>NW_016909550.1:0-358346 GCF_001483705.2 Eufriesea mexicana | reverse complement strand
AGGGAACTGTGATGATGGATGTTTTTAGTCCTGTGTTGTCAATTGTTGACGTCACGCGGGATAATGGATATGTATTTCGTCATTTTTGAATTTCTATAAAACATAAACCATCTTATAATAGATAAATACAGCCGCAGAACTGCCCTTTTGGTGGATGCACTAGGTACCGTGCTGTCCATTGGAAATATCTCTAGCCGCAACTGTGCTGTACATTGATTATTCCAGAATTCCGTCGGAATTTACGTCATCAGTGAACAAGGTAGTCCAACGGCAATAGTACTGTAGTGATGGCTGTTCTCAGTACAGTGTTGTCAACTGTTAATATCTCAAAGGTCAGTGACTCTCTATTATATCAGTCTAAAACAGTCATAAAATACAAATCATCATTTAACAGACTTATCCATCGACTACAGTGCTATATAGGAGGATGTAATAAGTACCATACCATCAATTGGAAATATTTGAAGCCATAAAAGTAACATACATTGATTATTCTACAATTGCATTGGAATCTATATTATTAGTGACCATAGTATCTCAGCCGTTACAATACTGTGATGATGGCTGCACTCAGTACTGTGTTGTCAATAGTTAATATCCCGAGGGACAATAGACCTGCGTTTCTCGTTATAAAATTGTTATAGTATATGCGTCATCAGTGAGAGATAAGTTCAACAACAACATTGCTCTATTAGTAGACTTACTAAATGTCGTACAGTCAATTGTAAATATCTCAAGACATAACCGTACGATATACGGATTATTCCTGCTTTGCTTTGGAATTCACATCATCAGTGAGCAAAGTAGTCCAACGGTTACAGGAAGGTGGTGGTGGACGTAATCCGTACTGCGGTAGCAAATGTCAATACCCCTAGGGATAATGGATATGTCTTTGTCATGCTAAAGTTGCTATAAAATCGAAATCATTATTAAGCAGTTTAATCCAACGGCAATAGTGTTATATTGGTGGATGTAATATACACCGTAATAGCACCTGCATATTTCTCAAGCCACAGTCGAAATATACATTGATTATTCCATAATTGCTTTGGAATCTGCATCCTCCGTGAACACAGTAGTCCAACGGCAACATTACAGTCATCATCGAGTTATTTAGTACCGTGTAGGTAGTCGTTAATATCTCGAGGCTCACTGGATCTGTATTTTGTACTTCTAGAAATGTTATGGAATATAAATCATCATTCAACAGATTATTCCTAAGGGTACTGTGCTATATTTGGGGATATAATGAGTACCGTACTCTCAATAGGAAACATCTACGGCCGCAACCGTTATGTGCATTGATTATTCCAGAACTGCTTCGGACCGTACATCATCAGTGAGCAAAGTAGTCCAATGGCAACAGTACTGAATTGATGTCTGTTCTTAGTACTGTGTTGTCAATTGTTAATTTCTCGATGGTTAATGTATCTGTATCTTGTCATTCTAAAATAACCGTAAAATATAAATCATCATTGGACATGTTAATCCAGCCATACACTGCTATATTGACTGATCTAATATGTACCGCGCCGTCAATTCCAAATTTCTCAAGCCATAACCGTACTATGCACTGGTTATCCAAGAATTGCTTTGGAATATGCGTTATCAGTCAACAAAGGTTCCATCGTTTACAGTACTGTTATGATGGCTGTACTCAGTCCACTGTTGTCAATCGCTTACGTCTCATGTTATAATGGATCTGTCATTCTTCATTCTAGAATTGCTTCATTATATGAATCGTCCGTGAACCCATTAATCCAACGGCAAAGGTGCTCTGTTAGTAGATGTAATAAATGCCGTACTATCAATTGTAAATATCACTGGCCGTAACGGTACTATACATTGATTAGACCAGAATTGCTTTGGAACTTACATTATGAGTCAAGAAAGTATTCTAACGGCTACAACACGGTGTCGGCGTCTGTACGAAGGAATGAGTTGTCAATTGGTAATACCTCGAGGGATAATAGATCTCCCTTTTGTCACTTCAGAATAGTCATAAGATATTTATCATCGATGTACGGATTACTACAGCCGCTGCAGTGCTCTGCTGATGGTATTCTAAGTACGGTACTGTCAATTGGAAATATCTCCACCCGTATCCGTACCATATACTGATTGTTCTAGAATATCTTTCGAAAAAGCATCAACATTGCACAAAGCAGTCCAACTGCTGCATTACTCTGGTGATGGCTGCTCTCAGTAGGGTGTTGTCAATTGTTAATATCGGGAAGGATAATAAATCCGTATTTTGGCATTCTAGAATCGCCAAGAAATCGATAGCATCAACGAGCATACGATTGCAGCGGCTGCAGTGCTCTATGGGTGGATCCAATTAGTACCGCCCTGTCGATTGGAAATATCTCAAGACATAACCGAAATATATATTGACCATTCTAGATTCACATTCGAATTTATATCATGAGCGAACAAGGTTGCATTGCTGTACTCGGTACTGTGTCGTCAATTGTTAATATCTCAAGGGATAATGGAACCACACTTATCGTTCTTGAAATGTTGTAGAATATATAACTTCAGTGACCAATTTATTCCAACGGCAACAGTGCTCCGTTGGTAGATGTACTAATTACCGTATGCTGAATTGTAAATGTACCTAGCCATAACAGTAGTATACATAGGTTATTCTAGAGCTACTGTGGCGTAAACATCTACAATGAAAAAGTAGTCCAACGTCTACATTACTGCAATGCTGTCTGTACTGAGTGCTGTGTTGTCAACTGTTAATGTCTCGAGGGTGAGTGGATCTGTATTTTGTAACTCTAGTGTCCTTACGGAATTTAATTCATCATTTGTCCGAACAGTGAAGCGGCTGGAGAGCTGTATTGCTTGACGGAATTGGTACCATACTGCAAATTGGAAGTATCTCGCGGCATAATCGTACTATAACTTGATTATTCCAGAATTGCTTTGGAATTTACAACATCAGTGGACATTGTTGTACATTCTTTACAATACTGTGATGACGGTTGAACTAGGTACAGTGTAGCCAATTGTGAGTTTCTCGAGGGACAACGGTCCTGCATTGCACGTTCTAGGATTGTAGTAGAATAAACATAATCAGTGAACAGATTAATCCAACGGCAGCAGCGCGATGTGGGTAGATGTACTAATTGTAGTGCTGACAATTGTAAATATCACAAGCCGAAACAGCACTATGCATAGGTCATTCTATATTTCCTATCGAATTTACATCACCAGTGAACAAAGTATTACAACGTGTACATTAATGTAAACATGGTTGCACTCAGTACTCTGTTTCCAATTGTTAATGTCTCTACGGATCGTGGGCCTGCATTTAGTCGTTCTGGAATTGTTATAGACCTTAAATCGTCATTGAACAGTTTAATACAACGGCTGCGGTGATATATTGGTGGATGTAATGTGTACCGTACCGTCAAATGGAAATATCTCATGTCATAACCGGACATTCTACAATTGCTTTGGAACATACATTATCAGTGAACAGATGAATGAAGCGGCAGCACTGATCTGTTTGAAGCTGTATTAACTGCCGTACCCTTAATTGTAAATATCACTAGCCATAACCGAGCTATACATTGGTTATTCTAGAATCACATTATAATTTACGGCATCAGTGAACAAGGTAGTGCAACGGCTACATTATTGTGATGGTGGGTGTACTCAGTACTGTATTGTAAATTGCTAATACCTCGAGGATCAGTGAACCTGTATTTTGTCATTCCAGGATTGTTGTAGAATTTAAATCATCATTTAACAGAGTATTGCAACGGCTACCGCGATATATTGGTGGATGTATTTAATACCCCACTGTCAACTGGAAATATATCACACCACAACCGTAACATATAACCATTATCACAGAATTGCTTTGGTACCATCATCTTCAGTTGAACAAGTTACTCAGCGGCTGCAATAGTTTAATGGTGTCTGTACTCAGTGCTGTGTCGTCTTTCGTTCATATCTCGAGAGATAATGCATCTGCATTACTCGTTCTAGAATTGCTTCGGAACATACATCATCAGTGACCAGATATCGACAACGGAAACAGTGATCTGTTGGAAGATGTACTATATGCCGTACCATCAATTGTAAATACCACTAGCCAGAACCAAATTATAAAATGGTTTTTCAAAAATTAACTTAGAAATTTCATCATCAGTAAACAAAGTATTCCGACGTCGACATCACTGAGATGATGGCCGTACTCAGAGCTGTGTTGTCAATTGTTAATATCGCGACGGATAATGGACCTTCGTTCATCATTATTGAATTCTTGCAGAAAGTGCATCATTAGTGAACGTATTAATTGAACGATAACAGTGATCTGTTGAATGATATACAAAATTCCTTCATTCAATTGTAAATACCACTGGCCGTCACCGATTTTCACATAGGTTACCCTGGAATAACATTCGAATTCACTGTATCAGTGAACAAAGCATACCAGCGGCTAAATTTCTGTGACGTTGGGTGTACACAGTGCTGTGTTGTAAATTGAAATATCTCGAGGTTCAGTGGATGTCTATTTTGCATTCTATAATAGGTAAGGTAATTAAAATATCATTGAACAGATTAATCCAACGGCTACGGTTCTATATTGGTGGATGTAGTACGCACCGTAAAGCCAGCTGGAAACATCTCAAGTCATAACCGTAATATACACTGATTAATCTAACAATGCTTTGGAATTAACATCATCAGAGGACTTAGCTACCGAACATCTACATTAATGTGATGATGGCCGAATTCGGTACTGTGTTGTCACGTGTAGATATCTAGAGGAACAATTGACCTGCATTTCTCATTCTACCATTCCTGTTGAATATACATCATCAGTGAACAGGTAAATACAACGGCAACAGTGTTCGGTTAGATGATGAACTACATGCCGTACTGTCAACTGTAAATATCACTAGACGTTACTGCAATATACATAACCTATTCTAGAATCGCTTCGGAAAGAACGTTATCTGTTGAAATGGCAGACCAACGGCTACAATACCGTATCACGACTGTACTCAATACTTTGTTGTCAATTGCTAATTCTTGGAGGGAGGATGTAGCATCGCTTTTCATTCTACAGATGCTGCAGAATATTTATTATCATGGACCAATTTAATCCAACTGCAACAGTGCAACCTTGGTAGATGTACTAACTACAGTACTGTGAATTGTAAATACCGCTAGCCATAAGCGCACTATACATAGGTTATTCTAGAGTTGCCTTCGAATTTACATCATCAGTGAACAAAGTAGTCCAGCGTATACATTGCATTGGTGGTGGGTGTACTAGGTATTGTGTTGGCATCTGTTAATATCTCGAGGGCCTGTGGAACTCTATTTTATATTCTGGAGTTCATGAATAATATAAAATACCACTGAACAGATTAATCCGACGGCTACAGTGCTATGCTGATGGACGTAATCGGTACTGTACCGACAAATGTAAATATCGCAAACCATAACCTTGGTATTCTATAATTATTCCTCAATAGCATAGTAATTTACATTATCAGCGAGGAAAGATATTCAACGTCCACAATACTGTAATTATTGCTACTCAGCACTGTGTTTTCGCTTTTAATATCTCGAGGGCCAAAGTATCTAGATATCTCGTCCCAGAACTTCTTCGGAATATACACCATCACTGAACAGGTTAATTCAAGGGCAACAGTTATCTGTAGAAAGATGTATTAAATACCATACTGTCAATTGTAAATATCACTAGGCATTGTACATAGGTTATTGTAAAATAACATTGGAAATTACCTTATCAGTGAACAAAGTAGGTCAGCGGCTTCATTACTGTGAAGGTGGGTGTACTCAGTACTGTGATGCAAATTGCTAATACCTCGAGGGTAGGTGGTTCTGTATTCTGCCATTCTACAATTGTTGCAGTATTTAAATCATCATTCAACAGTCAAATCCAATAGCTGCAGTGCGATATTGGTGGATGTAATGTGTACCGTACTGCCATTTGGAAATATCTCATGCCATAACCGTAATATACGTTGATAATTCTAGAATTGCATTGGAATTTAAATCATCCGTGGACAAAGTTATACAACGGCTACAATACTGTGATGATGGCTGCACTCATTACCATGTTGTTATTTGTTAATACCTCGAGGGACAATGGATCGGCATTTCTAATACTGGAATTGCTGTGGAATATACACTATCAGTGAACAGAATATTCCGACGGCAGCAGCGATCAGCTGGAAGATGTACTAACTGCCGCACTGCCAATTGTAAATGACACTAGCCATATCCGCATTATACATACGCTATTCTAGATTAACTTTCTTATTTACATTATCAGTGGACAGAGTATCCTATCTGCTACATTACCCTGATGGTGTCCGTACTAACTACTGTGTTGCAAATTGCAAATTTCTCGAGGGCCTGTGTACTTGCATTTTGTCATTGCCGAATAGCTATACTATTCAAATCATTATTGAAAACAATAATATATCGGCTACAGACATATATTGGAGGATGTAATACGCACGGTACTTTCAATTGGAAATATCATTAGCCATAACCGCACTATACATTGATTATTCTACAGTAACTTAGGAACTTACATCATCTGTGAACAAAGCAGTCCAACAGCTACATTACGGTGATGATGGTTATTCTCAGTACTGTGTTGTCAAACGTTAACACCTGGAGGGATAGTGGATCTTCGTTTTTCATTCATGAATTGCTGTAGAATGAACATCATCAGAGAACGGATTAGTCCAACTGCAATAGCGCTCTGCTTGAAGATTTACTATGCACCGTATTGCCGATTGTAAACATCACTAGCCATAACCGTACTATACATATTTTATTCTACAATCACCATCGAATTTATATCATCAGTGAACAAAGTACTTCAACGCCTACATTTCGTTGATGGCGGCTGTACTCAGTACTGTGTTGTCGATTGTTAATTCCTTGAGTGCCAGTGGATCTGTATTTCGTTATTCCAGGATCGGTATGGAATTTAAATCATCATTGAAAGGATTAATGCATCGACTACCCTACTATACTAGTGTATGTACTAAGTACCGTACTGCCAGTGAGAAACGTTTCAAGCCATAACCGCTGTATACAACGGCTATTCCAGACCAGCTTTGGAATCTACATCATCATTGAGCAAAGCAGTCCAACGGCTACGTCACTGTGACGATGGCTGTACTCAGTGGTATGTTTCCAATTGCTAATTTCTCGTGGGATAATGGATGTTCATTTTTCAATCCACAACTTCTACAGAATATACATATTCCGTAACCAATTTAAACCAATGGCAACAGTGCTCTCTTTGTCGATATGCTAATTAGCGTACTGTGAATTGTAAATATCTCAAGCCATTACCGCACTACATAATGATTATTCCAGAATTGCTATGGAATGTTCATCATCAGTGAACAATGTTATTCAACGGCAACAATACTGTGATTCTGGCTGTACTCAGTACTGTGTCGTCAGTTGTTAATATCTCTAGAGATAATGGACTTCATTTCCCGTTCTAGAATTGGTGTGGTATATACATCATCAGTGACCATATTAATACAACTGCAATAGTGATCTCTTGGTTGTCATACTAAATGCCGTACTTTAAATTGTATATATCACAGGCCGCAGCTACCCTATACATAGGCTATTATAGAGTAACTTTCGAATTTATGTTATCAATGAACAACGTATTCCAACGGCTACATTACTATGATGGAGCGTGTACTCAGTGCGTGTACAGTGTTGTCAATTGTTAATATCTCGAGGGTCAGTGTATCATTATTTTGTCATTATAGTATGGTTATAGAATTTAAGTCATCATTGAAAACAATAATCCAACGGCTACAGTGATCTGTTGGAAGATATATTAATGATGCCCATGTCAATTTTAAATAACACAAGCCATAACCGCATTATACATGGACTATTCTAAAATCACTTTCGAATTTACTTTATCAGTGGATAAAGTGGTCCAGCAGATGCACTACTGTGGTGGTGGAAGTTCTGGGTACTGTTTTGTAAATTGCTAACATCTCGATGGTCAGTGGATGTGTACTTTGTCTTTCAAGAATTGTTATAGGAATAAATCATCACTGAACAGCATAATCCAACTGCAACAGTGCTGCATTAGTGGACCTAATAAGTACCGTGCTATCTCAATAAATGGAAATATCTCAAGGCATTACCGTAATGTACATAGATTATTCTAGAATTGCTTTTGAATTTCCATCATCTGTGCACAATGTAGTCAATCGTCTACATCACTGTGACGATGGCTGTACTTTGTACAGTGGTGTCAATAGTTAATATCACGAGGGATAATGAACCTGTATTTTGTCATTCTAGAAATGTCATAGGACTTAAGTCAGCATTGAACACAATAATCCAACTGACACAGTGCTATATCCTTGCATGTAACAGGTACCGTACTGCGAATTGGAAATATCTTAAGACGTAACCGTAACATACAACGATTAATGCAGAATTACATTGGAACTTTCATCATCTGTGAACAAAGTTATACAACGGCTACGATACTGTGATGTTGGATGCACTCAGTAATGTGTCGTCAGTTGATAATATCTCGAGAGATAGTGTGTCTGCGTGTCTCCTTCTATAATTGCTGTGGAATATACATCATCATTGTCCAGATTAATACAACGGCAACAGAGATCTGTTGGAAGATGTAGTAAATACCGTACTGCCAATTGTAAACATCACTAGCCATAAACGCAATATACAGAGGTTATAATAGAATCACTTTCGAAATCACATTATCAGTTAACAAAGTAACCCAAGGGCTACATTATTGCGGTGGTGTGTGTACTCAGTGCTCTGTTGTAAATTGCTGATGCCTCGATGGTGAGTGGAACCGTATTCTGTTTATCTAGTTTCGTTATCGAATTTAAATCATCATTGTTCGAAGTAATGCAACGGCAGCAGTGCTATATTGGTGTATGTAATAATAAACGTATCGTCAAGTGGAAATAGCTCAAACCGTTACAGTAACATACAATAAATATTCCTGAATTGTCCTGGACCGTTCGTCACCAGTAAACAATGTTATTCAACGGCAACAATTCTGTGATGGTGGCCATACCCAGTACTTTGTTGTCATTTGTTAATATCACGAGGGATAATGGACTTGCGTTTCTCCGTCTAGTCTTGCTGTGGAATATACATCATCATTGACCGCATTAACAAAACGGCAAAAGTGATCAGTTGGTAGACGCTCTAAATGCCGAACAGTCAATTGTGATTATTACTGGCCATAACCGCATTAAACATATGTTATACTAGAATCACTTGTGAATTCAAATCATCAATAAACAAAGTAGCCCAACGCCTAGATTACGGCGATGGTGTTTGTACCCGGTACTGTGTTGTCAATTGTTAACTTCCGGAGGAACATTGGTTCTCTATTTTGTCGTTCTTGAATTTTTTCAGAATTTAAATCATAATTGAACAGTTTAATCCACCGGGACGGTACTATATTAGTGGATGTAGAAGGTAACGTACTGTCATCTGGAAATATCTCAAGGCATAACTGTAATATACATTGATTACTCCAGAATTGCTTTGGAATTTACATCGTAAGTTAGCAAAGTAGTCCAACGGCTACAAGACAAGGATGGTGGCTGTACTCAGTACCTTGTTGTCATTTGTTAATATCTCGAGGGATAATCGATCTGCATATCTCGCCCCAGAATTGCTGTGGAATGTACATCATCATCGAACAGATTAATCCAAAGGCAGCAGTGATCTGTTGAGGGATGTACTAAATGCCGTACTGTCAATTGTAAGAGCAACTACCCATAAGCGCAATACACATACGTTACTCTAGAATAACTTTCGAATTTAAATTATCAGTGGACACAGTTGTCCAACGTCTACAGTACTGTGATGATGGCTCCATTCTGCGCTTTGTTGACAAATGTTAATTTCTCGAAGTATAATGGACCTGCCTTTTGTCATTCCAGAAATGCTATAGAATCTATACCATCAGTGAACAGATTAATCCAACGGCAACAGTGACATGTTGGAATATATACTGAATGCCGCAATGTCAATTGGAAAAATCTCAAGACATAACCGTCATTTACATTGATCATTCTGGAATTGCTTTGAAATTTGCTTCACCAGTGAACACTGTTATTGAACAGCAAAAACACAGTGACTATGGCTGCATACCCTGCTGTTTTGTCATTTGTTTGTATGTCGATGCATAATGAGTCTGCATTTCTCGTTTTAGAGTTGCTGTGGAATATATATAATCAGTGAACAGATTAGACCAACTGCAACAGTGATCCGTTGGAAGATGTACTAAATGCCGCACAGTCAATTGTAAATAGCACTAGCCACGACCGCACTAAGCGTAGGTTATTCCAGAATCACGTTCAAATATACACCATCAGTGTTCAAAGTTATTCAGCGGTTACATTACTGTGTCGATGGGTGTGCTCAGTACTATGTCGTAAACTGCTAATACCTCGAGGGCCACAGGATATGTATTTCGTCATTCTAGAACTGTTGTAGGATTAAAATCATCATTGAACAGGATAGTACAACGGCTATTGTACTATATTTTTGGATGTAATAGGTACCGTGCTGACAATTGGCATATCTCAAGGCAGCAGCAGCAAGCATTTATTATTCTAGAATTGGCTTGGAATTTACATCATCAGTGAACAAAGTTATTCGACGGCTGCAATGCTGGGATGATGGCTGTATGCAGTATTGTGTTGTCATTTGACAATGTCTAGATGAAAAATGGATCTGCATTCCTCGTTCCAGAATTGCTGTGGAATATACATGATTAGTGAACATGTTAATCCAACGGCTACAGTGGTATATATGTGGACGCTATAATTACCTAATTATCTATTGAAAACGTCCGAAACCATTACCGCAATATACAATAATTATTCCAGAATTGCATTGGATCATTCATCATCAGTGAACAAAGTCCTTCAACGGCTACAATACTACGACGATGTCATCAGTCCTGTGTAGTCATGTATTAATATCTCGTGGTACAATGGATCCGCATCTCTCGCTCTAGAGATATGTGGAGTATCCATCATCAGTGAACGGGACAATCAAACGGAAAGAGAGCTCTGTTGTTTTTTTAAGAGTGCTCTGTTGTTTGATGTACTAAGTACCGTATTCTATATTGTAAATTTCTCTAGCCATAATAGTACTATACATAGCCTTTTCTAGAATCACTTTAGAACTTCTATCATCAGTGAGCAAAGTAGCCCATCGTCTATATTACTCTGATGTTGGCTGTACTCAGTACTATGTAGACAATTGTTAATATCTCGTGGGACAGTGGACCTTCATTTCTCATTCTACAATTGACCTAGAATATTCATCTTCAGCGACAAATTTAAGCCAACGGCAGCAGTGCTGTCTTGGTAGGTGAACACATGACCACACTGCGAATTGTAAATATCACAAGCCTTATCCGCATTATACATAGGTTATCCAAAAATTACTATGGAATTTCCATCACCAGGGAACAAAGTAGCCCAATTGCCACATTACAGGGATGGTAGTTCTATGCGTTGAAAATGTTTGTACATCGAGTGTCAGTGGACATGTATTGTGTCATTATATAACTGAAATAGAATGTACGTCATCATTGGACAGACTATTCCATCGGCTACAGTGCTCTATTAATGGATGTAGTACGTACCTTAGTGTCAATTGGAAATATTTCATGCCATAACCGTAATATACAATGATTATACCAGAGTAGCTTTGGAACTTAAGTCAACAGTGAACGAAGCAGTCCAACGGTTACATTAATGTGACGATGGCTGTACTCAGTGCTGCGTTGTCGATTGTTAATTCCTTGAGGGATAATGGATCGGCATTTCTCGTTCTGGAATTGATGTCGTATATACATCATAAGTGAACAGGTTAATCCAACGGCTGCTGTGCTTTGTTCGTAGATGTGTTAGGCACAGTACTGTTCATAGTAAACATCTCTATCCATATGCGTACTGTACACTGATTGTTCTAGAGTTGCTTCGGAATTTACATCTTCAGTCAACAAATGACCCAACTTCTACAGCACGATGGTGATCGCTGTACTCAGCACTGTGTCGTAATTTGTTAATTTAGCGAGGGATAACATATCTGCACTTTCTCATCATCGAAATGTTATAGAATCAATCACATCAACGAACAGACATATCCAAGGCTACAGTGCACTTCTGGTCGAGTAAGCACCGTACTGTCAATTTGAGATTTCTCGATCCATAACCGTACCATAGATGGATTATTCTAGAATTGCTCTGGAATTTACGTCATCAGTGAACAAAGTAATTGAACGGCTGCAATACTGTGATGATGGCTGCACTCAGCACTGTGTTGTAAATTATTAATATCTCGACGGATAATTGATTGCCATTTTTTATTCTAGGCTTGCTCTATGGTATACATCATCAGAGAACGGGTTATCCAACGGTAACTGTGCTCTGTTGGTAAAGGTACTAATTACCGTACTGTCAACTGTAAATATCACTAGCCATAACCGTAGTATACAAAGGTTACTCTAGAACAATACATGAATTTGCCACATTAGCGTACAGAGTAACTGAACGGTTACAGCCCTGTGATTATGCCCGTACTCAGTGCAGTGTTTTTAATTGTTAATATCGCGAGGGATAATGGATTTGTACTATATCATTCTGGAAATGTTATAGATTCTAAATCATTATTGTACAAATTAAGACAACTGCTACAGTGCTGTGTTGGTTGATGTACAATGTACCGCGGTGACCATTTAAAGTATATCTAGCCGCAATCGTACTATAGGTAGGTTATTCTAGATTTTCCTAAGAACTTACATCGTCGGTGAACAAAGTAATCCTACGGCTATAGTCCTATGGCGATGCATGTACTCAGTACTGTCTTGTCAGTTGTTAATATCGGATAATTGTTCTGCGCATTGTCATTCTAGATGTGCTATGGAATGTAAATCATTAGCGATGAAACTGGTGTAACGGCTGCAGCACAGTGACGATGGATCTACTCAGTACTTGTGATACCAATTGTCAGTATCTCGAGGGATAATTGATCTGTCTTCGGTCATTACAAAAATTCTATTGAACATTTATCATCATTGAACAGATTAATCCAGTGGCTACAATGCTGTGTAGGAAGATTTACTAAGCACCGTTCTTTCAGTTGTAAATATCCATAGACATAACCGTACTATACACTGATCATTCTGCAATTGCTGTGGATCTTAAACCATCGATGAAGAAATTGATCCAACTTCCAGATTACACTGGTGATGGCTACAGCCTGTGCTTTGTTGACAATTGGCAATAGCTCGAGGGATAATTGATATGTCCTCTGTCACCCTAGAATTGCTATAAAGACTATATCGTCACTCTACTGAATAATATATCAGCGACACTGTTCTGGATGTGGAATTACAAAGTACCGTCCTGTCTAGTGATGGTATCACTTGCTATTCCCGTACTATACATGGGTCTTATAGAATTGCTTTGGAATTTACACCACCAGTGGGCAAAGTATTCCAAGAGCTACATTACTGTAATGATAGCTGTACTCAGTACTGCGTTGTCAATTGCTAATGGCTCTAGGGCCTGTGGATCTGAATTTAGTCATTCTAGTACTGTTATAGAAATTAAATCATCATTTATCGGATTAATCCATCGGATATAGTGTTATATTGGTGGATGTAAATAGTACCGTAATGTTAGATGGAAATATCCATAGCCACAACCATGATATTCATTAATTATACCAGAATTTCCCTGGAATCTACGTGATGAGTGAACAAGTTAGTCCAACATATAAATTACTACGATTATGACTGCAATCAGTACTGCGTTGTCAATTGCTGATATCTCGGCGGATACAGGGCATGTATCTTGTTATTCTGAAATTTCTAGAGGATTCACAGCCTCATTCATCAGACTAATGCTACGGCTACGGTGCTAATTACCGCACTGTGAATTGTAAATATGACTAGCCATAACCGTAGCGTGCATAGCTTATTCCAGAGTTACTTTGGTATTCACAAAATCAGTGAACATGTTAGTCCGACGTCTACATTACAGTGAAGATGGCTGCACTAAGTATAGTGTTGCCCATTGCTAATATCTCCGTGGATAATGAATCTGTCCTTAGTCATTCTAGAATATTTATGAAATATTAATTATCATTGAACAGATTAATACAACGGCTGCGGTGTCTGCTGTTGGATTTACTAGTTACCGTACTGTCAATTGGAAGTATCTCAAACCATAACAGTCTCATACATAGATTTTTCTAGAATCAGATTCGAATTTACGTCATCAGTGAAAAAAGTTCTCCAACGTCTACATTATTGGGAAGATGGCTATACTCGGTACTGTGTTGTCAGTTGTCAATATCTCGAGGGACAATGGACCTTCATATCACGTTCTAGAATTCCGGTAAGATACAAGTCTTCAGTGACCAATTTAATCCAACGGTAGCGGCGCTACATTGGTGGATGTTCTAAATACCGTACTGTGTATTGTAAGCGTCACTAGCCCTAACCGAAGTAAACATAAGATATTCCAGAATTACTTTGGGATATACGTCATCAGTGAACCGAGTAGTCCACCATATAAATTATTGTAATGGTATCAGTAATCAGTACTGTGTTGTCAATCTTTGATGTCTCAAAGGATAGCGGACCTGTATTTTGTCATTCTGAAATTATTATATAATATATATCATCATTGGACAGATTAATTCAACCGCTACATTGCCATAATGGTGGATGAAGTAAGTACCGTACTGTCAATTTGAAATACCTCAATATATAACCGTAAAGTACCATTGTATGTCACAGTTGTAACAGTCATTGACTGTCCCATAATTGCATTGGAACTTACATCATGATTGATCAAGTAGTCCAACGTCCATAATACTGTGATGATGGCTGTACTGTATACCGTGTTGTCAATTGTTAATATCACGAGGGATAGTGGATCTGTCTTTTGTCATCCTAGAATAGCTATAAAATCTAAATAATCATTGAATAGGTTAATACAGAGGCTGCAGTGCTGTGATAGTGATTGTACTACGTACCGTACCGTCAGTTGGAAGTATCTCTATCTATAACAATACTGTAGAGATGGGGGGCGCACAACACCACGAATAATGCTAAAACTGTTTATTAATCCTAACAACACGTTTTATATTCGCAACACTAATACACCTTTTTTCACAAGCCTCTCTCTGAACTCTCCTATACTACACGTACCGCGACCGACTCCACACCCTCTCTCTCTGTCTCTGACTGTGTCCACTCACGCCCTTGCATCCCTATTTAAAACCATCCATTCTATCCTCTTTCATACCTATTCTCTCTTTCCAATCACACTTTCCCAGGCACTCCTCGCAATCTTACCCTCAGCGGGTCACTTAGACCAAACACTTGAACGCATTCCTAAAGCCACTCGATACATTCATAAACATCCCGTTCACACAATCCTAGCGAACGATCATTCTTCCTTTCGCACGCACTCTAGATAACACTCTCATCCCGCGATACCACAATACTATGCATTGATTATTTTAGAATAGGTTTGGTACTGGCATTATCAGTGTACAAAGTTATTTAACAGTTACAATACTGTGAAGATGGCAGCACTCAGTACTGTGTTGTCAATTGTTGATATCTCGGGGTGTAGTGGCCTCTATTTTGCCGCTCTGAACATGTTATACAATTTATATCATCATTGAACAGATTAATCCAATGGCAGCGGTGATCTTTTCCTAGATGTAAGAAGTGCCGTACCGTCAACTGGAAATGTATCTAGCCATAATCGTAACATACATTGATGTCTCTAGAATTACATTGGAACAGATCGTTATGAGTAAACAAAGTTAATCAACTGCTGAAATTCTCTGATGATGGCTGTATTCAGTCTTCCGTTGTCAATTGTTAAAGTATCGAGGTATAACATATTGTCATTTCTAGTTCTGCAGTTGCTGTAGGATATACATAATCAGTGAACAGATTTATACGACGGCAACAGTGCTCTGTTGGTGGATGTACTAAATACCGTAATGTGAATTGAAGATATCACTAGCCATACCTGCACTATACATAGGCTATTCTAGAGTCACCTTCTAATTTACGCCATCAGTGAAAAAAGTAGACAAACTGCTACATGAATATGATGATGGCTGTACTCAGTAATGTGTCGTCAATTGTTAATATTTCGAGGGACAGAGGATCTATATTTTGTCATTCTAGAATTGCTGTGATATTTAAATCACCATTGAACGGAGTAATCCGACGGCTACAGACATATATTGGTGGACGTACTAAGTACCGTGCCGTCCATAGGAAATATGTCATGCCATAACCGTACTAAGCACTGATTTTTCTAGAATTGCTTTGAAACTGAAACTATCAGTGAAAAAGTTATTAATCCGTCACAATTGTGTGAAGATGGCTGTACTCATTACTGTGTTATCAATTGTGAATACCTTGAGGGATAATGGATCTGCATATCTCGTTCAGAAGTTGCTGTAGGATATACATCTCCATTGATCACTTTAACCCAACAGTAACTGTGGTATGTTGGTAGATGTACTAATTAACCTACTGTGAATTGTTAGCGTCACTAGCCATAACCGTAGTGTACATAGGTTGTTATAGAATTACTTAGAAACTTACAGCAACAGTGAACAAAGTAATGCAACGTATAAGTTACTGTGATGATGGCTAATGTCAGTACTGTGTTGTCAATAGTTAATGCCTCGAGGGATAATGGACTTGTCTTTTGTCATTCGGGAATTGCTATGAAATCGAGACCATCATTGAACATAATAATACAGCGCCTGCAGTGCTATGCTAGTACTATGGATGTACTAAGTACCGTAATGAGAAATGGAAATAACTCAAGCCATAACCATAATATACATTGATTATTCCAGAATTGCGTTGGTATTTGTGTGACCAGTGAACAAGGAAGTCCGACGGGTACAATACCGGGATGACGGCTGTACTCAGCACTGAGTTGTCAATTGTCTGTATATCGAGGGAGAATGTATCCATCTTATGTCATTGTAGGAATGTTGCACAATATGAGTTATCGGTGAACAGATTAATCAACGGCAACGGTGCCCTGTCTGAATATGTGCTAAGCACCGTAAAGTCCATTGTAAATATCACTAGACATAACCGATACATTCATTGTTCATTTCAGAATTACTTTTGAACTTGCATCACCTGTGGAAAAAGTAATTCAGCGGTTAAAATAATGTGATGAAAGCTTTACTGAGTACAGCGGTGTCAATTGTTAATATCTCGGGGGATATTGCATCTGCACTTCTGGTTCTAGAACTGCTGCAGTATATACGTCATCTGTGAGAAGATTAATCCAACGGCAACAGTGCTATAGTGGCCGGTGTAACAAGTACCGTACTGTCAATTAGAAATACCTTAAGCCATAACCACATTATACATTGTATATTCCAGAACTGCTTTGCACCTTACATCCTCGGTGAACAAAGTAGTCCACCGGCTGGAGTACAGTGATGATGGCTCTGATATATTGGTGGATGTAATAAGCACCGTACTGTCAATTGGAAGCAATTGATGACAACCGTGACATGCATTGATTATTTTGGAAATGCTCTGGAATTTCATCATCAGTGAACAAAATTATTTAACGGCTACAATGATCTGATGATTTCTGTACACGGTACTGTGTTGTAATTTGTTAATATCTAGAGCAAATAATGGATCTGCACTTCTAGCTCTAGAATTGGTGTGGAATATACATCATCAGTGAACAGGTTATTCGAGCGTCAACCGTAATCTGTTGGAAGATGTAATATATGCCGTACAGTGAATTGTAAATATCAATAGCCATAAGCGAAAAATACATAAGTTATTTTCGAATCACTTTCGAATGAACATTATCAGTGATCAAAGCATACCAAAGGCTACATTCTTGGGATGATGGCTGTACTAAGAATTTTGTTATCAATCGTTAATATCTCGAAGGAAACTGCACCAGAAATTTGTCAAACTAGAATTGTTATGGAACTTGAATCATCTTCGTGCAGTTTAATCCAGCGGCTACAGAGCTATATTGGTGGTTGTAGTAAGTACCGTACTCTAGATTGGACATGTCTCAAGCTATAACCATACTATACGTTGATCAACCTAAAATTGTTTTTGAATTTACGTTAGTGAACAAAATTATTCAACGGCTAGAATATTGAGATGATGGCTGTACTAATTACTGTGTAGTCATTTGTTAATATCTCGAGGTATAGTGGATCTGCATTTCTCGTTCTATGACTGCTATGGAATATGCATCATGAGTGAACACATTAATTCAATGGCAATTGTGATGTATTGGAAGATGTACTAAATGCCGTACAGTTAATTGCAGATATCACTGGCCATAACCGAATTATACATAGGTTGTTGTCGAATCACGTTCGAATTTACATTGTCAGTGAAAAAAGTTGTGAAGCGGCTACATAACTGTGATGGTGGGTGTACTCAGGACTGTCTTGTAAATTGCTAATTTCTCTAGTGTCAGTAGTGTCTGTGGATCTACATTTTATCATTATAGAATTGTTACAGAATGTAAAGAACCATTGAACAGAATAATGTAACGTCCACTCTGCTATAGTGGTGGATGCAATATGTTCCGTACTTTCAATTGGAAATACCTGAGGACAGCCGTAGTACTCATTGATTTTCCTAGAATTGCTTTGGAATTTCCATTATCAGTGTACGAAGTCATTGAACGGCAACAATTCTGAGATGATTGCTGTACTCTGTACTATATTGTCATTTGTTAATATCTCAAGGGATGATTGATCTGCAAATCCCGTTTAAGAATTACTGTTTAATATAAATCATCAGTGATCAAATCGATCCAACGGCAACAGTGGTTAGTTGGAAGTCGTACTAAATGCCGTACTGCCAATTGTAAATGTTACTGTACATAACTGCATTATACATAGGTTATGCTGGAATCACTTACGAAGTTACGTCATCGCAGAACAAAGTATTCCAGCGGATACATTACTGTGATATTGGGTGTAAACAGTACAGTGCTGAAAATTGTTAATATCTCGGGGGTCAGTGTACCTGTATTTTGTCATTCTAGAATTTTTATAGAATTTAAAACATCATTGATCAGATTTATCGAACGGAAACGGTGCTCTATTTGTGGATGTACTAAGCACCGCTCTGTTAATTGTAAATATCCGTATCCATAACCGTACTATACACTGATTTCTTTATAATTTCTGTGGAACTTATATCATTGATGAACAAATTATTGCTACGGGTACGACAATGTGATGATGGCTGTACTCTGTACTGTGTCGTCAATAGCTAATACTTCGAGGGACTTCAATATATCCGCCGTCAGTCTAGAAAAGCTATGAGATCAGAACCATCCTTGATCAGATTAATACAACCGCTACACTGACCTGCTTGTGGATGTACTCAGTACCGTACAGTCTATTTCAGGCATCACAAGCGATAAACCTACTACACGTAGTTTCTCTAGAATTTTTTGAAATTTACAGCATCACAGTGCTGTAACCGTTGAATCACCTTGTTCACTGATAATGCGAGTTCCAAAGCAATTTTACAACGATCTATGAAGAGTATGGTTATGGCTATACATATTTATAATTGACAATACGGTACTTATCACATCCACCAGCAGAGCAGTGTAGCCGTTGTCTTAATCTGTTCAATGATGATTTACATACTTCAGCAGCTCTAGAAAGAAAAAAGACAGATCCTCTATCCCTCGAGATAAAAACAATTGACATCATAGTACTGAGCAGAACCATCACCGCTGTGCTGTAGACGGTGAATCATTTGTAAAATGATGATGTAATTTCAAAATCAAATGTAATGTAATCTGTGTATAGTATGGTAATTGCCAGAGATGCTTACAATTGATAGTACGGTGCTTAGTGCATCCACCAACAGAGCACTGTTTTCGTTGGAATAACCTGACCACTTATGATTTAAACCCTAGCAACTCTAGAGTTATAAAACATAGATGTATTATATGTCGACATATTTGCAATAGAAGACACAGTACAGAGTACAGCCATGATCACAGTAACCTAGCAGTTGGATTAGTATGCTCACTGATGATGTTTCTTCCAAAGCAATTCTAGAATAACATTCCTATAGTACGGTTATGACTTGTGACATTTGCAATTGACATTATGGCACATAGTGCCTCTACTAACACACTGTTGCGTTTGGATTAATCTCTTCACTGATGATGCATTTTCTACAGCAATTCGACATTGAAAAATGAGGGTCCATTATCCCTCGAGTTCTAAACAATTGACAACACCGTACTGAGTACCGTCATCATCACAGTATTGTAGCCGTTCTAATAATATAATCAACGTTGATATAGATTCTGCAGTAACTCTAGTAAAATCAATGAATGCTATTCTTATTGCTGTGGACATTTACAATTGACAGTACGTTCTTTCGGACATCTACCAAAAGACCACTGTAGCTGTTGGATTAATCTGTTCAATTATGATACAGTTTCCATAACAGTTCGGGAATGACAATATAACAATCCATTACAATTCGCGTCATTAACAATTGACAACACAGTTCAGAGTGCAGCCAACATCGCAGTGCTGTTGACGATGGATAAATTGTTCGCCGATCTTGTAGGTTCAAATGCAACACTGGAATAATCAATGTATAGTGCGGGTATGACTAGAGATATTTACAAACAACAGTCCGTTACTTAGTACATCCAATAACAGAGCGCTGTTGCCCTTGGAATGGTATGATCATTGATGACATGAATTCCCAAGCGACTCTAGAATAATTATTGCATATTACGTTTATCTCTAGACACGGTTACTATAGACAGTACGGTACCCAGTACGACAATCTAGAGAGCACTACTGCCGTTGGAAGTGTCTGTTCACTGATAATGTACACCCTATAGCAAATCTAAATTGAAAAATGCAGTTCCATATTACCCCGCAGTATTAACATATGACAACGCAGTAATGAATACAGCCATCATCACAGCACTGTAGCCGTGGGAATACTCTGCTCATTGATATATAATTAAAAGCATGTCTAGAATGACAATCCACAGATCCATTATCCCCGGACACATTAACAATTGACAATAGAGTAGTGAGTTCAGCCATCATCGCAGTAATGTAGCCGATCGATTACCTTGTACACTGATGATATGAATTCCAAGGTAATGGTAGAATGGCCAATGTATACTACGTTTATGGCTAGGGTTATTTACAAATGGCATTATGGTGCTTAGCACAAACAAGGACACTGTAATGTAGCCTTTGGATTGATCTGCTCAGTGATGATAAGGATTTTAAAGCAATTATACAATGACAAAATGCACATCCATCATCATTCAAGGTGTTAACAATCGATAACGCTGTATTGAGTACAACCACCGTCATAGCTCTGTAGTCGTTGGACTACTTTGTTCACTGACGCAAGTTCCGAAGCAATTCTAGAAAGACAATACACAGATCCATTAACTCTCCAGGCATTAACGATTGACAACTGAGCAATTAGTACCACCATAATCACAGAAATGTATCCGTTGGGCTACTTTGTGCGCTGATGATATAAATTAGACAGTTATGCTACGATAATCAATATATAGCACAGTTATTGCGAGAGATACCTACAAATGACATTATGGTGCTTAACACATTCACCACCAGAGACTGCAGACTTTGGATTTATCCGGCCAATGATGACTTGAATCTTATAGCATTATAGAAAGATAAAGGACAGGTGCATTATCCCCCGAGGTATTAACAATTGACAACATAGCACTGAGTACACCCATCATCATAGCACTGTAGCAGTTGGAATAATTTAATCACTGATTATGTGAATTTAGAGAGCTTCTAGAGTAATCAATGTACACTAGCGTTATCGTTAGAGGAATTTAAAACTGACAGTACGCTGCTAAGTACATTCTCCAAATGAGTACTGTAGCAGATGGGTTATTTTGTACAATGGTGATTACGGTCCTGTAGCAATTCCAGAATGGCAAGGGAGAGATGCTTCAACCCGCTAGATGTTAGCAATAGACAACGAAGACGTGAGTGCTGAGATCATAACCGTATCGTAGCCTTTGGAGTAATTAGTTCGTTGTTGATTTAAATTCCCAAGCAAATCTAAATAATCATCGATTATAACGTTTATCTCTAGAGATGGATACTTTTTACAGTACGGTACTCAGTATATAAATCAAACGAGCACTATTGCAGATGGATTCGCCAGTTCACCGGAAATTTTGTTCTACGGCACTGATAGAATAAAAAATGCGGATCGATTATCCCTCTAGAAATTAACAATTGACAACGCAGTACTAAGTGCAGATGTCGTCACAGTACACTAGCCGTTGAGTTACTTTTTTCATTGATTACTTCAGTTCCACAGCAATTCTGGAATTGTCAATGTATAGATCAGTTACGGCTAGAGACATTTACAATTGATGGTACGGTACGAAGTACATCCACCAAAAAAGCACTGCAGCCGTTCGATTAATCCGTTCACTGATGATTTGAATTAGATAGCAATAATACAATGACTAAAGGCAGAAACATTATCGCTCGAGATGCTAATACTAGACAAAACAGTACTAATTACTGCCATCTACACATTACGGTAGCCGTTGAATTGATATTTCCACTGATGATATGAGTTTCACAGCAGTACTAGAATAATCAATGCATTGAACATTTATGGCTAGAGAAATTTCTAATTGTCAATACGGTACTTTGTACATCCACAATCGGAACACTCTAGCCGTTAGTTTAGTCTGCTCAATGACGATAGAAATTACATATCATCTTCAGAATCACAGTAGACATATACACTAGCGCTAGATATGTTAACAATTGAAACGCAGTACTCAGCACAGCCATAGCCACAGTACTGTAGCCGTTGGTTTAATTTGATCACCAATGATTTAATTCAACAGAAATTCTAGAATAATGAATGTACATTTCGGTTATGGCTAGAGATACTTATAATTGACAGTACTGTACTTGGCACATCAATCGACAGCGCACTGTAGCAGTTGGATTAATCTGTTCGTCAATGATTTGTATTCTATATCAATTCGAGCATAATCAATGGATAAATCAGATATTGCTGGAGGTATTAACAATTGACATTACGGAACTAAGTACATCCACCATCACAGCACAGGAGCGGCTTGATAAATGTGTTCACTGATCTCTTAAATTCCACAGCATTTCTAGGATAATCAACACATGGGTCAGTTATTGCAAGAGATATCTATAATTGGCTATACGCTGCCTAGAACATCCACCAACAGATCACTCTAGTCGTTGGAATAATCTGTCCACTGTTGTTACAATCTGCTTAGCAGTGCTAGTATGACCAATGATATGATCATATATCCGTAGTAATATGGACATACAACAGTGCAGGACTGATTGTACATGCCTTTACACTGCTAAAGCCCTTGAGTTGGTCTGTTAGCTGAAAAGATATGTTCTTCTGCAACATTACAATGGTCAATTGATAGAGCTATCGTCACTGGAGGCGTTGACATATTTCAACATAATACAGGGTACGGCCATCGTCACTGTAGCGTAGCCGTTGTATTCATTTGCTCAATGAAGGTTTATATCCTATAGCAATTCTAGAATGACGAAAGACAGATCCAGTATTGCTCGAAATGTATGCAAATGACAAAAAAGTACTGAATACTGATCTCATCACTGTATTGTAGCCGTTGGATTAATTTGCTGGCTGCAGATTTAAGCTTTATAGTAATCCTAGAATGTACAATGAATAGATCAAACGCTGCTAGTGGAATTGACAAGTAACAACATTGTACTGAGTTTAGCCATCTACACAATACTATATCCATTGAACTAATCTGTTCACTGATCAGCCACGTTCATTAGCCACTGAAGGATGATCAATGGATATAGCAATTGCCGCCGGGGACATTGACATACGTCGGTACATTACTGAGTGTAGGCATCAGCAGAGCTCTGTAATCGATTGGTTATGTTGTTCACTGACGCTTTAAATTCGAGAGAAATTCTAGAGAGGCAGAAGGCAGATCTGCTGTTCCTCGAGTTATTATCAATGCAAAAAAGTACTGATTAGCGCCGTCATCAATGCCCTGCAGCCGTTGGATTAATTTGTTCACTGATTATAAAAATTCCACACCCATTCTTGCAAAATTAATATATAGAACAGCTGTCGCTTGAGATATTTATAATTGACAGAGCGGTACCCAGGAGATCCACCTGCAGAACACTATAGCCGTTGGGTTAATCTGTCCAATGATGATTTAAATACTACATCAATTCTAGAATGACAAAAGACAGTACCATTATTGCTCGTGATATTAGCAACAGACAAAACAGTACTCAGTACAGTCATCATCAAAGAACTGCAGGCTATTTATTAATTTCATCACTGCTGATTTAAATTCCGCAGCAATTTAGTAAAATCTTTGTCTAGATCACAATATGGCTTGAAATGTTTACAATTGCCAGTTCGGTACTTAGTACAACCACCAGCAGGACAATACAGCCGTTGTGTAAAACTGTGCACTAACGATTTGGTCTCCATAGCAGTCCTAGAAAGATCAACCGATAGATCACATATCGGAAGTGACATTGATAAATGTCTGTGAAGAAGTGAGTGTGTCCGTTTACACTATAGTATAGCCATTGCATTAATTTGTCCGCAGATAATATAAGTTCTTCAGTAATTATAGAATATCAATGGGCGGAGCCATTTTCCCTAAAGATATTGACATATGTCAGTACCTTACTCTGTATAACCGTCATCACACATCTGTAGAAGTTGGATTAATTTGTTCCCCGATGATTTATATTCCGCAGCAATTAAAGCATAATTAATGTATAGAACAGTTACGGCTAGAGGTATTTACTGTTAACGTTGCGGTACATGGTTCATCCACAAACAAATCGCTGTAGCTGTTGGGTTAATTTGTTCAATGTTGACAAAAGTCCTATAGCAATTCTTGAATGTCAAAAGGCATAACCAATATAGCTCGAGATATTAACAAGTTACAAATCAGCACGGATCGGAGCCGTCATCATTGCACTATAGCTGTTGGATTAATTTGTTCTCGGAGGATACAATTTCTATAGCCATTCTGAAAGGATAAAGGACAGATCCATTATCGCTCGAGATGTTGACAATTGACAGCACAGTACTGAGAGCAACCATCATCCCTGTAACATACCTGTTTGATTGATTCGTTCGCTGAGGATATATATTCCACGGCAGCTCTGCAATAATCAGTGTATTGTACGGTTGCGGCTAAAGTTATTTACAGCTGAATGAGCGGTAATACGTTCATCCACCAACAGAACACTGTAGCTGTTCAATTATTCTGTACACTGACGATTTAATGTCCATAGCAATTCGATATTGATCAGTGGATAGATCACATGTCGGTGCATCACAATACTGTACAGAGAGCAGCCATGCACACAGTACAAAAGCCAATGGATTTGTCGGTTTGCTGATCATTAAAGTTCTTCAACATTTGCAGAATGAACAATGGATAGAGCAGTTGATACTAGAGATATTGACATATGTCAATGGAGTACTGTGTATAGCAATCAAGGGGGCACTGCAGGCGTTAGAATAATTTGTTCACGAATGATGTAAACTCCACGGCAGTTCTGGAATAAACAACGTATAAATAATTAATGTCTAAAGATATTTTCAATTCACAATACATTCGTTAGTACATTCACCAAAAGATCGCTGTGGCCGTTGGAGTTATCTGTTCTCTAAATATTTAAACTTCATTGCAATTCTAGGATGGTCAATGGATGGATCAAACGTCGGTTGAGACGTACACAAATGTCAGTACAACAATGAGTGTAGCCAACTACACAATACCATAGCCATTGAATTATTATGCTCGCTGATCATATATGTCCTTAAGCAATTGTAGGAATACCAGTGGATAGAGCAATGGTCGCTTGAGACATTGACATATGTGAATACAGTACTGAGTATAGTAACCAACAGAGCACTGTAACCGCTTGTTTCATCTGTTCACCGATGATTTAAATTCTTCCGCAGTACTAGAATTATCAGTGTATAGAGCATTTATGGCCTGAGATATTTTCAACTGGCACTACGGTGATTAGTACGTCCACCAAGAGAGCACTAGAGCTGTTGGATTAATCAATTCGCTGATGATTTAAACTCCATAGCAATTCTACAGTGATCAGAGGATAGATCGTATACCTATAGTGATATGGAAAATTGACAATACATTACTGACTCTAGACACCTGTACATTCCGTAGCCACTTAATTAATATTTTCGCTGATTTTCCAAGATGATCAGCAATTATAAAATGATCAATGGTTGCAGCAGTTGCCGTTGGAGGCATTGACATATGTCAATACAGTACTTAGTATAGCCATCAACAGAGCATTGTGACCGTTGTATTAATTAGATCACTGAAGACTGAAATTCCATGGCAACTCCAGAATATTCGATGTAGAGGACGAATGTGGCGAAAACTATATACAATCGGCTGAACGGTAGTTATTACATAAACAAACGGAGCCCTGTAGCCGTTAGATTAATCTGTTCACTGGCGTTATAAACCCTACAGAAGTACTAAAAGGACAAAGGGCAGATCCAGTATCACTCGAGACATTAACAATTGACAAAGCAGTACCAAGTACAGCCATTATCACAGTATTGTAGCCGTCGCATTTATTTGCTCACTGATGGTTTCAACTCCACAGATCGAGAATAATCAATGTATAGTACATTTATCTCTGGAGATACTTACTATTCACAGAACGCTGTTTGCTACTTCCGCCAGCAGAACCCTGTCACAGTTGGATTAATCCGTTCACTGACGCCTTAGTTTCCATAGCAAATACAAATAATCAATGGACAGAACAATTTGTCCTAGGAGACACTGATAAATGTCTGTAAAATACTGTGTAACGCCGTTAACGGAGCACTGTAGCCGTTAGATCAATATGTTTCATTATGATTAAATTTCATAGCAATTCTAGAATGACAAAGGCCAGAAACATTACGGCTCGAGATGTAAACAATTGTCAACAGAGTACTGCGTACATCCGTCATCATACTGCTGTGGCCGTTAGAGTAATTTATTCACTGATGATATGAATTCTATATCAATTCTAGAACGATCAGTGCATTGTACAGTTATAGCTAGAGATATTTAGAATTGGCAGCATGGTACTTAGTACATCCACCGACAGAGCACTGTAGCTGTCGGATTAATCTGTTCACTGATTGATGCAATACTATAGCAGCTCTTGAATGACATGGAACAGATCCACTATCGCTCGAGATATTAACTGTTGCTAACACAGTACTGAGTCCAGCCACCATGATAGTACTGTAGACGTTGGATCAATTTGTTCACGGACGACTGAAGTTCCTCAGTCATTCTAGAATATTGAACGTATTGATCACTTACGTCTTGAGATACTTAAAGTTTCCAGTACGGTACTTATTTCACCATGGGCAGAGCACTGTAGCCGTAAGTTTATCAGTTGACTGATGACTCAAACACTATATCAACGCTGGAATCATCAATGGATATTTCGAATATCAGTAGTGATACTGACGAGTGAGAATGGAGTACCGAGTGTTGCCATCAACGCAATCGTACAGCCCTTAGAGTAATATGTTCGCCGATGATTGAAATTCCATGTCATTTGTAGAAGGCAATAGAGTGACACATAATCGCTGGAGATATTAACAACTAACAACTCAGTGCTGAGTACAGCCATCATGCCCGTAATATAGCCGTTGTGTAAATTTGTCCACTGACGACTAAATTAACAGTAATTCTGGAATAATCCATGTGTAACAGGTATGGCTAGAGATACTTAGAGTTGATGGCACGATACTTAGTACATACAACATTAAGGCACAGTAACCGCTGGATTAATCTGCTCACTGAAGACTTAACTTCTATAGAAATTCTAGAAAGGCAGAAGACAGGTCTATTGCCTCTCGAGTACTTAACAACAGCCAGCAAAGTGCAGAGCTGAGCCATCATCACAGTTATGTATCCGTTGGATTAATCTGTTCGCTGGTGATGGAAATGCAGACGAAAATCTAGAATAATCTATTTATAGATCAGTTATGGCTAGTTATATTTACAATGGTGAGTATGGTGACTAGTACATCCGCGAACGAAGCACTGTAGCTGTTTGATTAATCTGCGGACTCATGATTTCATTTTATAGCAATCCCAAGGTGGCAAAATACAGATCGATTGTCTCTCTAGACAATAACAACTGACATCACATTACAGAGTGCAGCCATCACCACAGTAACGTAGGCCTTGTATAAGCTTATTCTCTGATGGTTAGATTCCCAGCAATACTAGAATTGTCAATGTATAGGCTTGTTATTGCTAGACCAGTTGGCAGTACGATTCTTAGAACATTCACGGAAAAAGCACTGCAGACGTTGAATTAATCTGTTCACTAATGACTTATATTCCACAGCAATCCTAGAATATGCAGTGTGTAGTTCAGTTATGGCTGTAGATATTTGCAATTGGCAGTACGGTGCTTAGTACATCACGGGCAGAGCATCTTAGCCGGTTGATTAATCTGTACATTGAGGATTTAGATACTATAGCAACTCTAGAATAGTCAACGAATGCAGCATTCTTCGCTGGAGTTATTGACATATGTCAATACAGTACTGAGTGTAGGCATCTACATAATTCTGCAGCCTGTGTACTTCAATGCAGTACTGTAACAAGCCGTCTGCAGAGTTTTCTAGCTGTTGTACTAACTCACTCTCCGTTCACCTCAGTTGTATTGCAATTCTAGATGGATATATGGTTAGATCAGTTATAGTTTCGAACATTTACAGCTTTCAATGCAGTGCTAAGTACAGCCATCATAACTTTACTATAGCCATTCGATTAATCAATACAATGATAACGTCAATTCCATAGCATTTCGGGAAATATTAATTCATAGTGCAGTTATCGCTAGAGATATTTCGATTTGACAACACGGTACACGGAATAGACATCAACACATGATTATATCCGTTGTCAAATCTATGCACTGATGATTTAAGGACTACAGCAATTCTAGAGCGATAAATGGATATTAATTATCACTTCAGGTATAGACGTTTAACAATGTATTATTGAGTGTAGGTATCTACACTGTGTTATTACCATTGGACTACTCAATTCGCAGATCATAAGTGTTCTTTAGGAATCCTTGAATGATCAAGGGATAAATCAATTACAGCAGGGGATATTAACAGGTAATAATACAGTTCCGATAACAACCATCAACACGGTACAATAGTCATTGGATGAATCTATTCCCTGGTCATCAAATCTGCATGGCAATTATAGAATGAAAAATGGACATATCAATTACCGCTACAGATTCTGGCAAATGGCAACACATTACAAAGAATAGCAATTTACACAGTACTACAGCAAGGGGATTAATTAACTCCGTTATCTCCTAAGTTGTTCAGAAGCTCATAAATATTCCATGGATAGAGCAATTGTTGCTAGGGACGTTGGCAAATGTGAACAGACTACTGAGTGTAGCCATCTGCACAGAACTATATTCGAAACATTGACCTATACAATGATGATTTAAATTCCAGAGCTACTCTATAATGCTGAATGTATAGATCAATTGTGTCTAGGGTGCTATACATTTCACTATATGGTACGAAGTACGGCCACCAGTACAGAACGGTAGCCGTTGGATTAATCTATACACTGACGACTTTTTATTACGTAGAGATTCTAGTATGTTCAAAGGGTATTTCAGTTGTAGCCGAAGATAAAAACAATTGACAATACGCTACTGCCTATAGCCATCAACATTGTTCTACAAACATTGTACTAACTTATTCCCTGTGCATCTGCGTTCTTCAGTAATTCCCGAATGAATAGCTTTATTCACTGAATAACACACAATTCATGCTTTTCAAGTGCAGTTTGAAAGCAGCTATAGCGATTTCTTAGAGAATAATCGATTTTTTGCGATGTAGTCATAATACTGCTGCAGAACTGCGCAAAACTGCACAGAATAGAGTTATTCACTGAATAATACTTCATTCATGCATCTTTAGCGCAGTTTCATTACAGTTTCAGCGAAGTTTTGGAATAATTGAGTATTTTGCGGTAAAGCTTTTTTACTGCTTCGGAACTGCCCATAGCAACACTATTCCAGTAGTGTCACATATTTCCAGATATTGCAGTGCTGTTTGATCACGGTTTCAGCAAATTTTTAAAAAATTTGCGATTCTCAGGCGAAGATTTACTACTGCTTTTATAACAGCACAGAAATTTTAGTTCTAGTTGTATCACAAATTTCATGCAATTTCGGCGCAATTCAATTAGAGTTTCAGCAAATGTTAGGAAAACTTTCGAATTTTTGCTGCAAAGTTTTATTACTGCTTCAGATCTGCACCGAATTGCTTCGTCTTAGTAATATCACACACTTCATCCAATTCAAGCGAAGCTTGATGCCGTTTGTGTCGCCTGCCAACCTTTACTGGTAGGTATAGGGCGCCACGTTAACTGCACTACTATAGTAGTATAGTAGTATAGTAGTATAGTACTATCATTATATGAAAGAATCTATAGCACTAGAGCGATCTAATAAAGGACTTGTACTCCACAAATATAAGAACCTGTAGCATAAGAGTGACTCAAACAGCGTCATATTATAATCATACTAAGGCGGGGACGCGAGACCCGTGCATCTGCCCTTCCAGCGCCAGAGCCACTTGTAATGGACGAGACGACGCGTCCCGTTTCTGAATGTACAGATTCCGACCAGATCAAAACGTATGAGGGAGCCATAGTGGCGAGGGAAGATGCTTGGTTTCGCTCGCGCGCCGTTAACGCTTTACTCATCCCACGATCGTCGCTTTTTACTCTTCGGCAATGGCATTCTCTGCACGCTGTTGCCTTGAGTGTCACGTCTATGGTTATTAACCATTTACGCTGGGAAATATTTTCGAGATGGACACGCAGCAATACGAAAATTTTCATGTATGCATCTATGGATTCCGGTTGTTACCATTTATGGTGAAATGAAAATAGAAAATCACGATAATCACCTCTCAATTATCTACACGTTACTTCACATAGGTAAACATGTTACGACTAATTATCGGAAATAATTCTAGTTTCTTCCATGTTTGCACAAGTAACAATAAAACCATACTTTTTCTTCCTCAACTGTAATTCGTTAAGCTTTTGAAGAGCTTATATCTGCACCAGAAGAAACATTCTTGAACCTCATTTATTGTTTTAATCATTGCCTCCAGAAGTTTTAACGATAACTATTATTAGTTTTCTAGTAATATTCTTTTAAACACTGTAATTAAGCTTCGCTTCCATTCCGTTCAATGATAATATTCACGTAGTAGGCCACACATATTTTATTACCAAGCATTCGAATTAAAATTCCGGCTACAAATTGTTTAAATCGAACTTCTGCTGGGAAATTCCCGACGATTTTTAGGCAGATAATGCACGCAGTTTCATTCAATTCGGACAACCTGCATACTCGTCATTTATATCCATGCGGGGGTAATACACTTCGAAACGCTATTTTGTGAGGCATTCATACCTTCATCTTGCATAGGCTGAACCTTTTTCATAAATATTCAATAATTTTCATAAGAGACTAGGAGATACAATTCAATTATGACAATTTAAAGCAAACAGAATAAACTGGCATTAATTGTGACACGAATTAAACTGAACGAGGTATCTGCTACCAATCCCATATTTCGTTATTGCCAATTCTCTCTGAATTTCATATAGAGAATCGTACATTAAATTGGAAAATCTATCTTCGTTCATGGTAATGATAGTGGAAGGTAACTAATTGAGGAATAATTACAAGGTTGTTTAAATACTGAGAAACATAAATGGACGTTCATCATGAAATGGGTTAGAATTAAAATTAGAATTCTATGGATAACTTGGAAATTTATTTCTACTTAGTTTGTAAATATTTTTGACATTATGTACATCGTTTAGGTATAATACGAATAGACACCTATCGAGTTTAAGCTATATTATGATGACATAATACAGATAGATGCTATATAAAATTTATATATTATAGAGAGATGTAAAAATAAGATATCACTGGAGAGGTTTCAAAGTCTAAGCTTGCTTTCGATATAATATGTATCCTAACGTCTCCAATAGGTCCTTGAGAAAATAGAAACTCTTAAAATCTTGTAATTATTATGAATTCTAACCGAAAATTAAAAATTTCGTCAATAATCTCTAATACTCAAGGAAAGAACAGTCACGTTCTAAATGACGGTATAACACTATTTAAAGGAATGAATGGAATACAACTAAGCTAGCTAATTCAGTATAACAAAGCATTGAATGAGAATACACAAGTCAATTCAATTTAATTAATAACATAAATCAAAGTAACAAATTTGACAGTATTCCAAACTATTTAACAAAGGATTCTAGGAATCTGGCAACTTATATTAAATTGCACACGAGGTCTTTAGGAATAGTACGAGACCTGTTATTACGTTTAGCTTCACGCCATATTGGAAAGCCCAAGATAGTTTCACGTCATACCTAAGAATTCACACCCTCATCACACATTTAACAACGTTAGAAAGAACGAGGGAAATCTCTGGTATTCTTTTCTTTATAAAGTGTTCAATATCCTTGTCAATATTTCTGATATATTGAAAAATCTTCAATCAATGTTTCAACACTTTATTCAAGACGATACTATCTTCATCATTTGCAAAAACATAAGCCTGCTTTGCATATCACTCAATTATTAATATAATCATTATTAATGTTAACAATTCCTATTCTACCTTATATCTATTCAGCCAATCCATCCACACTATAGAACAATTGGTATGTCGCAATCCTCTGCAGTAAATTCTTTTCTTCTGATACTTATACACAACTCATACCTTTGTATATTTGTATATTCTTATTTTTATTCTTATTTCTTTGTTTTGTTTCTATTTTTCTCTGTTACCGTTAACTTTGTGCCCCACTGTAATAATTTTCTTCTAATTTTCCAGACCGGCTAATCCCGTATAGATAAAGCAATGAATAAATAAACTTGATATTATTAAGGCTACGATATAGAGCAATAATTAATGCCGCCGACCAAACCATATTAAACTAACTAGTTAACAATTGTCCTCAGCCGTTTACTCCGAATGATTATAATACTGTGAAATAAAAACTTAATCAGTAAATTCAGTCCACTAGCCAACATTAATTAAATCACGAATTGCATAGCACTTCAATGCATGTAGCAAAATTACCGAGAAGGACGAATCCCGCAATAAATCCGAGCCATGTGTATAAACAAACCATCCCATATCGAATAACCCTGTACCACAGGACGGAAATGAATGCAAAAGAATTCCAAGTATATCAAGGGAGAGATCGCTGGCGGAATCTTTAACGCAAGGAAGATCATACCAATGGCTCCCTGATATCGAATCTGTAGCCAGGTCTGGTATTCCTGCCCGTTGAAGTATCTGTTCGGTTCCTTGTTTTTCCGTCTCGAGCGAGTGCCAAATGCATTCGAGTCGAACCCGTGAAGCCGTGTATCATCGTTCACGTGCACGTTTGCCAGGAAAATGTTGAAATGCTGGCAGCATGACACCGCTAATATTATACATTGTCGTCAGGACAGACGGAAACGCGCGTTACTCACTTCCGTTTTGCGCCAGTTATCACCTATGATGGCAAGCGGTCGCGGAGGAATTGGAACTAGACCGTGGAACGAGTTTCACAGACCGTGCGCATATTCAACACTTTGCCCTCGGCGATCATATCGTTGCGAAAAGCAGCGGGTCGATGATTTCCCGCTGAAAATTCTACGAAATTTCTTAAAGCGGTGTACGAGGTATCGGGTACTAATTAACGCGTGGAATTATTCCATTCCAGAATTACACCCATCGTTTGATATTTAACGCCAAACCTAGCACAGGTTAATTGACACACGAACGAGAAAAGGAAAGGAGAATTTGAAAAAATATAGGAAAGTTAATTTAACTAAGATTGGACGCAATATCACGCACCCATGTAAACAAAGCAATGACCTCTTCAATGGGGAACTTGAAGTTAAATGTTTGGAAATGGCTTTGGATTTGAACCTTTGCAGGCTTAATGTACGAATTAATGCTAATTTTCTACTAGTACTCCATTATGTACTTACACCCTGATATACTTACGATAAACTCAGCATAATTCTGTTACTAAATGTTAATTGGCAACCTTCATACTCATCCTATTCTAAGTAAAACATTGTAAGCTTTTGTTTTTATTGAAATTTTGCGCTCGTTAGTATACGATCCATGTAATTTCAGCCTAATGCGAGTGTAATTGATATTTATTAGATACAGTATGAGAAACTCACGACGATGCAGTCTCGTTATAGTAGTGTACACGGTCAGCGCCATGTACTACTGTGAATATGGTTTGCATACTTTTGTGAATTTTACTTTCGCATCCCGTGATTGAATTTGTATAAACACAGTTTTACTGTAGAAGACAGAGACAGTTTCTTGCTGAAAATTGGTAAAAATTGGATCTCTGGTAGTTTCAATAAAAAGAATGCCTTTTCTGCATTACGTCCAATTACGGTATATAAAACCGCTGAAGTCACCCCATGAAAGTTAATGGGCAATTTTTCGTTTCAAAGTAATTTCAAACTCAATGAAGATTATACCAGTGACATTTCACTTACTAAAATATTTATACGGTAGAATATACGCAGGGTGCAATTCCATTAACATGCACCAGTCATACTGAATAGGAGCAAGTAAAATTCCATCTGGTCTTTAAAGTAATAGCAAACAGTGTCGGAGTTTAATGGAATAATTTATTCACAAAAAATACGTAGCATTCAAGAATCGTATATTAAATTCCTTGGGGTTTCCGCAGTGGTTTAATTTACTCCAATTTGAGTCCCAGGAATAAATTTCTAGAGAAACAGGATTACTAAGACATCCCCAACCTTTTAATCGAAAACTCGCCGCTGCCTTCCACCACAATAATATCCAAGCGCAAATTCGGTCGAAGGACGCAGGAGTACGGCTTCACCCTTTAAATAAGGCCGATAAGTGATATTCTCGAATCTTTCCTCGCAAAGTCATAACTGCTCAAAGACTACGGTAGCGTAGATCAACGTTTGCACTTGCTAGCATGCAATGGAAGGTCATTGAACGCAGAAACAGGTTGCTAGACATTCAGTCATCCTTATGAGGATGCACTCGTTGCGAATACCGTGTTTACGACGCCGGAATATAATAATGTCGTCGCGATAGTGCGCACAGCGAACGCTAACGAACGGTTATTTTCCTATCGTAGATGACGAGCCTAATGTATGCGCCGCGAGCCGGAGGCTAGCAATAGGTCACGGCGCTCCATAGTAGCGTTGTTCTAATTATTTGGCCCCATTACATTTTGCGTGCATGCAAGCTGCATGGTTACAGGCGAGCGTGTCCCACTCTCCGACATAACGGCATTTTCCGTCAAACAAAGCCCAATCCGACGCCTAATTCCAGCAATTTTCAAACGAAACTTCGTATCTATTATTAATTCCTCTCATCGTGGGAAAAGCGCGGAATAGGCGCGTGATTTGAAGAAACATGAGAGTCTGGGATGCGTTCGGCTGCTGCAAATGAATACGATCGTCCCGAGCTTGACGGAACCATTAACTAGAACTTTCTGCTGCAATGCTTATTCCCTAGAATATACATGCCCCTTTTGTTTCGTGGAATTGTTTCTGTAATTGTTAATTTTGAGTTTTATTAAGACAAAATTATGTACTAATATTATTCATATATACCGTGCTAGGGTGCAGTTTTATGTAGAATTACGATGAAATATTGTAAACAAGCTTCTCTTGCCTCGAAATTTTCATAATAATATTGTATTAATTACGTAACGAATGTCAAAAGGAAGCAATGCCTTAATTAAAGGTACTTTAATTAAACCTCTATTACAAGAGAAGTCGTAACAAAGAGTGGGAAGATAAAGATAAAAAGTGAATTATTTATAACCTATCATACACTTCCCGAACCCTATCGATGCCTATACGAAGTGAAATTTAGGGGCACGTCCATGTCAAATTTAAAATCTCCATTTCCCTTCTTATCTTCCACGATATATAACTTTCACCCATACTTCTGCCAAATCATAAATAAAAGAAAAATTTATTTCCACCAATTCCTTATATCTACACGAAAGGAAAATATTCCCATTTAATGCTAAACCTACAACGGATTAAGTGTCTATTTACAAACCTTCAATTAAAAATTTCATACTTCTTAATATCACGATTTTCCTTTTAGTACTGTAGTATGGTCAATCTTCCTGTATTTCCTTTCAGCACAGTTTCCCAGAACATTCGGTATTAATGTTCTTAATATTGAAGTTACTAAATTTCTAAATAACTAAATTACTAAATTACTAAATTTTAGGATGTCGAAAACTAGCGTTGGCCACCAAAATTGAAAAAACAACCGCAACAGGACAACGCCATCTCAAAATTTATAAGACTATTCTATCGAAGGAAAGAACCCCAATATAACAAAACGAGAACGCATAAAGACGCACTCTTATTTAACTCTCCTTCGAACACCAAGCGACCAACTCTCGTACCGGCCACAATTGATTTCTAAGGACCCTGTTTTTGTCATCGAGGAACATAGCTTTATGCTTTTCCTAACCTATGCTTCACCTTCGCGTATGGAGCACGAAACTTAATTCTTTTGGCCAAAATAAGTCTTCCATTTTCTTCTACAAGAAATTTATCGGCTTATAAGTTATTCTTGTTAGCAATTGTCGTTACGTGGTCCCATTCTGAAATGGTATCCTACACTGTCCTAGATATGACGGATTAATAATTCGTAATTATCCAACATAAAGGATAAGGAATTCTGTCCTTTTTTGGGAGAAAATTGGGAAACGAGGATAATCAACAAACATGTAATTCAGAAGTTGAAATAGAATGCCAGGTGCAGAAAGGAAATTCATTTCTTCTGTGAGAAATTTTGAATTGATCTTTCTAATATTGAAATTACCGTGCTATATATGACTAATCTAAAATTCGCCATTATACAAAATTTATGATGAGGAATATTGCAACGAATAGGAAAAAGGACCGTCCTTTTATAGGAAAAAATAAAGAATCGAGGATAAGCGACGAATTTAGAACTGATTTGTAAGAATGGAATACTGATTGGAGGAGAACGAATTTTGAGTTAATCTTCTAAATATCGAAATTGTAGTTCTAAGCGACTGATTTAAAATTCGTCACTATTCAACGTTAAGGATAAAGAATGTTGCTGCGAATAATATCCAACGATAACAAACTAAGATGACTCCTTTGTGGGAAAGATTGAAGATATTAGTTCATTTGCACCTCAATGTTTATACATTGTCGCCATTAATTAATATCCATGGTTATTTCAAACTTTTAATTTCAAGATACCATTCTAATTCGTAATTCAGTTCCTTAACGGATAAAGAATAATAAATATAATTTCACAATGTTTAACTATTTCCTCCTTAAAGGGTATGAGTGAGACGTGTGTTTTCCATGTCAAATATTTCAAAACATCTACTTCTGTTCTACATAATAATATACTATTTTCCCCCTCCAACCCTTTTCCAAAGATTAATAATAAAATATTCTGAAATTGGCATCTTTGTCTTGTGATAAGGGAGTCCAATTATTTCTAGATTGAAGTTAGAACTTCTAGACATCACAAAAGAAGCAGCAATTCCTGTAACAATGCATCAATGCATGATAATATTCCTTAATCGGTACACCATTTAAGAGCAAATTTTTGAAATATTAAAGTAATGACTTAAATTTAAATTAAGAAATTTTTATCGTTTCGTTCAGAAGGATTTTTCGCCTTGACATTCCACAAGGAGTTGGTGAAGAGGAAATAGAATCGCGTAAAGGGATGGTGCTAGGGATTTGCTGGAAGTCAGTGCATGTTCACTTTATGCGGATTGTTTGCCAAGTCATTTTACATTGACGGAGTTATGTATTTCTTGTAGTACACATCACGCCGAAGAACCTTAGGTGAAAAATCAGTGTTTGTTTTGGAATATAAATTTCACGCCGAAGATACGCCTGCATATCGTTTATTGATCATCGGATTTCCAATCCTTGACAAATAAAGTATTCTAATAACACCCATTCTCCTATCGATTTATTTCCCTTTATTTATGACGTACATTTCCCTTATTCGATTCACCACTTATTCCCTTAAATAACTTAAACACTTAAGTATAACATAATTGTTTGTACTTTATTCAAATTTACTTCCTTAACTCATTTAGCATTTGAGACACTGCTATCTGTTCAAGCAAAGCTAAACTATTTATAATTGATATTCGTTGACATCAATGCTTTGAAATATTAACAATTCCGCCACGTATTAAAGCTTTATTCGAAGAGTATAAATTCAAAATTTATAAACGTGCATTGCGCTGATGTGGAATAATCGAAACAAAAGCGTGAGAGTTAAAATACAATTTGAACGCTGATATTTAAAAACGTTTTTTACCGGAACACGAATTACAGGTATTTCGAGTGCTGTCATATTCGTCTGTTATAAAGTGAGCTGGAATATTTGAGATATCAAGAGTTGCACGCGAAGCGATAGAGAAGTGGATCCGTGTAACGTGTGAAACATTAACCAAGGGGAATGAAATCACGTTGAAGATTAGTGTACATTAAGTGTACATATTTCGGAATTTTTTTAATTAATCAGATGAAGAATAACAACCGATATTCTACTCTCGATGAAAGCTCTACATCCTTTTTCTATCACACAGTGCGTAACTGTGGAAATATGGGGATTACTATGGAGGACCTCTGCTTTGATAATTGTAAGTTAAATTTATAGGGGGTAATTGAGCTTTGACAAATACGTTATGCAGATAGTTATTTGGGAAATTATGTTTCGAAGTCTGGTCATTTGGAAATCCTCTAATTAGAAATGACAATTAGTATCTAAGAGATAAAGAAGAGAAAAATTTATAATTAGAGTAAATAAATATTAACGAATCCTAAATTACTGCCTACATTATCATAATATTAGTATGCATGTCATTTTTAAGTCATTATCAATTCCTTTTCTTATTTCAATTTAATGTACATAATGATGAAATTTAGAAAGATGGTTGGAAGAGAAACTGAATTACTTTAAAAAATGATGTATGCGTGCCCTCCGATTTAATTATAAAATCGAAAATTTAATTACTTGTTCTTCTGATTAATATTATTCTGACGCATCGTGCATAAAATTAATAAAAAGTTTGAGAGAAATATATTTAGTATAGTATGATATAGAACGCAGGCTTGAAGTTTGTATTTGAAAGTTAAGATTGGGAGCAATTTTTTCAGTGAAAATATGGATTTAACATAAAGGCTATTAATTAACCACGCCAGTAATAACCAGTGCCAAGATTAATTACCAGAGTATCCAGATAGATTATGTTGAAGCAAAAGGTTCGAAACAAAACATTATTGACCATTTCGTTGAGAAATAAAACATCACGTGTGCATTTTGGAGCCGGTTTGATTTTTCGCTGGTTTCAGGGTCCCTTCAACAGAATCACAATTAATTGTATCAATTAATATTACGTTAAGCATAATCGGTACTCTAGAAAATATATCAGAATTTCATTGTGAATGTTAACATCTTATTCGCTTTATTATTCCTAATTCTCCAGGTTCTTAACTAATAAGGAATTCTTAATGCAATTGTTCGCTAATTACAATGAAAAATTCATTCTCTCTCCAGTGACATTTTATTACTATCATCTGTCACAACTATATGTTTTATTATTTAATGTAATGAAAGCGCATTCCATTTGGAAGATCTCGTACATTACTATCAATACCACAGGAACAAAGACTCAGATACTCAACTTATTCATCATTTTTATTATCTTCAATGTAGGTTAATTTTGCCATTACTATAACTGTGGTCACTGCTTCACATCTTTACTAATATTTGTCAATAACTCCAAGAATTACATTTAACCAACTGCCAATAATTTACCAATGTGCTGATTTATATGTTAAGGACTCAAGGACGAAGATTGACTATAATGAACTACAATAATCAGGGAATCAACATATTGCAGATATGCTTGTTGTAATACCACTGTTGCATTTCTATCAAATAACACGTGCTGTGAAAGAGTTAGATTCCTAATCTGATGAAAGCATTTCCTAGTGGAAATTTTTCATGACAAGGAATGTCATTCGCATTATAAGTAAAGAGAGGCGGAGAATATTATGAGCCGCATTTCGCAGGAAATCCGATATAAAATTTAATATATTGCGTATTAATTGTACGCCTTTAAAATTAATTTAGAATTTCAATATGTGTTTTTGCCTTATTATATGCGTAGGAATTTATAAATTAAAAGCAATTTCATTGAATCTAACGGGTATACAATTTTATACTTTACAAACTCATGTCTTTGAACCTAATAAGCCGATTCTAGTTTTATTTATTTTTATTATCACCTTTCGCAGCATAAGACGTAGTGAAGTATTAGAATATTATAATACTAATTATATTACGTTGAGATATCAGAATATTCTCTTTTAACCGGTAAGTGTTATCGAGTTCAGAAAATCAAGGAGAACGTATAATTCTGGACATTTCCTTTCTCACGATACCTTCATATCTATTGAATCGCAAAAAGCGTTTAGTCTAATGAGATGTTTCTCACAGGAAGTACTAAAAATACGAAATAGAGGAGTCAAATTATGGATATTAACATTGAAGTTCTAAAACCAATGGTTTCCATAAAATCTTCGCAGATATGATAGCTGTTCTTAAAAGCCTGCTACCTTTGAACCTAATGGATGACTAAGAATGGTTCACGTCACCAAATAATGTTAGAATTAAAAATTATGGACATAAGAAGTCATCTACACCTCAATACAGAGCTTATCATACATATATATAATTTCCTTATATCAATTTTATATCCTACATTCGTATTATGTAAAGTAAAACTTAACGTCAGTACTTACCGAACCCGCTAAAGTAACGAATTCCTGATATACTAATTTCATAATTATTTAAAAAATACAATTTTTACAGCAAAATTATTCTTGATATTTATCATTAAGGTAAGAGAAGTATTACCTATATACTCTTATCTTCATTGAATTGCTTCATATAAGATTTATACTTTGTTAAGGCATACGTTCCATCCTGGAAGCACTAATATTAAACAAGAGACACTCGAACAAATTACTGCATATCAATTTTACATCTCGGATCCACTGCTGTAGGACACTTAACAGAGAGTACCTACCAAAAATGAAAAAACGCGTGGCACAGTTACATCGATATAAAGGCCCAACCATTTCTACCAAGTTATTAGCAAGACGAACAATTTCTAAATACGAGACACTAATATTCAATGATTAACTACCGAATAACTGTAAAACCGAAACACAATCGAGATTTCACAGCGCGTATATGTGCTGGTCTTCGAATCCACGACACTTTAAACGTCCGGCACTGGAACACGAAAAAAAGGGATAACAAGCACATTTTATTATGCTTTCTATTCCACGTTCTCGCTTTAGCTGTCCAAGAGGAACCGAACACTGCGAATATATATCACCGCGATGACAGCCGTCGATGCATATTCGTTTACCATCCTTCGCCCAACTGTGAATAAGTTAGAGTTGTACCGTTACCTCGGTACAGTGTATCGCTAAAAGACCGGAATCTCGATATGCCTTATAGCCGCTCTTTTACCGTAACCGAATCATAAGTCTCCGTAGAGGTTTGTTTCGGCGAGTCGATTAAATCCAATTTACCTTGTGACGATACTTGGACAGAAACATAGTGATTGTAGAATTAGACTCAGAAAGATACAGTGAAAGAATTTTTTGGATTACCGGCAAGAAGACAAAGTTGAATCTTGTCAGTCACAATAGTAGCAATAACAATTAATCGTCTGCACTATAAAGACATTTTTGGTTATTTGTTCTATAGCGAGTCCAATCAGATGCCTGCACTGGAAGATATATTTTAGAAACAAAAGTTTTGTTTCGAAATGTAATTTAAAAATGATTGCGTGTTTCCTTGAAGTGCTGTCTTATTCAGTGCTCTCATTTTAAATGGTTACTGATGATAAAAGCAAATAACAAGTTACAGATCAACGACGTTGGGCTAGTGGTACAAGCGGTGTGCAAATTCTTGAGCAATTATTCGTGAGAGTAAGTTGTAAAGAATAATTTCAAGTAATACTTGCAAGTAATAGCATGAGAAATATTTATAGTGTTATGTGAATATTATGTAATGAAGGGAATAGAATTGGAAAATTGTAGAAAGTGAGAAAATAACTCATTTTAAAAATATGGGTGAAATTTGTATGAGTGATGTATCCACGATGGATCTAATTGGACATATGTAGACAAATGTAAAATATACAGATTAATTGAACCCACATTTTCACTCATATTTTCGAGACGACATATTTACGACTTTTGAATTTGTATAATTATATACCGTTTCTGTAACCTACATTAATATTATAGTACATATTTACACCAATTATACGTGCATTTTTCTAATTAGTCTTTAACTCATCCTAAGATTCGTTTTATTGGATTCAACCGTATATAAGCTTTTCAATTATCGAAATCACTTCACTTCCCTTCGCACGAGATAATCCCATAGTACTTGCATACCCTAATTTCCCGCTAATATTTACAATAATCTGCGTTTCGTAGAATCTACGACTTCTTATTCACATATTTTCTAATAGTGTGCCTACTGCTTCATTAATACCATCGCCAAATCCAATTTTATGAAAACTTTGTGCCATGAAAATTTTTTTACGCTTCACCGTGATGTGCTGATACCATAGAGAAACGCTATTTGTGGCAGACAATCCGGTTTCAGGTAGGAAAGGAAATTACAGATAGACGCTCTCTCGTCCTATATCTTCTGAAGGAAAAAACCAAGTAATGAACTGTAGATTATTTATCCCTTTATAGCGACGCTAGCAGAGTGCAGAGATTTCTAGTCCCACTTATCTCGTATTGGATTTTTCATAGTAGAAAGGTTTGACGTACGAAGCTGTACGTACAGGTTCGAATCCAGACCTAAGGCCAAGGCTCCAGCGTGCGTGTTTCTGAATATCACGTGAATGCGTATGAGCAACTTCGTTCGAAGGCACTCTGTTCCAACTGAGATAAGATAAGGCTTACCAGACTCGCAGGTTTGACCACCAACAATGAGTTTCTCCATCGCATTTCCTGATCTCGTTGCGGCTAGGACGTACCGCCATACTGCCCCGACTATGCCTGTGCAAGAAGAATCGATCATCTTTTTCGTGAGTTATTTCGACGTCATTGGATGAGTAGATGGTAGACGGGTTAAATTACGAGGATAAAGTACGAAATATGAACAGAATAGGCGAAGGAGCATCATCTGAATATGTATATAACAATGTATATTGGAAGAGCATCTCTGAGAGAAATAGGTGAGAAATCTTTCGGAAAAGTTTTTGGGAATATGAGGAGAGACGAGATTTTATAAAGGAGAAGCCCGAGGGAGGATTATTGGGTGGTATGAGTAATGTCTACGGTGAGAGGATATGTTAAACTGAAAATCTTCGTGGTGTAAGATTGAAAAGTAACAGGAAGGTGTTAGTTGGTCCTTTGGTTATGTAGAAGTGTGGAACGTATGTTTAAATATATTATATATGGACTGCATAAACAGAATAACAAATATTAATCGAATGGGCTAGGGTGTGGACTATGAACACAATGTATAATTAATTCTAAGCCTTTATGTACGGTTGTATATACATTTTGAAGGTATAAGTGGAAAACGTGGTATCGGGACCAAAAGTTCTTGACCTTGAATATTTCATTACTGCCAAATAAGACAGACTATGAAAATTTTAAAATGATAATAAGGGCACCTGGCTACAACAACTATAAACTAACTATAGGAAAATAGCGTTAACTACTTAATTATTAAACAGCCAATAAAATTTGCTGTCACAGAATGCATGAATTATTAAGTTCACTGTGAATAACAAATTGCTCAGAGCATGAACTTGTGATAAAAATGAATAGAACGAAAATTACTTACAGGATGTAATTATAAATTTCTCGTATCACTGGTTAAATAAATATGATAAGGGAATAGATAGCTGTAGGTAGCACTGCCCGATAAAATTTAACGTCCTTTTAAATCTTTGATAACCTTTTCAAATTCCTTTAGAGCTTACTTTATCAAAGACGAGTGCGTAGTCTAAGTTGCTCTATCACACTCAGATATAAACAAAAGTGCTTTTATACAAGAATATGCAGCAAGAACGGTAGGAGGTTCATTCTTGTCTTACAAATTAGATGAGAGCATCCCGAGTTAATCAATGTCTCTAATTAAAATTATTATTGCTTCTAAATAATTATAAATATTTATCAGGGATTACAAATAACTCTGCGAGCATAATTCACAAGAATATTCTTGGATTTTTATACACAGTTTATAATATCATACGAATTTGCTTCACAATAGAGCATTCTTTAAATTTCTCTGAAGTAGAAACCACCCAGGAGCAATATTAGTACGATGATCAGTATTGATAGAACGGTGAAATATATATGCACAAACTGAAAAACATACATATAAAAAGTAGTATGGCAACTTGTCATAACGATGTGTACAAGAGAATTCCTTAATTTATAAAACCCGTATATGGTTTCACTAATTTCATATAAATTAATGAATTCACTGTTAATATCTGATTGATATGGTTAATAGCAAATAACCCGAAACACACATTTACAATAGAAACAGAAAGAGGTAGGAAAATATCTAGTACTCTAGCGAAAAAGTAATTACTAACGAAATCGACAAAATTCGAAAATCCTCGGCCGATTTCGGAAACCGATTGGGCCTCATATGAAAGGGGCACCGCGCGATTTCTCAAGTCCTTGCCGGATGGAGCTCGGTCGAGGTACCTCGGGGTCTGGACCAGGCACCTCCGTCACTTCACCAGTGGGACATAGGAGACCTTCCAGAGGGTCAGAGTTGGGCATGCTGGCGTGGGTAAGTGAATTCTTAAACGGAACTTTTTCTGTTTTATAGTCTCGTTTCGATAGAGATATATCGTTGTTGTCTTTAGTATGTCTCATCGCTCCACTTTCTGATCAGTTCTTTCCTAGGACTAATCTACATATTTACGTTATATGTTCATTTTCTGAATCCGCTGGTTTGAACTCGAGTTCTGTTGTTGTTTTTACGTCTTTGTAGTAACTTCTAAGATTAGGAGGAGTATGTCGGCGGCGTACAGTCTCGAATACGGTTTCATTGCATGGATGGTCTGTTTTTGTCTCATCGAAGGATGATTCCTTCCATTTCGTTAAAGTTTACGGTTTCCACTCATCTCGCTTCTATTTCCTTTCGTCTAACTAATCTGTTTTCTTTTGGGTTTACATTTAAATTGATATATTCTCCTTTCAGCTTTCAGGATTTTCAAGATTTAGTCCGGTAGATTACGTTGGACGACGAGAGATGCGTGCGTTTGGACACAACTAGTTACAAGGTTGACGGCAATGTTGGACGACGAGGGATGCTTGCGTTCAGATCTAAGTCGTTATAAATAGTTTTAAGATAGACAACTAGGCTACGACTCAGGTGCGCGTTATATGTAGAAAGGTTAGCTACATAACTTGGAGCCAATACATCTATTACATATTCTTTCCCTGTTACCCCTCTCGTTTGCCGAACAGATCATAATTGTTCTCCCGATAATGGCGATCGTCCTTAAGTTCCAACTAGCCTACGCTACGTACTTCCGTGTACTCGATAACTCCATGCATCGTAAGTCACCGTCACGACTCGTCTCCGCGACTCATTGAAGCCACTGTCAATCTCATCATGCATCGGGTACCACGGGGGCCTTCTGGTCACTGTCCCTTCTGGAGTCAATGCGAGTTTCCAGCAACCGTAGTCGTACGCTGCTAGGGTATAGGCCTGTAGTTGATCCGGTATGTGTCTACAGCCATAACACTTCGGATGACTAAGTTCTACCACTTGGGGCAGGGTCAGGTAATGTCTGTCCGTCTGCAAGGCCTCACTGGTTACACGTAGAGGCCCTGGGAGTTACATTAGTTCGGGTACTACCTTGGTTCATGGCCAAGTCATGGCAAGATCGCCAATGGCTAGTGTGGGCTATGCCCGATCATGACGCTCAAGCTGGATCGTCTTGTACACAGGGGTACGTTTCGTATGCAAGTCGGCCGTTTGAATAATCGCGAACTCGTTCAGGCCCATGACGAATGTAACATAGTGCTTCTCTGCCCGTGCTCATTATATTTGGTTCCCCAAATTTTTGAGAACTTAGAAATATTTGAGTCTCGTCAATTGCAGCATATTAGCGTTGCGTCAGCGTAGGATAAATTTTAGTACACCAATCCGAAGCCCTTCTTGTAAGACACAAAATACAACAATATGCCTGTAGCATCACTTTAACTTCTTTCGCTCCAAGTTGGATTAGATACCTTTGAAACAGATGTCGCCAGCAGGCTCCGCCACTAGTGCGAATATCGGGTCTCGATGCGTAGCCACCTACACGTTTTGAGTCAGGGTAATTGGTATTGGTTTCCAAAGAGCAATTTTAGGTAGGCGATGCAAAGCTAAATGCTACGTGCGAAGTTTACGACATTTGCTATCTATTTCAAGTTTTCAATGTTCTTCTTGAGATTCGAAAATATAAAGCGAACAGAAAATATTCTAATGAAATGTAAGCTAAGCGATTAAATTTGACGTACGTTATTCACCTATTTTTTTAGCGACAGGATATTAGCAATAAAAAACATAAATGTTACCAGGATTCGGAGACCGTTATAATATGAATTTCATCGTACATTACCAGTACGCTACGAAGATACGTATCAACTTGAATTTCGAAAGGAGCTTACAGTTTATGAAACGAAAATTTATCATACATAGTACTTGTTTAATTTATTATGAGACAGGGTACCACGGCCTTAAATTAATGTCAGTATTATTAACCTCATATTATTATTAACATTATTCGAAATAAGTCCTCGATTAATTATATATAGAGTTGAATTTTCAGCAACATACATTAATTACAAACATAAAGTTAACTACACCTTTAGAACCATTATCCTACGCGGTGCCGTACTTGCAGCAATGGAACGGTTGGCACGACCGAGTTAAAACAGCGTTTCCGCGAAGCCTGGCAAAATAAGTTACATTAAGTACATTTGCATACTACTTAATCTTCGCGTGTTGCGAGTAACGCAATCCTTGACGTTACACTGGGATGACGTAATTTCGATTACCACAGAGGGACGAGTCAGACTGCAATTAATGTTAGTACTTTCCTCCTTTGCTTCAATAGACGAGAACGCTTTCCGAGACACTTTCACTCCGTTTAGGTCAATTGTGGTAAGCCGTATAAAAGAATAATCACAAGAATGCCGATTCTTGCAAAGGTTGTAGTTCGCGTATCATTCCCTTTATTAAAAATAGGAATTACGACCGACGAACTTCAATTGCATCTCATGTACATAGATTTAGACTTTCGTAGTCGGTTTAACTTCTACCGAGTTTAATTACAGCATTCCTACATTGATTTTAGAAAGTGTTATCTATAACATCGTCACACACCTTCACTATCAAACTTATGAAGGTTGACTGACGTAAATTTTCAAAGGCACAAATACTTATCGTACCTTTACGCGAACCTGTTTTATACGTCATAGTTTCTGTCTCACACGTGTGGAAAAACTACGTGTTTCGTAGAACTGTCCGAATTAGAAACATTTACAGTGAACTTATTAAACGGATAATAAATGTCCTCTTAATATCTTCGATGCATATCTTCGAATTAATCAGCTAAATCCAGATTCAGCATAACCCTTTATACCAGCCGAACCCTATATATTGCGGCAAAGAAACTTCTGTTTTCCATTCATGTCCCTAAACTAATTAACCAATATAACCCATGAAACTTTACCTAATTCTTCGCTGAACCTGACAAGATAAATCATTTTATGGATTTATATTTATAAATTAATTATCTGGTACACTTCGTCAAAAACACGCACTCGAATTCTCCACGGACTCCACAAATAATACACCAATGACAAGAACAATAAAACACATATTAACAATACAACTTCCAAAGGGGACATATGACTTGCTTTAGATACACTGTCTTCGCAATTATCGATAGTATGCAGTTGCTTATTTCAAAACAAACGTAGTATCGCACATTTTCCATCATGTACACGTAGCTTTTCGAAGGATTCCGGGAGAAAGACGGTCGAATATAAAAAACACAGGTCAGTCGGGGAATCGGTGTGTAACGCATCGGACCATTGTGAGCACATATGGTCATGTTAACCTTTATTTGCAGTCGAAGGTAGGTGGCGTTTGATCGAGTTATGAAGTTAGGCGTCGAAGTGGTACAGGTTTGTAATATTGCAATACTGTGTTGAGCGTTGCAGTAAGCCGAGAAATAATTCGTAACTTTATTGTCATTCTCACATATTTATGTTGCTGTTGACAATAAATGTTACCACTGCCCAATCTCTGCACTAATATCGATCTTTATTTGATCGTGATCACAATTATGTACGCACTTTTAACTTCATTTTACCGATTTAACACCTTGCGCGCGAGACGCGCACTTCAGTCGCCATTTGATAAAATTTTGAAGCACGATATTCATAACTATGTCAAATTCCGAATAATACAACGGTTTGCGAGGTCTTGTAATCAAATAACACTACGTGTTAATTACCAAACGGTTCCGCATTCCGGCCCCGAAAATTGTCCTCAGCGTTGTAACGCAAAATCATTGAACTCCTGTCCCACCTTGGTCCGAAAATCGCAGGGTGCAAATGGTTAATTGCCATCAATAATGTATATGGTATTTAGGTACTCGTTACAGTTTGATGGTTTCAATGTTAACAATGTATTTTAATGAGTTAACAATTTCAAATTCCTAAGCAAACATATAAGTTCTATATCCTTGTCATCCTTCAATCTATCTACAACACTCACAGATACCCTTCTCGTATTCTCCGTCAAATTATCCTTCGGATATTTGGTGAAACGTAACCTACTTTCCAATTTTCGTCAGTTTCCAGGCAAACAGTAGGAAAACTCGCAACAACTTCTTCGTCAGAAGTTCGATGATAAACGAACCGAGATAGGTAAAACTTGAAAAATAGCAGTGAGAATGGGAGAAGACAGAGGTGTTGGGAAGGTATACCCTACCACGCATGTGGAACAAAGGCGAATATATGCTTGGTAATTAAGAGGTGACCACGATCCTTGATAACAAAATGAATGCCGCTCATCTTCAGCAAACATGCCCTTTAAAATAGTTGGACTGAATTACGTTCATAATTTGCTTGCAACAGTGACTAAGGATTTCCTATCTGATATATTCCCATCATATCTACATGCCTTATAAAAGTTGATACAGTCCTTAACTTCCACAATTACCCGATCTCATGGCTCTCCCTAAATTTCTCAAAGAACAAAGGGATCTCCGCTCCATCTGACAACTTTTCTGCCAAAATTTCACCCTTCCTACCCCTTGGTATCCCGGATGTATATAGGATCGTGACAACTACCGCCATACCAAATCGATCGAGAATTCAACTCTGTCGATGCTGGAGTTCCCCCACATATGACGTACGGGCTGGGTACGAACCTTAGAATGAATGGTCCGCGGATGAAGCGTAACACCTGGCCGATTGTGTCGTTTTTTACGAGGAACACGTTGTCGGCGGGAATAAGCAGAAGTTCAACGGTATAAATAAAGGCTTCCTTCCTCCGCGTTGCCGCCTGCAGCTGGCTAATCTTCCTCCCTTCCTTTTTCCACTTTCCTGCTACGTGCTTCCTCTCCACTCCGAAATGTCGCAACCGGACGTGTCAGAGATGGCTTGATCGACGTGATTCCGGTCCGAACTACATCTAAGGACGTCCATCGTGTGCACCATCGAAGAGAGTAATTAGACAGGGCCCAGAGAGTATTTGCTAGATCTCTGAGTCACGGCGGAATTTCTCCCAGGACCCATTTCCTTTCGAACAGCTATGATGGTACAAATTCCTTAACATTTCTAGAATGACGAAATACCGAACCACTATACTTCGAGTTATTAGCAATTAACAACACAATATGGAGTACAGCCACTGTCACAGTAATGTAGCCGTTGGATTACTATGTTCACTGATGCTTTAATTACTATAGAATTTCCAGAATGACAAGGCACTGCTCCGTTATCACCCGTTACTTTATCCATTGACAACACAGTACTGAGCATAGCCATCATCAGAGTACTGCTGCCGTTGGGTTTCCTTGTTCACCGATGACATTAACTTTATAGAATTTCTAGAATGACAAGGCACATTTCCATTATCCCTCTATAAATTGACAATTGATAACGTATCACTAAGAACACCCTTCATCATAGTACCGTAGCTGACGTATTACTATGCTCTCTGATGACGTACATTGCAAGGCAATCCTAGAATGACCTTCGTATGGAATGTCCATTCCTAGTGATATATACAATTGACGCTGCGGTGCTTAATGCATCCACCAACAGAGCACTGTTGCCGTTGGATTAATCTGTTCTCTGATGATCTATATTCTGCAGCATTTCTAGAAGGAAAAATGACTGATCCATTATCCCTCGAGATATTAACAATTGACAACTCGGTACCGATTATAGGCATCTTCACAGTACTGTTGCCGTTGAGATACTTTGCTCACTGACGATGCTCGTTCCAAAGCAATTATGGTATGGTACAGTTATAGCTAGAGATATTTCCAATGTACAGTACGGTACTTAATGCATCCTGCAATAGAGCACTGTAGCCGTTGGAATTTTGGGTTCAATGACGCTTAAGTTTCTGTAGCAATCTTAGAATTGCAATAGACACATACATTATCCCTTGTGACATTAACAACTGACAACACGGTTCTGAGAATCGCCATCATCATAGTGATGTTTAAGTTTTACGAATTTATTCACTGGTGATGCCCGTTCCAAAGCAATTGTGGAATAATCCGCGTAGAGCATGGTTATGGCTAGAGGTATTTACAACTGACAGTACGGTGCATAATACATCTACCAACAGAGCACTGTTGCCGTTGGATTAACCTGTTCACTGATGATTTATATTTTGTAGCTATTCTAGAATGAAAAATGTCAGACACATTATCCCACGTGATGTAGACAGTTGACAACACAGTACGGAGTACCGCCATTATCACTGTTCTGTTGTCGTTGGACTATTTTCTTCACCGATGGTGCATTTTCCAAGGTAAATCTGGAATCATCAATGTATAGTACGGTTATAGCGGGAGATATTTCCAATTCACGGTACGGTGCTTAGTACATCCTACATTACAGCACACTAGCTGTTGGATAAATCAGTTCAATGATGATTTAGAGTTGATGGCAATTCTAGAATGACAGCGGACATATCACTTATCCGTCGATACTTAAATAATTGACAGCACAGTACTGAGTACATCCATCATCACAGTTATGTCACCTTTGGATTACTTTGCTCGCTGATGATATATATTCCTGGGCAAGACGATAATAATCAGTGCATAATATGGTTATAGCTCGGGATATCTACGATTGTTAGTACGATGCTTATTACATCCACCATCACAGCACCGTTGCCGTAGTATTTGTGTGTTCATTGATGATGAATATGCTGCAGCAATTCTAGAATGAGAAATGCAGTTCCATCATCCATAATCATGTTAACAATTGACGGCATGGTAGTGCCTACAGCCATCATCACCGTGCTGTAGCCATTGGATCCCTTTGTTCACTCATGATTTAAATCCTGTAGCATTTCTATAATGACAAATCAACGATCCATTACCCCTCGCGATATTAACAATTGACAACGCAGTACTCAGTATGGCAATCATGACTGTAACACAGCTGTTGTATTACTTTGTTCACAAATGAATTAAATTCTATAGAATTTATAGAATGACACAGGACCACCTTACCTCGTTATATTAACTATTGAACACACAGTACTCCGTACAGCCGTCATCACAGTACTGTAGCCGTGGGACTACCTTGTTCACTGACAACATAATGAACAAAGCAATTCTGGAATAATCAATATATGGTAATGTTACGACTGGAGACATTTCCAGTTGGCAGCACGCTGCTCAATACATCCATCAGCGAGGCACCTCAGCCGCTGTGTTTATATGTTCAATGGTTATTCACGTTCTACAGCAACCACAGGATGACAAAAGACAGAACCATTATCCACCGAGATATCAACAATTGACAACAGAGTATTACGTACAGCCATTACCACAGTACTGAAGCCGTTGGGCTACTTTGTTCATTGACTACGTAAATACTAAAGCAATTCTAGAGAGCTTATGTATAGTTGGGTTACGGGCAGTGAAACCTGCAATAGACAGTATGGGGCATAGAACTTCTACCACCAGAACTGTGTAGCCCGTGTGTCAATTTGTTCAATGATGATTTAGATACTATAGCAATTCTAGAATGACAGCAAACATACCCGTTATCCCTCGAGTAATTAGGAAGTGACAATAAAGTACACAGTTCAATTATGACGAAAGTACCGTTGCCGTTGGATTAAATCCTTCATCGACCACAAAAATTGCACGGCATGTGCAGAGTAGTCAGTGTACAGTTCTGTCACGTCTAAGGGATATTTACAATTCACAGCACGATACTTACTACTTACTACCACCAGTGCACTGTTGCCGTTGAATTAATCTTTTCAATGATGATATAAGTTTTATAGCAATTTTAAAATGACTGCGAGCATATGCGTTGTCCATCGTGAATCAAGCATTTGACAACACAGTGCAGAGTACAGCAATCGCCACTTTACCGTAGCCGTTGGATTGGTCATTACGTTCATGACATAAGCAGTATTGCAATTCTGGAACAATCAGTGAATGGTACGGACATGGCTAGTGATATATAGAATTGACAGTAGGGTACATTGTACATCCACCAGTAGAGCATTGAGACCGTTGGATTAACCTGTTCACTGATGATCCAGGTTTTACAGCAGTTCTAAAGTGGCAGGGAGCATATGCCATATCCTTCGAGAAATTAACAATTGACAACACGGTACAGAGTACAGCCATCACCACAATACTGAAGCCGGTGGGTATGCTCCCTCATGCATGATATATGATGCGGAACAATTCTAGAATGACCAGAGTATTGTACGGTTATGGCGAGGGATATTTACATTTGACAGTACAGTGCTTGGTGCATCCACATACAGAGTACTGTAGCCGTTGTATTAATCTGTTCAGCGATGAATTAGGTTCTATAGAGAATCTGGAATGACAATATGCGTGTCCATTATCCCTCGAGGTATTGACTACTGAAAAGGTAGTACTCTGTGCAGCCATCATCACATTGCTGTAGACGTTGAATCATTTTCTCCCTGATGACGTAAATTTCATAGCAATCCTATTCTAGTGAGTGTATATAACGGTTGTGGCTAGGGATATATACAACTGATAGTATGGTGCTTACCAGATTCACCAACAGTGCACTGTAGCCGTTGAATTCATGTGCTCAGTGATGATTCGGGTACAACAGCAGTTCTAGAATGACAATTCACAGAACCATTATCCCTTGAGGCATTAACAATGGAGAACACAGCACTGGGTACAGCCACCATCACAGTACTGTTGCCGACGGTCTGTTTTGTTGAATTGTGATGTATATTCCAATACAACTCTAAAATAGACTATGTATAGTACGGTTACGGTTAGGGATACGTACAACTGACAGTACGACGATTAGTACATCCATTAACATAGTTCCGTAGCCGTTAGATTAATCTGTTCAGTGATCATTTTGAACCTATAGCCATTCTAGAACGACAAAATACATATCCATTACCCCTTTAGGTATTACAAATTAACAACACAGTACTGAGTGCAGCTGTCATCACGGTACCCTAGCGGTTGGACTAATTTGTTCAACGACGATGCCAGTTCCAAAGCAATTCCGGAATAGCCAATGTCTAGCGCCGTTGTGGTTCGAGATATCTCCAATTGACGGAGCGCTACTCAGTACATGCAAAAGCAGAGAACTGCAGCCGCTGTAATTGTCTGTTCAAAGACGATTCATATTTTAACGCAATTCTAGAATGACAAAAGGCACATCCATTACACCCCGCGGTATTAACAATTGACAACACAGTACCGAGTACAGCCATTATCCCACTACTGTAGCCGTTAGACTACTTTCACCACTGACTTGGTAAATCCCAAAGCATTTCTGGAGAACCTGTGTATAGTTCGGTTATGGCTAGGGATATATACAATTGAATGTACGGTGCTCTGCACATCCAGCAACAGTGCACTGTAGCTGTTGGAATGGTCTGTTTACTAATTATTTAACCTCTATAGCAATCCTAGAGTGATCAACAGCTGAGTGCACAAGCGCTCGATGTATAAACAAACGACAAAGCAGTGCTGAGTGCAGCCACCATCACAGTAGCTTAGCCGAAGTGTAATTTGTTCTCTGATGATATAAATTATGCAGCAATTATAGAATAATCAATGTACAAAGTAATTGTCGCTATAGACCTTGATATATGTCGATACAGTACGAAGTATTGCAATCATGGGAGCACTGCAGCCGTTTGATTAATCAGTTCACTGACGATGAAGTTCTATGGCCAATTCTGGATGGCAAAAGCCAGACACATTATCGTTCCAAACGATAACAACAGATAACACATTACTGAGTATTGCCTTCATCATGGAACTGTAGCCCTTATGTTAATATGTTCAATGATAGTTTAACTCTATAGAAATTCTAGGATGATAAGCGGATAGACCATATAGCGGTAGTAATATTGACAACTGAAAATACAGTACCAAGCGTTGCCATCCATACCATGATATAGCAATTGATTCAATCTGTTCGATGATCACCGAATTTCCTTAGTAACTTTAGAATAACCACTGGACAGTGCAACGTATGTTGGAGGCATTGACATATGTCAATAGAGTACTGATTATGGCCATTAACAGATCACTGTTGCCGTTGCACCGAACTGCTTAAACGACTAAATAAATTCTATAGCGATTCTATAGCGACAAAAGGGAGATTCATTATGGCACGCAATATTAGCACTTAACAACACTGTGGTGAGTGCAACCATCATCACAGCACTGTAGCAGTTCGATATATTTGTCCACTGATGATATATATTCGTCAGCAATACTAGTACAATCAATGTATAATACAATTACGGCTGGAGATATCTACAATTGACAGTACAGTTCTTAGTACGTTCACCAGCAGGGCACAGTAGCCGTTGGTTCAATCGGTGCACCTATGATTTATATTATATTGCAATTCTAGAGTGACAAGAGACAAATCCATTGTCACTCTGCCTCTAGAAGTATTGACAGATGTCAATACAGCACAAAGTGCAGTCATCAACACAGTACTCTAGCAGTCGGATGAATATATTCACTGAGTATTTATATTATGCTGCATTTCTAGAATAACGAACGAAAGATCAACTATCGCTCGAGACTATGCGCTCTGAGAGTAAAATACAGAGTGCACCAATTAAATCTCTACTGCAACCGCTGTATTGATCTGTTTAACGACGAGTTAAATTCTACAACCAATCCAAAATGGGAAGAGTAAAATCAATTATCGATCGAGATATTAACAATTGACAAAACAGTATTACGTGCAGCCATTGTCACACTACTGTAGCCGTTGGAATTATTTGTTCACTGATGATATATATTACGCAGCGGCTCTATAATAATCAATGTATAGATCAGACATGGCTAAAGATATTTGCAATTGACAGTACGGCGCATAGTATGTCCGCGAACTGAGCGCTGCAGCCCCTGAACAAGTCTGTTTAATGACGATTAATATTACATATACGTTCCAGAGTGACAAAAGCCAGATCCATTAACATTCGCGATATTAGCAATTAACAACTCATTACTGAGTACAGACATCATCACAGTGATGTAGCCGTTGGAATACTTTGTTCGCGCATTATGTAAATTGCATGGCAATTCTGGTATAATCAATGTCAATTACCGTTGTGGCTTGAGATATATACAATTGACAGTACGGAACATATTGCGTGCACCTTTATAGCACCGTAGACGTTGGGACAATACATTCCATGATGATTTAAATTACATACCAATACCAGATTAACAAAATACAGATGCACAGGACCCCGAGATGTTAACAATTTTTAAGAAAGTACCGAGTATAGCCACTTTCACAGTACTGCAGCCGCTGGGTTACAATTTCGCGCTGATGATGTAGACTCGAAATGAATTCCAGAATAATCAATGTGTATTGCGGTTATGGATTGTGATACTTCCAACTTACAGTACGGTAATCATTATATCCACCAGCAGAGCACTGCAGCCGTTGTATTAATCTGTACAATGATGATATCGATTTCGTAGCAATTCTAGGATGATAAATGACGAATTCATTATGTCTCGAGATATTAGCAATTGACGACAGAGTACCGAGCAGAGGCATCATCACTGTAATGTACACATATGACAACTTTGCTCACTGACGATGTAAATTGGAAGGTGACTCTAGAGCAATAAATGTATGTTACGGCTGTGGCCAGAGATATTTCCAATTCAGAGCACGGGACTTATTACCTCGACCAATATAGCACGCAGCCGTTGGAGTAATCTACTCCATGGTGATATAGATTCTATAACAGCACCATAATGGCAAAATACAGATCCACGCACCGTCGATATATTAACAATTGGCGACAAACGACTGAGTGCAGCCATCATCATAGTAATTTAGCCATTGGACTACTTCGGTTACTGATGATGTATATAGGAATTAGATTCTAGAATAACATACATATAGCGCGGTTATTGTTAGTGACTTTTGCAATTGACAGTACGGCACTCAGTACATCTACCAAGAGAGCACTGTTGCCATTGGATATATCTGTTCACTGATGGTGTATATACCACGGCAGCCCGAGAACGGGAAATGCAGTTCCATTATCCCCGGAGATATCAGCAATTGAAAACACAGAACTGAGAACAGCCATTACCACATTAATCTTGCCGTTGGTCTGCTTTGTTCACTCATGATGTAAATTCCCAGGCAATTCTGGTAGAGTCAATGCGTATTACCCTTGTGGCTTGAGATATTACTAATTGACAGTACGACACAAGCTACATCCAACAATATAGCACTGTAGCCGTTGGATTAATCTGTTTCAGGATTATTTAAATTCTCAACAATTCTAGAATGGCAAAATAGGCATCCACTAACCCTCGAGGTATAGACAATTGACTACAGAGTACTGAGTAAAGCCATCAACACAGTCATGTAGATGTTGTAATACTTTGTCACTGATGATGTAAATTCCTAGCCATTTCTGGAATAGAATATGCATTCTACGGTTGTGGCTAGTGACGTTTACAATTCACAGTACTGTAATTATTGCATCTACCCTCAGTGGACATTTGCCGTTGGATTAAGTAGGTCACTGAAAACTTATATCCTACGTCAATTACAAAACGAGAGATGCAAATCAACTGTCCCTCGTTGTTTTAACAAATGACAACACAGTAATGACTACAGCCATGATCACACTGTTGTAACTGTTGAATAGCTTTGTTCACTGATAAGGTCAATTCAAAAGCAATTCTTGAAAAATCAATGTATAGTACAGTTATGGCTACAAACATTTCCAACTGAGAGCACGGTACTCAGTACATCCACGAATAAAGCATCGCAGCCGCTGGACTAATCTGCTCGATGATGATATATATCCAATAGTAATTGTAGAATGACAAAATACAGATCCAGTAGCCTTCGAAGCATTAATAATTTATACCACAGTACAGATCACGGCCATCATCAACGTAACGTACGCGTTGGAATACTTTCTTCGCTGATGATGTAAATACATGTTTAATTCTGGAATAAAATAGATATTCTACGGTTATGTCTAATAATGTCAACAAGCCATAGCACGGTAAACAGTACATCTACCAACAGAGTACTGTCACCGTTGGATTAAATTCGTCGCCGAAGGTGTATACCCTACAGCAATCCTAGAACGATAAATGCTGTTCCATTTTCCATCGAGACGTTAACAAGTGACTACACGGTACTGAGTACAGCTATCATCGCATTATTGTAGACATTGAAAAACTTTGTTCACGGATAATGTAAATTAAAAGAAATACAACAATAATTAATTTATACCACGGGTACGGATAGAGATATTCAAAACTGACAGTGCAGTACTTGGTGCATCTGACAATAGAGCACGGTTGCCGCTGGAATAATCTGTTCAATGATGACTTAAATCCTATTACAACTCTAGAATGACAAGGCACAAATACATTATCCCTCGCGATATTAACAATTGACAACACAGTACTGAGCACAGCCATTATCACAGTAATTTAGTAGTTGGAATAATTTGAACACTGGCGACGAAGATTCCAAAGTAATTCTGAAATAATCAACGTTTAGTACGGTTACGGCTTGAGATACCTCCAACTCTCAGTGCGGTACCTATGACACCCACCAGCAGAGCACTGTAACAGCAGTATTAGAATGTTCAGTGTTGATTTAGATTTTATGACCCTTCTAGCATGACAAGAGACAGGTTTAATGTGCTTCGGGATATTAACAATTGACAACAAAGTACCGACTACAGCCATCATCACATTAATGTAGGCGTTGGAATACTTTGATCTCTGATGATGCGAATTACTAAGTAATTCTGGAATAGAATATTTATACTGCGGCTGTGGCTGGCGACCTTCACAATTCAAAGTACGGTAATTAGTGCATCTACCAACACAGCACTGTTCGCGTTGGAATAAGTTGGTCGCTGAAGACGTATATTCTACAGCAATCCTAGAGCGAGAAATGCAGATCCATTATCCCTCGAGATATTAGCAATAGACAACGAAGTACTGAGTATATCCATCATCACAGTATTGACATTGCTGAATAACATTGTTTACTGACAACGTCAGTTCCAAGGCCATTCTGGAACAAACAATGTATACAACGGATACGGCTTCAAATATTTCCCATTGACAGTACGGTACATAATACATCTACCAGCAGAGCGCTACAGCCGCTGTACTAATCTGTTTAATTAAGATTTAGATCCTATAGCTATTCCAGAATGGCAAAAAACAGATCCGTAGTCCATCGAGTAATTTTCATTTGACAACAGAGCACTGAGAACTGCCATCATCACAGTAATGAAACCGGTAGAATACTCTTTTCACTGATGATGTAAGTATCACAGAAGTTCTGGAATAATCCACGTATATTGAGCATATGGTTTGAGATATTCCGAATTTTCTGGACCGTACTGTTTACATCCGTCAATATAGCACTGTAGCCGAATGCATTAATCTGTTCGATGATGATCTGATCTCTATAACAATTCTAAAGCGACAAAATACGGATCCACTCTCCCTCAAGATATTGACAATTGGCGACACAGTGCTGAGTATAGCCATGATCGCAGTACTGTAGCCGTTGTACTAATTTCTTCACTGATGATGTTAATTCAAAGTGATTCTAGAATATTCAATGAATAGTACGGATAGGCCTTGAGATACTCCCAATTGGCAGTACGGCACTTAGTTAATCCAACAGCAGAGCACTGCCACCGCTGGATTAATCTGTCCAATGATGATGAAAGTTTTACAAATATTCTAGATTGACAAAGGACAAATTCACAGTCCCTCGAGACATAAACAATTGAGAACACAGAACCGATTATACCCATCGTCACAGCAATGTGTCGGTTGAATAACTTTGTCCACTGTTAATGTCTGACCCAAGCCAGTTTTGGAATAATCAATGTATACTATGGTTATGGCTAGAGATATTTGCAATTGAAATTACGGTAGTTATTATATACACCAAGGGGGCACGTTTGCAGTTGGATTTATCTGTTCAATGATGATATAAATTGTATAAAAATTTCAGAGTGACAAAGTGCATGTACACTATCCCTAGAGATATCAACGATTGACAACACAGTACTGATTACTGCCATCATAACAACAATTTAGACGATGGACTACTTTGTTCAATGATGATGTTAATACCTAAATAACTCTGGAATGACACATGTATTCTACGGTTATGGCTAGTTACGTTTACAATCCACAGTACGATAGTTAGTACATCTACCAACATAGGACAGATTCCGTTGGCTTTAATTGGTCACTGAAGATGTATATGTTACAGCAGTTCTGGAACGAGATGTGCAGAACCATTATCCCTCGAGATATTAACAATTGGCAACACAGTACAGAGTACAGCGATCTTCATAATAGTGTAGCCGCTGTACAACTTTGTTCACTGATGGTGTTTATTCAATGTGATTCTAAAATAATCAATGTACAGTACGGTAATGGCTTGAGTTATTTCCAATTGAGAGTGTGATACGTAGTAAATCCACCTGCAGAACACTGCAACGATGACTAAGAACTTATAAATTTTCTAGAATGAGAAAGGAGAGGTCCATATTCCCTCGAGATATGTGAAATTGACAAGACAGAACTGCGTACAGCCATCATAACAGTAATGTAGCCGTTGGAAAACGATTGTCGCTGATGACGTAAATTCGAAAGCGATTCTAGAATCATCAATGTATTGTACGGATAGGGCGTGAGATATTTCCAATTGACAGTGCAGCACTTAGTTAATCCGCCAGCAGAGCACTGCCACCGCTGGATTAATATGTTCAATGATGATTAATGTTTTGGAAATATTCTAGAATGACAAAAGTCAGATTCCAGACCCTCGAGATATTAACAATTGATAACACGCAACCGAGTACATCCATCATCACAGAAGTGTATCTGTTGAATAGCTTTGTCCACTGACAATGTCTGTTCCAAACCAATTCTAGAATAATCAACGTATGCTACGGTTATGGCTAGAGACATTTCCAGACGACGTTACGGTGGGTATTACATCCACCAATATAGCTATATATCCGTGAGATTAATCCGCTCATTGATGATTTATATTCTATAACAGTTCTAGAATGACGAAGTACAGGTTCAGAAGCCCTCGAGGTATTAACAATTGACGACATAGTACTTATTACAGGCATCATCGCCGTACAGCAACAGTTAGACTAATTTTTTCACCCATGACGTGAATACCAAAGCATTTCCGCATCAATCAATGCATATTTCGGCTGTGGATTGAGATATTTTCAATTTACAGTACGGTAATTGCTACATTCACCAACATAGCACTGTAGCAGTTGGATTAATCTGTTCCATGATGATTCAAATTCTATAAGAATACTATAATGACAAAATACAGATACACAGACCCTCGAGGTATCAACAACTGACGACACAGTAATGAGTACAGCCATCTTCAATGTACTGAAGCCGTTGGACAACTTTGTTCGCTCATGATGTAAATTCCAAAACAATTCTTGAACAACCAATGTTTATTACGGTTGTGGCTTGAGATATCTCCAACTGACCGTACAGACTTATTACGTCCTTCAAAGTAGCACTATATCCGTTGGAATAGTCTCCTCAATGATGATTTACATTGTATCACAGTACTATAGCGACGAAGTACAGATACACAAATCCACCAGATATTAAGGACTGACGACACTGTACTGAATACAGCCACCATCACAGTTCTGTCGCCGTTGTTCTACTTTGTCCACTGGTGATGTAAATTCTAAAGAAATTTTGGAATAATCAATGTATATTATGTTTGTGGCATGAGATATTTGCAATTGACAGTTCAGAACATATTACATCCACCAATATAGCACCTTATGCGATGGATTACACAGCTCAGTGATGATTTAAATTCTACAACAAATCCAGAATGACAAAACACAGGTCCACAATTCCCCGAGACGTCAGCAGTTGACAACACTCTACTGAGTACAGCTATCTTTACAGTAATGTAGTCGTTGGCATACAATGTTCACTGATGTTTTAAATAACAATCTAATTCTGGAACAACCTATGCATATTACGGTCATGTCTAGTGATATACACAATTCACATTACGGTAGTTAGTAGACCTACCAACAGGGCAACGTTGCAGGTAAATTAAAATGGTCACTGAAGATGCATGTCCTACAGCAATTGTAGAGTGAAGAACTATGATCCATCATCTTTCGAGATATTAAAAACTGACAAGACAGTACTGAGTACAGCCATTATTACAGTACGGTAGCCGTTGGACTCCTTTGTCCACTGACGGTGCAAATTCCAAAGCAATAATGGAATGATCAATGCATATTACGGTTGTCTGTTGGGATATTACCAATTGACAGTACGGTTCTTATTACATTGACCAATACAGCACTGTAGCCGTAGGATTAATCTGTTCAATGATGATACGAATTCTATAACAACACTATAATGACAGAATACATATCCGCGCACCCTCGATATATTATCAATAGGGGATAGACTAATGAGTACAGCTATCATCGCAGTAATGTAGCGGTTGTATGTCTTTGTCCAATTAGGACATAAATTCTAAAGCAATTCTGTTAAAATCAATGTACATTACGGTTGTGGTTTGAGACAGTTCCAATTGTCAGTAAGGTACAAATTACATCCACCAATATTGCATTGCAGCCGTTGGGTTATTCCGTTGATTGATGGAATTACATTTCATAGCTGCTCAAGAATGACAAAAGACAGTTCCATCATCCCTCGAGATATTAACAATTGACAACCCAGTACTCAGAACAGCCACCATCTCAGATCTGTAGCCGTTGGACTACTTTGTACACTGATGACGTAAATTCGAAAGCAATTCTGGAGAAGTCATTATATATTACGGTCGTGTCTAGAAATATTTTCAACTGACAGTACGGTGCTTATTACAAGCACCCATATTGCTCTGTAGCCGATAGTTTAATCCATTCAATGATGATTTATAATCTATAACAATTCTAGCTTGACAAAATACAGATATACAGACCCACGAGATATTAACAACTGACAACATAGTACTGAGTACAGCCATTATCACAGTACTGCAGCTGTTGGACGTCTTTGCACAATGTTGGTGTAAATTCCAAAGCAATAATGGAATAATCGATTTATATTACGGTTGTGTGTTGAGATACTTGAAATTGACAGTACCTTACTAATTACATCGACCAATATAACGCTGTAGCCCTTCGATTAATCAGATTCATGATGATTTAAATTGTATAACAATACCGGAATGACAAATTACACATCCACAGACCTTAGAGGTTATAGCAATTGGCAACACAGTACTGAGTACAGCCATCATCACTGTAATGTATCGGTTGGACTACTTTGGTAACTGATGATGAAAATTCGCACGCTATTCTCGATTAATCAATGTATACCACGGTTATGGCTCGAGATATTAATGGATACTACATTTGTATATATATGTGGGCTGGTGTGTTTTGTGTATGTGTGTGCTGATGCCGTGGTGCGGCATAAGACAAAGTATGTCGTCAGTCGTCAGTCGTCTGTTGCTTCCCGTGCGGAGATAAGGTTGCGCGCGTGGTGCAAAGATTCGAAATGTAAAATGCAAAATATATTAAGCAATAAATAAGCTGTGGTATAAATAGTGTTACACGTTGAAGATTCACTAATTAGGAGCACAGAGTTTATTCCTTCATGGCAGCATAAACGTGGTTTCGATCTCATTTCGCATAAAAGGAGGAAAGATTGGAAACAAGAAGGACGCTTAGAAAGGTCTAGAATATTCGTGATGGCATACATGAATTCTGACGACATTGTTATACCAATATTCGACGGAGGAGGTTACAAAAACTGGAGGAAACTTATAATGATGTTTTTAAGGTGTAAAGAATGCAACCAGGTGGTAGAGAGAACTAAGCTAGAAAAGGAAGCACAAGACATGTGGGAAGAGATGGCATAAAGACGGTAAGCTATATTTATAGTGCCATTACTAATAAACAATTGGATTATATCAATAACATAGCGACAGCATATGGTATAATAAAAGAATTTGGAGAAGTGTAGTTACAAGAATCCACGGCGTTACAGATTGCGTAGGAATAATGTAGAGAGTATAAAGTTGAAGGATTATCAGGATGTAACGCTATCTTTTGATGAATTTGAGAAAGCTGTAAATGAGTTGAAGGCAGCTGGTGCAAATGTACGTGAAACAGAAAAAATTAATTACATGTTGAAGGCACTACCAAAGACATTTAGCTATGTTGGCGACATGGTAGGTGTGTTACACGAAAATGATAGAAACGTAGAATATTTGATAGTTAAATTGAAAATGATGTTCAAGGAAGCAATAAGAGGAAACGAGCAGAACGAACAGTTAGATAAATCAAATGCATTTACTGCAATAAAGACAAATGCGGGAGCAACTAAGCAATACACAAAATGACTTAATTGTGGAAAGATGGGCAGTATAGAGAGGAATTGTCGACAACTGAATACAAATAATCAACAGGGATGCTCAAGATTTTGACAACACCAACGTGGACGAGGAAGAATTCAGCAGGGTACAGGATATTAAAATAATAAGAGAGGAAATTACCGTGGAGGCTGCAACAGTCATGGAACTGAAGTACAAAGTGGAGGGACACGAGAAGGAAGTAGATTCTGTGTTGAAGTGAATACGTCAGAATTGAGTAAAAATTATGAGCCAGTAGAGGATGAAGTTGTTTGGATACTGGACAGTGAATGCACTAATCATATAATAAACAATGAGGCATAATTTAACGAATGCATAACTCTAAAGAAGACAGTCATTGTTAAAGTTGGCGATAGAAAGGTACTTGTGGCAACCAAAGTTGGACTTGTTGCACTGAAGCCATGTTTCCAGCAAAAAATAGAATGTACAAGGTAACAATAACAAATGTGTTCTGTGTTAGAGAAATGCGGGCAATCTTATTAAGTTATTCAAAAATTACTGAAAAGAATAGAATTATGTCAGTAGTAAATACTCCTAGAATATATGATAGGAACGATAAGCTAAGAGCAATAGCCTTTAAGGAGAAAAACATTTATAAAATAAAGTGCAATATAATTAATCAAAGTAGTAAATCATACACTGGCGTAGTGAATATTAATGTTGAACAAAAGCTTTCTCAGAAGGAAAAGTGGCATAGAATACTTGGCCATGTGAATTTTGGTTACCTAAATATTTTAGGTGAAAATGAATTGTTGATGGGATTACCAAATGACTTAGTATCAGAATATTTAAATTGCGCTGCATGCATAGAAAATAAAATGTGTAATCTGTCCTTTGAAGACAACAGGAGTAAAGCAAGTGATATTTTGGAGGTAGTACATACAGACTTAAATGGTCAGCATGTCACAACTGGGAATGGTGGTGAAAAATATTCTGTGTCATTTATTGATGACTTCAGCAAACTAGTAAAAGTCTACTGCATTCGATCAAGAGATGATGTATATAACTGTTTCAAGCAATGCGTTAACGAAATAGAATATTTGCGTGGAAAGAGAATAAAAGTTTTAGGACGCGATAATGGGAAGGAATACATAAATTCGAGAATCATATGTTTTGCAGGAACGGGAGAAATACGTCTGTATCCCTGGCCCCCATATGTGAATGAGTTAAATGGAACGGCGGAGAGGTTTAACAAGTCAATTATGGATATGGCCAGGTGCTTGCCAAGGAAATCAAGGGTCAGAAGGAAGCTTTGGACAGAATTTATTAAAGAGGCTGCATATATAAAAAATAGAACCCTAGCTGACATAGTGATCAGGAGAACTCCCTACGAAATATTCTTCAATGACAAACCATCGGTTAATGTTTACGTCCTTATGGAAGCAAATATTCGTGCGAAACCCGGAGGTAAAAGGAGTACCTAAGTGCAACAAGAAGGCAAAGCTTGGAATACTGCCGTGATATACAGGTGTTGGGTATAGAGTCCTAATTGAAGTTAAAGTAATAGTGGCCGGGCATGTAGACGCAGTAGAGGACAACATAAAGCATACAGGCTTCAAAGAGGATATGAAGAGAGATGAAGAAGAGTCAGAAAGCAACACAGAAGAAGTAGGTGGAGTAGAAAGAGTAGTTACGGAAGAGGTGGGAGAAGAAAGCGAACTGAATACTGATGGCCAATCAGTGAGAAAATCGAAGAGAACCCGAAAACCTCCTGAGAGATATGGGGAGCTATATATTTACGTAAATTATTCTGATGTAAGTATACCAAATATGATTCAGGAGGCGATAGAGTGCAATGAGGCAGAACAAAGGAAGGCAGCTGCGGGGAACGAAATGGATAGTTTAGAGACAAACAAAACTTGGGAATTGGTACCAGCACCAAATGGATAGGCTTTAGATCTTAAATGGGTGTATACAAGGTAAGCTGTAGGTATTTATAAGGCGAGACTAGTAGTCAGGGGTTTTCAACAAGAAGAGGAAATTGAAAACACATATTCAACGGTGACAAAGGTGCAAACACTGAGATAACTGCTGTCCTATTTCTGCCAAAATAGTTTAGAAGTTGAAAAAATGGACGTTGAAACAGCGTTCCCCAATGGAAGTGTTACTTCTGAAGTATATGTAGAACAGCCTTTAGGCTTCCATGATAATGGCGAAAAAATTTATAAATTACATAAGACACTATATGGTTTAAGAGGTAGTCCACGAGCTTGGTACGAGTGCCCCGTCAGCTACATAAGGAATGAAAGAGTTTACATTTTACTCTTTGTTGGTGACCTTCTTACTTGTGCTAAAGATAGGAAAATCATTTGCGATATTGACGCCAAGTTATGAGGGAAATTTAAAATGAAAGATATGGGTAAGGTTAAGAATTATATAGGTATAGATATAGAATATGACGTAAAAGGCGGAAATGTAATGAAACTATTCCAAAAGGGTTATATAGAATCAATTGCAAAAAAATATAAGCTTGAAAATTCTAAGTTGTACAATGCACCTATGGAAACTAATTTAAAATTGCAACAAGCCAAGTAGTTAAATCCAACTATTAAATATCGTAAATTGATAGGTGCTCTTTTATACGTAATTTCTGGTACGAGGCCAGATATTTCGTTCTGTGTAAACTATTTAAATAGGTATCAAACTTGTTATGACGCGACTCATTTCAGATATGCTATGAGAATATTAAAATATATTTATGAAGCTAAGGATTTAAAATTAGTATATAAGAGGGATAATAATGCTGAGATTATAGACTGCTATGTTTACGCTGGCTGGGCGGGAGCTACCGTAGACAGGAGATCCACGTCGGGATTTATTGTAAGAATGTACGGAAACGTAGTATTTTGGATAACGCATAAACAGAACTCACTATCCAAATCATTAACTCTTGCGGAGTATGTTACACTATCTGCGGCAGTAACAGAAGTAAATGCCTTACGAGGAATTATTAAATAATTTAATATAAGATTAGAAAACCCTATTGAAATATATGAGGGTAACTCAGGTGCAATAATAATTGCCAAAAATGGCATCTTCTCAAAAAATTCAAAACATATAGAGGTACAGTACCATTTTACAAATGAAAACTGTGTCAATAGAGCTATTCATATTATAAAGATATATTCACAAGAAAATATAGCAGATATACCCACAAAGTCGCTAAGAAGACCAAAATTTATTAAATTTAGAAATATACTAAATGTTAGAGAATAGACGTTAGGAAGGAAAAGATACATTACAAATGTAATGGGGCGTATTGGATAATACATTTGTATATGTATGTGAACCGGTGTGTTTTGTGTATGTGTGTGCTGATTATGCCACGGTGCGGCATAAGACAAAGGATGCCGTCAGTCGTCACTCGTCTGTTGCTCGACGTGGGAAGATAAGTTTGTGCACGTGGTGCTAAGATTGGAAATATAAAATGAGAAATATATTGAGTATTAAATAAACTGTAGCGTAAACTGTACTATATGGTGATTATTTATTAATTAGTAAAATAGAGTTTATTCTTTCAGATATACCCAATTGAGATTACGGTACCTAGAACATCCACAGGTATAGCACAGTAGCTGTTGGAGAAGTCTGTTCCATGATGATTTAAATTTTATAACAACATTGTAGTTATAAATTTCTCATCCACAGGCCCTCGAGGTATTATAAATTGACGACTCAGTAATGAGTTCAGACACCACCACAGATCTAAAGCCGTTGGACTACCTTTTTCACTGATGATGTGTATTCGACGCAATTCTGGAATAATCAATGCGCATTACGGTTATGGCCTGAGATACAATTGACAGTACGGTACCTTCTACATCCGCCAATACATGCCTGTTGTCGTTATATGAATACGTTCAATGATGATTTATATTCTATAACAGTTAGAGAATGACAAAATGCAGGTCCACTATCCCTCGAGATATCAACAATTGACAACATAGCACTGATCACAACCATCTTCAAAGTAATTTATACGTTGGACTACTTTGTCCACAGATGATGTAAATCTATAAGGAATTCGGAAGTAACGATATATACCACCGGTATTGCTAGTTTTGTTTACTATTCACCGCACGGTAATCAGTACATCTACCAACATAGCACAGCTACCCCTGGATAAAGTTGGTCACTGAAGGTGTGTACAATACAGCAATTATAGAACGATATATGCAGATCCATTATCCCTTGAGGTATTAGCAATTGATAACACCGAACTGAGTACAGGCATCATCACGTGAATGTAGCCGTTAGACTACTTTGGTCTCGGATGACGTAAATACTCAGTGAGTTCTAGAATAACATGTATATGGTGTGGTTATGGATAGAGACTTTTACAGCTGTCAGTACGGCACAAGGTACATCTACCAAGACAGCACAGTTGCTGTTGAATTTAGCTGTTGTCTGTTGATGTACATTCCACGGCAATTCTAGAACGAGAGGTGCAGATCCATAATCCCCCGAGATATTAGCAACTGAATACACAGTACTGAGAGCAGCCATCATCACAGTATTATAGCCGATGGACTTCTTTTATTACTGAAGAAGTAAATTCGAAAGCCATTCTGGAAAGGTCACTTTATATTACGGTTAATGTTTGAGATAATTCCTATTGAGAATGCAGTACCTATTCCAGCCACCATTATAGCACTTTAGCATTTGGGTTGACAAATGTAATCGTATGGAACGCGACAAAATAACGGCACAGCCTGCAGGTTTCAATGTTCCTTATATCGAAATTCATTGTACACGCTCGTCACATACGTATTCCCTTAGCGTTTTCAGTTTTTAACACCAAAAACGGACATTAATTACCATCTACCTTTCTTTCCATACATTTTACCATTTTTTATGAAAAAACATGGCAACGCAGTATTGCATTATGAATGAACCAAAAACAAGACAGACCAAGAAGGATATCTCTTTTAAACGCCTTCCTACTAAAATCTCTTACAATTCTATGTGACGAATCCGAATCTAGGAGCAAATACCGTTTGCCATGCCAGGCTTATGAAACACGTAAGAGAAAGTAATTGATCTTCGCTATTTTTATATTTATCGCTAGAAAATGTTCTAGACAAGTTACAGTTTCTTCAAATATTTTATTAATTGGATTGTGTAAAGCTAACGTCCACCGTGCAGTCAAAACTGTTCGTAATCAAAAACAATTTTTTTTACCGACATGTACAGCTCTGAAGTTACTCGAAGAACACTGAGATCTATACAGCGTAGTATCATTTTGTCGCATAGTGTAGTTATGGCTGTACTATTTCATGAATAATATCGAACTCTTTTGTGTCTGGGATTGGACTTTATGAGTAGATTCAGATTGCTAGTAATATTCCACTTCGGTTATGTATATCTTCGTTCTTCGTTTGTTTTATACTTACAATTTCGTCACTTGTAGTGCCACAAATGAATATTTACATGTAGATATAATACTGAATAAAGGCAAATCTTGTTGTGAATTTTCCCGTATAAGTAGAATTTAATTTTACCTCAATTGGTATGTACACTGTGGTCAGAAATATGTGGACCTGTCATTCTGAATTAAAAACATTTTCGAGGAATGAAATGATTTAGTTATTGCTTTGCAATGACACAGCCGGGTATTATTCAGTGTATAAGTTGGCATAGACAAAAATTGATGTGTTTTCCTACGCGAAACGGAAACCATAGATTAGAATTGCATAATGTAATATGAAGATTTGTATCAAATATTGAGGACTATTGACTTTCGTTATGTAAATAGGAACGTAAATTAGTGGTTGCATTTTAAATTTCGTGCAATAGTATATTCTCTTGTGCCATTCATTACTACAAAGTATTCCTGTAATATCCAAATTAATTCGGAGGTGATAATTTGAATTCAAACGAAAGTACATACATCGGCAGAATTCTACATGCAGATAGTTTTACTGAGCGCTTCAGAATACCATAAGAATACTTCTCTTCCTTTCTGTTCTATTTACAATAGTTTGTGAATATTGCATTTCTCCTTATTTCAGTCGCTAATTCAACATAGCTATATCTTTTACCCCGTTCCGCAATCGATTGGTTTCTCATCATATTCTACAACTACTAAATTATCAAGGAATGTTTAAGCAGGCGAATTTCCTTCAATATATACAAGAGTAAAGAATACAAACGAAAAGTCTTTACTCAAACGAATTTCAAAGGCAACGAAGTATCAGCGATGAATGATCGCCCGCTATCGCGTGTGTTCACATTCAGCCACGAAATTTCGGAAAACGACATAAGCTCATAGAACAGACCTCTGACACAGGAATTACACCAGGAAATTGGAGGGAAAATAATTCTGTCACGAAGAGTCGATCGCGGTGGAGAAATTCGTGCAGTGTAATGTTGGCCCTAATATTAGGGGTGTGGAGGTCGAAATAAAATATGGTGCACGATGAATCGGTTCGGAGGACGTGAAACGTTTGCTAATTAAGTACTAACGAGGCCCATCACGTGTTATGGCCACAGCTGGGACAGAGATGGCGCTCCTTCTTTCGATTCACCTGTATATGTATGGGTTTGTGTAATAAATTTCCTGTCTTTTGCAACATCGTCCAAATTTTGTAGGCCTGCCTCTCTCTATCTGTTTTTCTCTTTGCAACCGAATGGCCATGACACGTGCATGTGACAGAGATTCGCCACGAAGTATCACGAGAATCCATGTGCGCACTCATACAAGTGAATGGATCGAATGTTCCTTGCGACTTCTTTTTCCCTAGGGTTTAATAATCCGTAGGAGTTAATGCGAATTTGGTAGCGAAGGGCGCATGGGAGATACAGGTAAATATGAAACTGTGAAGGACTATATCTGTCTCCATTTTGAGTTGCCATTTGCGTAGAAATTTTGGGTACAATTTACACGGGAGGGACTGGGATATAGCACTGGAATTAGTACAGTATATGTCATCTAGACCAGATTATGTGTTTCATACAGAAAGTATGATGGAATTAGTATAGTGCGTGTAGTATATACATTTGTAAATGAAATATAGAATGATATTCCGGTAAGGGGAGGAGTGAAATGAGGAATGACGTGAAAATGGCAATAATGCATAGTATGTCTTCGAAATCTCTTATTACGTGCTTCCTACGTATTATAAGTTGGCGCAGTGTTACGTTAATAATGTGAAACTACGTATAACAGTTCTTCAGATTTTTGTTATACTGGGGTAAATGCTAGATCAAAGACCTCTGTACTTAATCCGCAATAATGGTTTAGAGTTAAAACTTATTGCAGCCGATGTGAATTCAGATGAATTAATTAACCACGGATAGTAGTAACTAAGAAGAATATCCACTGCAATTTATATTCTTCATACCATTTGTCAATAAACCGTTGTTTCGTGAATGTAACACTAAGGACTACTTCCAAAGGCAGATAACCGTTTTTCTTAGGAAGACAGGAAGCATATTCTATGATACATATTAAAATTCGCATGAAATAGAATAAGTTATAAATGCTGAAAATAAAATTCTTAGTCCCCTCAGCGCCGTTAGCGACGAACAAAGCTTTCTTAAAAATTTACCAACAGATCTCGAAATAAATAAATCTCTAACGGGCGTCACAAATTATAATTATTCTAGTTACCAGTGCCATAGAAACTAAGGGTTTAGATTCGAAGTAATGAATTACTTCGCTTAGAAGTGAAGTTAAAACCATTCAGGATATAGCGAAAGCCTTCCAATTCCCGCGAACTTAGAATTCACTGTAATTTTCATTAGAAGCAGATTATCCTACAAATATAAGGTAATCGTGTACATAATCATAACCAACAAATGCAGCCAAATATTTCTACGCAGAAAGCAATACATTTCTCCCTGTAAATACAGATTGCGTAAAAACTAACGAGCGGGTATTCCTCCGAACGTATAACGCAATCGATATCCGCGTCTTGCCAGCATTCGTTTCGAACGTGCATTCTAACAAGCACGAATATACTCAAACAAACTATATTAAAGTATCGCATATTAATTGATATATACGCAACACTTCTAACAAAAATAAAAGCTTTAGTTCTAAAAGCTTCAATAGATACATTACAAAGCCATTACGCCAGTCGACATCAACACTTCTCTAAGGAATTGAAGCAAAATTTTTAACCACCGTCCACCAGATATTTGCAATAAATTGCCCAAGGTGTACGACAAATAATTAAAAAATTTGCTACCAAAAATTGCCAACAGATACCTCTCGAAGTTCGGCAAAATTACAAGCAATCTTTATCAAAAGTCTCCAGTGAAGTCAGCGAAGGTTTTCTCAAAATCCTAGCCAAAGGATACGAAAGAAGCAGCGGGAGATAGAATCCTCCGAAACACGGAAATCGAACATATCCTCTCTGGGTTCTGTCTAATTACTCTCGTCAGTGGTGCACGATGTAGACCTCTTTAGAGGGAGTTCCGACAGAAAGCACGACAATCAAGAGACCTCTGACACGTCTGGCAACGTTAATTCGGGGGGAAAAGGTACACGGAGCACGAAACGCGAAAAAGGAACAGATGAAGCGGAGCCAGCGAGTGGCACCTGCCTGGTGGGAATGAAAGCTTCACATTTACCAGTGACATTCCGTTTATTTCGGCTGACACGGTCCCTTCTAAGTGACGACACACTCGGCCACGTGTTTCGCCTCGTCCACGTTCCACCCATTCTCAAGATCGTTCCGAGACGGCACGGCGGACGTTGCGACGAACTTAAATAAGCGGCGGCTCTGCTGAGACGGAGGAAAGCTGAAGTATTGGATAGAAAGTTGGAAGCTGTAGGGGTAACCGTTTTGTTCCCTGTGGAATATAGAGAGAGCCATTAGATCGTGTCACACTCGTGGAGGTTAATAACTCTATCAAACTAGATGATGCAAGTCGAGTTGCTAGAAATATTTCAGATAGCTAATCCTCAGTTACTATAGGAAGCAACTGCTGAACGCATATCGGTTAAACCATTTTAGAGCGCATGGCTGCAGAAGATGAGCAGTACCCATTTTGCAACCAAGGTTCTTGGGCATCCCTTGCCTAGCAAACATATTATCGTTTTTGTTCAACATTCGTGGTACAGAGTATATTCACCAGATCGCAGTTTCCTCACGTTTACACTGCTGTCTTCCAAGTTTCAGATATCGTGGTTCGTTTATCTTCATACTTGCAACGAAGATTGTTCCAAGCGTTCAATCAATTTGTCCGGAGCATGACGAAGATTAGAAGGTAGGTTATGTTTCACGAGGTATCCTACGGACAATTTGGCTGAGAATATGTGAGAGGAATCTGCTAGTGATATGGCTAGCACGAGGTATGACAGGGATATAGAATTTACACCTTTGCTTAGAAATTTGAAATAGCTAATTGATTAATATAAAAGGTTAACATTAGGCATATCGTCTTGTAAATAGTACCTGATTGTCATATACTTTATTGATGGAAATTAACCCTTTGCACTCGACGAATTTTTCGAAAAAGGAGGATTGGGTTTCAACGCTTTTCTGTTTCAAAGCTGAAGATATTCCTCTGAGCATTAATAAGAAATCGTATTGCAATTAGCACTTTGACATATTTGATTTCGATACCTCGCACACCGTCACGTTATTTGGAATTCGACGAATTTTTGGGTATTGGGCATCGAAATTTTATCAAATGTCGACTGAAGGGATTCTCTCAAGCACAAAGTGTTAAATCGGTAGAGTGAAATTAAAGGAGCATACGTAACTATGATCACAGTTGAATAAATGTCGATAATAATATGGAGATTGCATTGTGGACATATTTATTTGTAACAACAATATATATATGTGCGAATGGCAATGAAATTACAAACAATTACTCTGCTTCCTGCAACCCTCAATGCAGTGTTACAATATTGCAACCCTGAACGACTTCGGCTCTTAACTTTACAACTCGATTCAACAACTGACATGGACTCCAACTATACATTAACTTACTAACTACTATATACTAACATACTTTGCAATTCGGCGGAGACACTCAGCAGCCATTTAATAAAATTTGAATGATCGATATTTGTTAATATATCAAATTTAGTGGAATGTAACAGTGCGCTAGGTATCGAAGTCAAATAATTCTATAATCCTATTATTATACAGTTCTATATTTAAGGCTCAAAGATGTATAGTCAGTTCTTTAATAGAGAATCTTTGATGTTCAGCTATTCTGTAGGCAAAAAGCCGTTGAGCGCGAAGGGTAAGCATGAAGATATATAATCATGCTATGGGTACGACACGTCACCCTAGGTGCCCCTACGTACCTGGGATTTGCACATTTGTTCCTTGTTCTCTTGGTAACATTCGTAAACCCACATATGCATGATGGAATATGTGCGGTACTACGTTAATTTTGCCATAAGCAACTCACACTCTCCGCACTTGCGAGGGTAGAGTATCTAAGACAAGTTGTCTTATCTCCTTAGGTAAATCTATTTATGATGCGTGTTTTGCTTGTCTTATAATTGGTGAATCCTTTATGGAGTCGATGACATATATATTCTCGATGAAATATATTCGGTAAATAATTTATATATCTACATTCATAGAAAATATTTATTTATACGATTCAGCGAAGAATTAGGTAATGTTTGACGATGCATATTCAGTAACTAGTTTAGAAACATGCATTGAATGCTGGGATGTCTTTGCCGCGATATCTAATGTTCTGCAAGAATTGAGAATTATTTTGCATAAGGTGATAGCTTACTAATCTGAAGATGTCCATGGATGATGCTAAGATGGTTGTTAAAATCCGCTTAACACGTTCCCCGTATAAGCTTCTAATTCGGGTAGCTCTACGTAACACGTAGTTTATCCACACGTGTATGACAGCATCCATGGTGTATAATGCATGGTCGCTTCAATGTATGGTGGAAATTTGTGCCATTGAACACCAACGCTGATCAACCTCCATAGGCCGTAGGGTGTAGAAATGTGACGACATTATAGATAATATCCTCTAAAGTTAAACAGGATTATTAATAAATGTATGCAGTAGTTAAATCCGGTCAATAATTAATATCGTATATGGAAGTCTATATCTAGGTATACAGGATGGAAGTAATATTCGTTGATCGTGGTTCCCAATTGTAATAAAGGGATTGTTACTCAAACTCAAACCTTTCTAAGCATCGGTAATTCGAAAGATTAATCATTAATATCCTTAACGAAGTGAAACGGGCTCTAAAAGCGTTCTCGTCCACTGAAACAGCGGAGGGAAGTACTGACATAAATTGCAATCTGACCCGTCCTCCAGAGCTGATCGTAATTACGTCAGTCCCATGGAACGTCAAGGATTCTATTACTCACAGCTCACAAAGATCAAGTAAAATAGGAATATGCCTAATATAACCTCTTTCGCCAGGCGTCACGGAAACGGGGTTTTAATTCGTTCGTGAGAAGTCCCAAGAGAATAGAAAATATTAGGTCTGTAATTCATATATGTGGCTTGAGGTTCAATACTGTATATGATTAATCGTGAACTTAGTTTTAATAGTATAATTAATGAAATTAAGTTTATTATACTATTATTAATTTCAAACATTGGTACTCTGTGGCATAGTGAGCCAACCAAGTACCATAGATCACAAATATTCATTTCATTAACTGTAAGCTGCTTTAAAATCCGAGTCGATATGTATCTACGTATTTTGCTAATAATGTACGATGAAATGCATACTCTAACATTCTGCGAATCCTGGTTACAATAATGTCTTGTAGTTAGTTCTGCAGATAAAAAAAGATTGGTGTGAAACGTATACCACATTTAATATCCTGACTTACATTTCATTAGAATAATTTATGGCAGTTTCATGTTTTCGACGCTCAAATACAACATTGAAAATTTTCAATACATATCAAATATCGTGATTTATGTACGTAGCCCTTAGCTTGGCATTACTTCTCAAAAATTGGTTTTTGGAGACGATACAAATTACCAGATCTCAAAACGTGGAGGTGGCCACGCATCTAGAGCTGCCGATATCTCTATCAAAGGCATTTAATCCAACTTGGAGCGAAAGAAGTTAAAATGAAGCAACTGACTCTTTATTATGTTTCGCGTCTTGCAAAATGTGTTCCGGGTCGTTTTACAAAAATTTACACTCTACTGACGCAACGCTAATATAACATACTTCAACATTCTCTAATATTACTAAGTTGCCAAAGATTTGGAGCGCAAATACGAATAACGCGGGCAAATAAACGCTAAGTTATAATCGCAACGCGCCCGAACGAGTTCAAGATTATTCAAGAGACTGTTAAGCATGTGCGATGTACTCCAGTCTACAAGACGACGCCAGGTTCACCAGCCTTACGATCGGGCCTAGCCTATCTCAGAAATTTCAGTCCTCACCATGACTTACACGTGATCTGTTGTAGCCCCGAATCAACGACGCTCCCAGAGGCGCAACGAGGTTCCAGGCAGGCCCTGCAGCCGGACAAAAGCTACGTGCTCCTAACCCGAGTTGTAGAACTTACTCATCCGTAGTGGTCTGACCGCAGACACATGCCAGACCAACTTCAGACCATATCCGAGACGCGAACGACCAGGGTTGCAGGACCGTCGCATTGAGATGAGAAGAAAAGCGACCCGAGGTACACCCTGGAAACTAATGCATGACGAGATTAGCTGTAGCTGGAATGAGTGTCTTGGACGAGTCGTGACAATGACGCACGAAGCGTGAAATTATGGAGTACACGGTAGTACACCACGTAGGCTGGTCGGTACCTTAGTACGATCGCGATTATATCGAAAACAGTTATTTTCTGTCTGGTGAACGAGATGGGTATGGTAGAATGTATATGGAATTGGAATATTCGCTCGAAGCTATGTAGCTCACCCTTCTTCAGATAACGCGCAAATGGGTCTCATCATAGGAGTCAATCTTATAGGTATTTATAACTACCTAAATCGAACCGCACGCATCCCTCGTCATCCAACGATATCGCTTTCCCTGCAACTTGCTGTATCCAAACGCAAGCGTCCCTCTTCGTCCAGCGATGCCTGCTACCTTGTAACTAGTTGTGTCCAAATCTGGCATACCACGCCGCCCAACGATACCTTCCTGATTTAATCTTGAGGAACCTGAAAAGCTGTAAAGCCAATATATTTATGTACATGTAAGCACGAAAGGAAATAGAAGCGAGACGAACAGAGACCGTAAAAGTGAACCAAATGGAAGGCGCAATCCATCGTTGAGACACAAGCAACAAATAGATGAAATAAAACCGGATTCGTGATAGCAAGCCAAAGATGAAAGGATCCGGAAATAGGAGTAAGGAGATTCAGAAACAAAAAAAGTTGGGTTATAATGAATATGTCGAGCGGACAATGGCTGTCGACTAGCCCGGAGACCTTGACAATGACCATCTGCCACTGCCACCTCACCACCACCTCAACCAAATAAACCTATAAGGGAAATATGTAAATTAGTCCTGGAAAAGAACTGATTAGTGTGGAGAACGGTGTGACATTGAAAACAACAGAAAAACATTTGAATAGAAACAAGAAAATGTAACCGGGAAAGAGGCGGCAATAAAGTTTACTTACGGAAGCCTACCTTGCATAGCCAGCTGCTCATCACTGTCCCTCTATACGGTCGCCAATGTCCCGCTGGCGGTGTCCCGGAAGCGCCTGGTCCAGACCTCGAAGTGTCCCGTCATAACTCCAGCCGGTGAAGATCAGAGCATTCGCGCGGTGCCCTTTTCATATGACCCCCAGTCGATTGCCGAAATCGGCCGAGGATTTTTTAATTTTTCCGGATGCACTAATAATTACTTCTACCCTATTATTGTTGATATTATTTTAACTGTTTCTATTTCTATTGTACACGTATGATTCAGGTAATATGTTATTAAAAATATCAAAAAGATATTATTAATAAATTCAATAATTTATGCAAAATTAATTATTCCATTCAGAGGGTTTCTAAATTAAGGAATCCTGTTGTACGCGATATTGTGTCAAATTACAGTATTATATTTTATAAATCTTTTTCGGTTTACGGATATATATTTTACAGATCTATCAATATGGAACAATATGCTAAAATTCTTTCTCGATGGTTTCTCCTTGAGAAAAATCTGCACGATACCCTATTATGATGCAATTCGTATAACACAATAGAAGCTTTATAAGCATCAAAGAATATTCATAGGAAGTCGGCTCGGAGATTTATTTTTAAACACTCAACTATTTATCGTTATTCAGAACAAAAAATAGTTTTATTCAGAGGCATTGATTAACGCAGGATACTCTGATCTACCTTGTAAGTCAAGAATGATCGTCCTAACGATATCGCTGCATATTTTTGAATAAACGCACATTTTTTTTTAGAAGCTGAGGATGTTGGAAAAATTCGAATTACTCATTCGACTGCGTTAAAGTAAGCTCTAGAAAAATTACATTCTGGTTGTTACAGATTTAATAAAAATTTGTAATTTATACAACAGTGTTTCTTAATTCTATCTATTTCGATATAAAATTCATTGAACCAGTGATACGAGAAATTAATAATTAAATCTCCTATCTTACTCTCATGCTTTCCATATTTATTACAAGTTCATGCCCTGGGCAATTCGTTATTAACAGTAAACTTAATAATTCATCCATTACTTGACCGCAAATTTAATTGGCAGTTTAATAATTAAGTAGCAAATGCTATTTTCATTTAGTTAGCTTATGATATTTGTGGCTGAGTACGCTCACTATCTTTTATAAGATCGTCATAGTTATTCTTATTTGGACGTAATGAAATATTGAAAGGCAAGAACTTTCGGTCACGATATCACATTTATCAACTTTACCTTCAGGGTGTATGTATAACCACCCATTATTGTGTCTTTTTAATTGTGCATTCTAATCCACTCCCTATCTCATTCGACTAATATTAATTATCCTATTTACGCTGGAACTATGTATATTTAAATAAACGTTTGCATATAACTCGCACTAGACCTAAGGAAATCGTAAATATGCCCGATTGGTGTCTCCAGATGAACGGTGGTAACAGATTCAGTTAACGTAAGTTAAGAGTGCCAATACAATGTATAAGTGTGTTTAAATTAAACTAATCGCAAATAAGTCGCTTGGATTCCTTTACCTATCAATTTGACTAGTATCCTCAGAAATAGGTACACAGGTAGCGTCCTTAAGCCTAATGTTAAGCACGGCAAAAGGTCAAACTACCATCTTCCTGCTTCACTCCAGGGTTACTCCAGGAAGATTTCCAATTTAACAAAGCCTCCTGCCCTAGTCAGCACTCACACAATCCAATGCACGTCCCTCGGTGTTCTCCTTTAACAAATCTCCTTCCTCTTCATTTACCCAAAAACTTAGACGCAAGATTTCTGATTTATTCCTCTGAGAGATGTTCTTCCACTATACGTTGCTATATACGTTCTCAGATGGTCGTTCATCGTTTATCCAGTTCCAATTTCGTAACCTTTCCTCGTAATTTAAGCCATCTACCATCTACCTAGCCAGTCACGTCGAAATACGTCACGAGGAAGAGGATTGATACATCATGCACAGGCATAATTGGGTGAGTATCGCGGTACGTTCTCGCCACAACGAGATCATTAAGCGCGAAGGAGAAGCGTACCGTTGGTGATCAAACGCGCGCGTATGATAAGCCTTATCCTGTCTCAGTATGAGAAGAACAACTTCGAACGAGGTTGCTCGTACCTGTTCACGTGCTTGTCAGAAACACTAATCCCGGAAATCCGGCTTTAATCCAGGATTCGAACCAGTACGTTGAGCCATGTACGTGGAACCTGCCTTCGACGATGGTAAATACAGTCATACGTGCCCCGAAATCGCTGCACTCCACTGGCGCCGCTATAAGGGGATCTGCGGTTCGTTATTTGGTTTTCTTCCTTTCGATAACATACGACATGCGAGCGCCTATTTATAATTTTCTTTCCTTCATAAAACAAAATTTTCAGCCTCGAATGGCGTTTCGCTATGATATGAGAATATAATTGTATGGCACTCTTGTAGAAAATGTGTGAATAAGAAGTCGCAGATACCACGAATCGCAAATTATTGTAAAAATGCAAGTGAAATTAGGGTAAGCAGGTATTATGGGTAGAAAAGTCAAGGGAAGTCAAGTAAATCAATTTCGCCAGTTAAAAACCTTATGTATAGAAGAATCAAATAAAAGGAAAGTTAGAATGTGTAAAAGCCTAATTTTAAATATGCAGATACAATTAGGATAAATATGTACTATAGTATTAATGTAAGATACAGAAAAAGTATATCATTATATGCATTTAAAGACCGGAAACATCACGTTTCGAGAATATGAGTAAAAATGGCACACTTAGTCTGTATATCATACATTTGTTTACACAGGTCCTATTATTTCATCACCCATGCAAAGATCTTCATATATCTTTAAAACGAGATATTTACTCGTCTTCTACAATTTTCCAATCCTATTCCCTTTTTTGCATAATGTTTACAAGGTGCTATATGCATATTTAATGCTACAGTATTACTTAAAATTATTCTTCAAAACTTACTCTCACGAAAAATTTATCAACACCTTCCCCACCACTTGTACCTCCAGAACAAATACTTTGATCTGCAATTTATTATGTATTTTTATCTTCAGTAACCAGTAACAATGAAAACTCTGAAAAAGACAGCGCTTCATGGAAACTCCCAAATATCTTCAATCTTACTTTCGAAACAAGGTCTTTATTTCATGAATATCTGCCAGTGCTGTCATCTGATTGAATTCGCCATATATCGCAGAAATGAAAATGTTTTCAAAGCACAAGGGGCTAATTGTTATATCCATTGTTGTAACTCACAGGATTCACTTCTATCTTATTACATGTTTTCCAAAAAATTTCTTCGCTGTGACTAATTCTGCAGTCACTATGTGTCTGTCCAAGTATCGTCACAAAATAAACTGGATTTAATCGAATGTCCGACAGCGTCCTCTACATAGATTTATCATTCGTTTACAGTGAATGAGAGGCTATAAGGCTTATCGAGCTTTCGATCTTAACTTGGCCATTGTTGTGCGAACGGTGGTTAGAGAGTATGCATCGTGGCGTGTGCTCTTTATCAATTCCTTCGTTTCCGAATTGTGAACGTTTGAAATGTAGGGGATTCGAAAACCAATGCTTATATGCGCTGTGGAATTGCTAATCTGCTTAGGTTATTTAGTTATTCGGCAGCTAACCATTGAATGTAAGTGCCTCGTGTTTGGAAATTAATTACTTTACTTATAATTTGATGGAAATGTTTGGGATTTTTTATCGAAGCAACTGTGCCTCTCATTTCTTCATTTTTGTTAGATATTCTCGGGTGAGTGTGCTTCAGTAGTGGATTCGGGACGTAAAATTGATATTCGGAAATTTGGGCGAGTATCTCTTGTTTAATATTAGAACTTCCGAGCTACAACGTATGTCTGAATAAGGTATACATATTACATCAGGAATGATTTAATGGAAATAGGTAAGTATAGATAAACATGCTTTTACTTTAATAATAAATATCAGTAATAATTTTGTTGCAAAAAAAGTATTTTTTAAATAATTATGAAAACAGTAAATCAGGGATTCGTCATTTTAACGCGTTAGGTAGTTCTAACGTAAAGTTTCATTCTATTTCATACGAAACTATGATATAAGGTTGACGTAAAGGAAATTATATAAATGAATGTCAAGCTTGTTTTTGATCGATAACTTCGTATATCGATCATTTTCCATTTTCATATTATCTGGTAGTGTGAGTCCTTCTTAAGTATCTGTTGGGCTGAGAACTGCGATACTTTCAAAAATAGCTGGCATGTCTGATATGTGTTTATAAAAACCATGGATGCTATAACTTTAATGTGAATATAGATTATTTGATTTTTCAGTTTCGTATTTTTAGTACCTTCATTGTGAAATATCTTGTTAGACAAAACGCTTTTGGTGATTCATCAGGTATGAAGATATCACGAGAAATGTCCAGTAATATCAATTTGCCTTAATTTTCTAAATTTAATATCTCTTATTGGTTGATTGAGAATATTCTAATATTTTAATGTAATAGAATTAGTTTACTAATATACATATATCTCACTATTGTCTTGTACTGTAGGAGACAAGAATAAAAATAGATGAATGTAGAAACAGCTTATTGGGTACTAACATGTAAATCTCTTAAAAAATAGAATTATAAGCTCGTTGAACTATATGAAATTGCTTTTAATTAATAATTTCCTACTCATTTGATAGAGCAAATCATATGTTAAGTTTCTGAATTAAATATAGGAACGTGAAACTAATAAGTGATGTATTAAATTTAGAATCTGTTTTCCTGCGAAGGAATGGCTTATAATATTTTCCTCCTCACATTATTCATAATGAAACAACGTTTTTTGTACCATCAACAATATCCAGTATGAAATACTTTCATCAGGTTTGAGAAAGAACATTTTACACCGCGTGATATTTTGTAGAAGTACAAGGATGGTATTGTACCAAGCTTATCTGGATACGATGATTCCTTCATTCTTCTGGTATATTATAGTCAACTTTCGTTCTTGAGTACTTAATAAGTAAAGCGGTACATTGGCACATTGTTGCAAGTCGATTAAATATAATTCTTGCAGTTGTTGATGAATATTTAAAAAGGTGTAAAGCAGAACCTGGTGTTATATTATGGTAATGGCAATATTAACCTACGTTGAATGTAATAGAAACGTTTAGTGAGACAAATATCTGAATCTTTGCTCCTCTGGTATTAATAGTGTGGAACGAGATATACCAAATGGAATAGGTTTTCATGGAATCAATTAATAATACGTTTAATAATAACAGATGAAAGTAAAATTTCTCTGGACAGAATTTGAATATCCTCATTTTAATTAGCAAACAATTTCATTAAAAATTCCTTTATAAGTGAAAAGCTGGAGAAATTGGAACAATAAGGAACAGAATAAAATATTAAATTTCAAAATTAGATTCTGATATACCTTCTGCAATTGCAATTATGCCTTAGCGTAATATTGGTTAAGATAATTAATTGTGATCTCGTTGAAAGGATACTCAAGTTAGTGAATAATAAATACTGTTCCAAAAAGGAACGGTGAATTTTTACAACTCGTCCTACATGCTAGTAACGTTTTGCTTCGAAACACTTGTTATCATATAACCTAAATATATACTGCGGTAATTAATACTAGCTCTGGTACTTATTGGCGCATTTAATTGAAACCCTGTAGAAAAGATCCATTTTTTCGCTGGAGAAGTTGTGCGCATTTTTAATTTTCACATATAAATTTTAAACCTGCGCTCTAAATACTATTACCTTTAATATTTTTCGCGAAATCTTTTTATTAGTTCTATGCATTATGTATCAGAATAATATTGATCAGAGGAATAAGTTATTAAGTATTCAATGGTATAATTAAATTGGTGCACAAACATACATAATGTTTTAAAATCATACAACTTTCCTTACAACTTTCTAAATTTCATCGTTACGTATATGAATTTGAGGTATGAAATAAAATATATTATGACCCGAGAATGTCATGCATATTAGTATTCCTGATAATAGAAGCAATAACTAAGGAGCATTCGTTGGTACTTATTTACTCTAATAACACATTTTCCTTTTCTGCCTTATTCCTTAGATACTCATTGTAATTTCTTATTACAAAATCTGCAAATGAGCAGATATCCAATCTTAATTTCCCAAATAACTATCTCATTATCACATTTGTTAAAGATAAATTACCCTATACGAACTCAACCGACAATGATCAAAGTAGACGTCCACCATAGAGATCACTTTACTTCTAGAAAAGGATGTAGAACATTCAGCGAAAGTAGAATTTGAGTCGCTTTTCTTCATCTGCTTGATGAAAAAAATTACGAAAGTATACCTTTAATATGCGCTATTCTTCGATATGCCTCCATTCCCCTTCATTAATTTTTTACACCCTACGAGGTTAGACTTCTCTCTGGTTTCGGGTGTAATTCTTCGTATCACTAATATTCTAACAGACTTTATAACAGAACGAATATGATAAATTTCGAAAAACCTGTAACTCGTGCTTCGGTATAAAGCGTTGTTAAAAATCAGTGTTTAAATTTCATTTTAATTCCCACACTTTCGTCTCGATTTATCTCCGTCTGACTAGTACACGTTACAAGGTTTTCAATTTATAATATTCGAATGAAGTATGAATACGAGATTAAATTGTTAACATTAAAAACGTAGATGTTAATAAATATCAATTTTAAATAGTTTTGATTTACTTGAACAGATAGCAGTGTCTTAAATGCTAAATAATTTAGGAAACTAAATATTAACAAATATAAATAATTAAGTTAGACCTAAAGGAATAAATTTTCTAAGGGAAGGAATATTGAATGGAGTAAAGGAAATGTACGACTTGAATTTGGAGAAATAAACAGATAGGATAATAGTTGTTAATAGCATATTTTATTTGCCAAGCATTGGGATTCCGATAATTAATGAACGATACACATGCATGCCCTCGGCGTCGAATTTATAATGCAAAATGCCCGCTGACATTTCGCCTCAGCTTCTTCGCCGTGATGTGTCCTCCAAGAGCCTCCAAACTCCATCAATGAAACGTGACTTGGCAAACACTCCGCTTAAAGTTAACATGCATTGGCTTCCAGCAGTTCCTTAACTCCACCACTTTACGCGAATCCGTTTCTTCCTCACCAACTCCTCGTGCAATGTGAAATTGAGAATTTCTTAATATAAATTAAAGTCAGTACATTTTGGCTTTAGAAGCTTATATTTGAAGGGTGAATCGATGAAGGATATGTTTCATTGAAGCATCGGTACATGGTTCGCTGTCTCCTTTGCAAAGCCATAGAAATTCCGAATTCAATCTGGAAATAATTGGAATACCTTTTTACAAGAAAAAATAGTAATATCTGAATATTTAAAATTAATTTTGGGGAGGGAGGAATATTATACTATTGTATAGAACAGAAGGAGATATTTTGAAAGATATGACACAAAATACATACGATCCACGCAAATCTCTTTAGCAACAAATAGTCAAATATTTTGCTGTTATATTGAATAGCCTTTATCCGTTAAGGAATTGAATTACGAAATGCAAGGGTGCCTACAAAGTAAAAGTCCGGAGTAACTATGCATATTAGTCAAGCGCGAAATTGTTTAAAAATTACGAGACAAATAGGTTGATACTTAATTTAAATATTTATAGTGGAATATTATTATAAAGTTTATATAATATACGCACAACTCACATAAATTAAGAGGCAAACGAATTAATATTTTCAATCCATTCCTACAAAGGACTTTATCCTCAATGTTGATTAATGACGAATTTTGAACCAGTTATTTAGCACAGTAATTTCAATAGTACGAAGAATAGTTCAAAATTTCTTCTCTTCCGCTTCGTATCCCCTTTCTAACTTTAAGTTCTAAATTCGTAGATTATACATAATTCTCAATTTTTTCCCAAAAAGGGACGACCGTATTTCCGATTCGTGACAAAATTTCTCATCGTTAATGTTCAACAATGATGAATTTCAAATCAGTCATGTAGCACATTGTGGTATACCATTTCGGAAGGAAATCACGAATTGGCCACTTCTATCAGAAACAACTTGTAAACTAGTCAATATTTCCTAGAAGTAAAGGAAAGGCAATCATGAGTAACAGAATTTCGTTATGTGCTCCCTACGTGGAAGCGAAACGCAGATTAGGAAAAGCATGAAAGCGTGGCCCTTGATGAACAAAAGAGAGCCCACAGAATTCGATTGTAAATTAGACTGCGTCTTTGTGTGCTTTCGTTCCGTTATCTTGGAGCTCTTTCTCTTAGCTAAAATAGTTTTATGAGTCTTGAACTCGTGTTACTCTGTTCATGTTGTCTTCCAACATTTGGTGTCTCAAAGCCAGTTTTCGCCACCCTACAATTGCAATTTCAACATTGAGAAAATTAATTTCAAATTTCTCCGTGAACAAAAGAATTCCTTTCCTTCCACTCGGTATTGTACTTCAACTTGTCAGTTCTACATTCATCCATTGTCCACGTTTCTCGATCTTTCCGTACAGTGGAAGGATCCTCGTTAGACATCGTTCGATATCATCCCGTATCGCTCCCTGTCCTCGCCGCACATGTTCGGCCCAGTTACAGGGATTACCGCGCGTCTAATCACGGGAAAGTTCTAAAGCACGATCTTAAAACTGCACGGACATGCTCTTACTCCCGGTAGATCTGCGGTTAACGAAACTTTATCTGGCGCTTCTTCCCGCTAATATATGCGTCGGGTAAGCACAGGTCGAGGAGAAGTACAGCACAGGGACCAGCGGATAAATAGAGCCAACCTTCTGGCAAGCTCGAGGCCGTCCTAAATTGTTGCAGCTAAGAAATCGACGTTACTGTGCATTGAAAGTTTATCTGCGGAATAACATGGCTCTTGGATATTAACATTATTCGACTTCTTTCGAACTGCTTTAATTGCACGTTAAGATGTAGGCATTTATCGCTTGGGTATGCAAATGTAGTGGAGGAAATAAATTTGTAATTGCAAGTAGAGGGTGCTATCATTGTTTTTTCTGCCCATGAAATGATCTGAGAGGACTCTGGATTTTAATATGAAACTAAGTATTGCGTAGAACGGATAGGTTGAACTATGCATGCCATGAGGGTTCCAGTCACTGGCGAATGAAAATTTTGGGAAAATGGATATACTGAATGGATATACTGGAAGGTTGATCTTATTGGAGCATTAGAAGAAAATTCGTGATACTAAGGTAATATGCAATTTTTAATTAAATGTCTGACAATAGACAGTTATGATCCATTGCAGGTTAAGTATTTAATGGAAATATTTCTGATTCGTGTAGATATAAGGAATGGGCGAATGTATATTCGTTTTCTTTTAAATATGACTGGGTAGCAGTAAGTAGGAAAGTAAAATATCGTGTAAGATATAGAGGGAAATGGAAACGTTATATTTGATATCGAAGAATCTCAAAATTTTACTTCTTACAGTTATCGATTAGGTTTGGAACATGTACCGGAGAAGAAAAATAATTCCCTTTTTATTTTTATCTTCCCATTCTTTGTTATAACCTCTTTTGAAATAGAGGTTAAATTAAAGTATCTTTTATTAGGACATTGATTCCTTTTGACGTTCATTACGTAATTAACGCAATATTAGTATAAAGGTTTCAAATCTTCCCATATTTGTTCTTAATTTCTAGTAAAGTAGTTTAATTTTTCAACCTTTTATACAAATATGACGTTAAATGCCAGCAAAGACAGTATAAAGGATAGAATAATCTATTTTACGGTATTTTATCGTAATCCTACGATAAACGGCATCTATGTACAGTATACATGAGCAATGTTAATACGTCATTCCGTGTGAATAAGACTCAAAATTAGCAACTACAGACGCAATTGCTGGGAATGACCGTACCAATTATTCACAGACGCGATAAAGACATGTTACTTCAATTACAGTAGATAGTAATAATTATAATAATAATTTTCCCACAGAAACTGCCTCTAAATTCTGAATAATTGGGCGACGAATTTTCAAAATAGACGAAACAAAATGGGCATGTATATTCATGGAAATAAGCGTAGCTGGAAAATGCTCCAATTAATGGTTCCGTCAAGCCCGACGCGAATGTATTCATTTGCAGCAGCCGAACGTATTCCAGTCACTCCTATTTCTGCAAGTCGCGGGTTTATGCGCGCGTTCATCGCAAAATGGAGGAAACTAATAATACACGCGCATTATCGTTTTAAAATCACTGGAGGGAGGTGACGGATTGAGCTTTGTTTAATGGCTAACACTTCTATTTCATAGAGATCAACACGCGTGCCGGAAACCATGCTGCTAGCATGCGTGCAAATGTAATCGGTCCAAATAATCAATACCACCGCTCTTGTGGTGCACCGTTCCTAGCCGCCGGTTCGCGTTGTACTTATTTGGCTCGCCGTTCTACTGTGGAGAAATATTTTCATTCGTTTGCGGTCGCTACGCGTTCCACCGCAACGACATTATTATATTCCTGCGTCATCAGCGTGGTATTAGCATCAAATGTATTTTTATAGAGATACCTGTATATCTCGTAACATGTTTCTCCGTTCAATTAATATTCTTTCATGCTACCAATGGCTGAAGTGGATCTACGCTACCTTCTCATTTGAGCAGTTACAACTTTGCGACTATGTATCCTAGAATAATATTTGCGGGCTTTATATAAAGGGCAAAGCCGTACTCGTACGTCCTCCGATTCAGCCTTCACTCCGACATTCCTTTCGTGGAAAACGGAGATAGGTCCTCTGTTAAAAGATTGGGAAACCCTCATGGTGCCTGTTTCTCCTCAGAAATTTTTTTCTGGTCTCCAAATTGGGGAGACAGGACGACTGAAGTATTCAGTTTACGGAAACCAAATGAAATTTAATATACGATTTCTGATTGCTTGGTAATTTCTTTTCGAATTAATTATTTTACTAAACTCCGATCCTGCTTGTAATTACTTCAAAAACCAGATGGAATTTTACTTGTCCTTATTCACTAGGGCAGGTGCGTGTTATTGGAATTGGATACAGCGTATATTCCACGATATAGATCTTTTAGTTAGTAACATGTCCCTGGTATACTCTTCATTCAGTCTGAATTCACTTGGAAACCAAAAATTGCTCGCTAACTCTAATGGTTGTACTTTAGTGATTTTATACGCTGTAATTTGAACGTAATATAAAAAGGGACATTTTTTTCGTGAAAGTACCAGTGTTCGAATTTTTGCAAATTTCCAGCAAGAAACTGTCTCTGTCTTCTACAGTAAAGCAGTCTAAATACTGGTTCAATACAGGGATGCGAAAGTAAGACTCACGGAGGTGTGTAAACGATACACATAATCGCGGATGGCGTTAATCGCTTACTGTACGGTAAAGGGTCTAACACGCCTTGAAGTTCTCGTGCTAAATTCCATAAATATCAGTTGCACTTGCATTATGCTGAAGTTACATGAAGCGTATTTTAACGTGCGCGAAATTTCAATGAATCATAGAGGTACGCAATTCTTTATTTTGAATAAAATTAGAATGTAAGCGGCCAAATAAGTTTTAATAATAAATGTAGGCTCAGCTTCTCGTAAATAAATCATGGTGTAAGAAGTTAAGAGAGCAAAGTGAGAATTAACATTAATAAGTATATGAAACCTACCAATGTTCAAATCCAAAACCACTTCCAAGCGTTTAATATGAAATTCCCCATTGGATAGATCATTGCTTTTGTCACATGATTGCGTGGTATTGCGATCAACATACGATAAATTAATTTTTTTATATTTATTCGAACTCTTCTTTCCTTTCCCCATCCATGGGTCATACAACCTGTGGTAGATATATCGTCATGCTCCAAATGACGATGCGTGGATTGTCGGTATAAAATAATTCCTTACGTTATTTGATAGATGGCCCCTCGTTTACCGATTTACGTTGTTTCGCCGAAATTTCGACGCGTATTATTCGAATCGCCATTTTTCCGCAACGATGGAACCGCCAAGGGCAGATGGTTGTCACAGCTCTCAGTCGATAAAACTCGTTCCGCTGTCTAATTCAAACCCTTAGGCGAAACCTTGCAGCGACAGACGCTTACTGCATGGTAACGGAAGTATGTAGCGCGCGTTTCCGATTTTCCAGACGACAGTGGATAGCATTATCGACATGATGCGCCCAGCATTTCCACCATCCCCTGCCGAACGCGCGCGTAAACAAAGATACACGGCTTCGCGAATTTGGTTTGAATGCATTCGGCATTCGTTCGAGACGGGGAACCAAGGAACCGAAGATACAATTCGACGGGCAGGAATACGAGAACTGGCTACGGATTCGATATCTGAAACATCGGTATGATCTTCCTCGCGTTAATTATTCCACCGGCGTTCTATCCCTTGATATTCTTGCAAGTTTTCTTCATCCTCTTCCTTACTATCATACAGGGATACTTGTTGTGGGAGGGTTAGATTGTACACATGGCTTGGATTAGTTGCTGTATTCGTAGTTCTTCGCAATTTTGTTAGATGCATTGAGGTGTTATGCAATTTGTTACCTTAATACATATTGACCGGTGGATTGAATTTGCTGTTTAAGTTGTTATTCCAATTGCTATCCTCAATTGAGTGTTTTAACCATTCCGCTAAATTAACTTGAAAAATTTATTAGTCTGATAGATTAACTAGGTGGTTTGGTAGGCGGCTAGAGTTACTGATCAATATCGTAGTTTTTATTAACGTCGAGTTTATTGATTTATTTATATTTTTGCTCGGGATCAACCCAACAAAGAAATGACAAGAAAATTATTTCAGTGAGGCATAAAGTTAATGGCAACGGAGAAAAATAAGAATAGAGAATGGAAATAAATATGAAAATAAAAATATGCTAATACACAGACGAGATGTGTAAAAGAATTAGGAAAAAGGAATTTCTACAGAGAGGTGCGATATTGTAGCTGTTTTATAGAGTGAAGCTATTGGCTATATTATTCTAGGTTAATTTATGTGTTCCTAACTTTAATAATCATTCTATAAATACGTGAATGGTACGCAAAAGCGGTTCTATACTGTTGTGTACGGAGAAGGATGCATTGTCTTGAATAAAAGGTTGGCACATAGGTTGAAGATTTCTCCAATATAGCAGAATAATTTACAAGGCCAATGAGCACTTTATAGACAGGAAGGATGTTAGAGACGTCTCTCTTCCTTTCTAATGACGCTAAATTGGGTGGCGAGTGTATAAGATCATATTTATGAGAGCATGTGTACTTGGGTTGCCCAATATGACGTGAAGCTAAACGTAGGAACTGGTATCACACTTTTCCTAAAGAGATAGCTTCCAATTTAAGGTAAAGAGCCAAGATTCCAGGAATTCTGTGCCAGACTGCTTTGATTACTGTTTAATAAATTGCTTTGACCGATGTTGATTATCAAGTTGAATTAACTAGTGTATTGGCATTCAATATTTTGTTATAATGAATTACCTAGCCCAGATGTATTCCATTCACTTTTTTGAAATAGTGATATACTGTCATTTGGAACATAGCCATTCTTTTGTTATGAGTTTCAGTTTACAGAATAAACTTTTCAATTTTCGGCCAGAATATTAAAAAATTACAATTTTTCAAGATACTCTACATTTTCAGGGTCTGCTGTAAACGTTAGAATAAATATTTTGTCACAACGAAACGTAGAAATTGACCGCTTCCAATGTTATCTTATTTTTACGTCTTTCTTTCAATAATATATGAATTTTATAATGCAACCATCTGTATTATGCCATCATAATATAGTTTAAGCTTGACAGTAATCTACTGATACTATCCCGAAAGGATGTTCTTGAGTATAAGGAAACTTACAAACTGCGTACAAATAAATTTTCGAAATAACCGCCGAATTCAGGTTACCCACTTCATGGAGAGCATCCATTTATTTTTGGCAGTATTTACGCAAACGCATAATTATTCTTCAATTACTTACTTTCCGCTAGATACGTATATTGTATATTGTAGAAAATGGATTTTCTAATTTAAAGTACTATTCTCTGTACAAATATTGTGAAATACGTCCATCATGGAATGTGAGATTATTAACTGACACCTCGTTCAGTTAAATTCGTATCCATATTAAATAGAGTTTCCTGCGATTGCATTAAGTTATCAAAATTGAATTGTATTTCCTCGTTTTTTATGAAAACTATTGAACGTTAGTGAAAAGTGTAAGCCTATGCAAGATGAAGATATGAATGTCATACAAAAGAACGTTTGGAAATGCATTAACCTCGTTTGGATATAAACGACGCGTGTGCATGTGCTTCCAATTGAATGCAATTGCGTGCATTTTCCACTAAGAAATCGTTAGGCATTTCCAAGCCTAAATTCTATTTAAACAATTCCTGACAGAAATTTTAATTGGAACGCTTGGTAGTAAAATATGTGTGTCCTACGACGCGAATAGTATCATTGAACGCAATTGAAGCAAAATTAAAGTAAAGTTGACTTAAGGAAATAATTCTAGACAAATAATAACAGCTATCGTTAAAACTTCCAAATGTAATAATTAAGACAATAAATGAAGGTGGAAAGAGACGTTTCTGGTGCTGATATAATCACTGCAAAGATGAAATATGATACAGTACAGGAAAAAATTGTATGGTTTTGCTTTTACTTGTGCCAACTTGGAATAAATTATAATTGTTTCCGAAAATTAGTCGCAATATGTAGTACTCTGTGAAGTAACGTACAAATAATTATGTGGTGATTTACACGGCGAGGACTATGATAAAATATAGGAAGATGAGCCTTTAATGAATATTTCCCAACGAAACAATATAGAAGCATTACCAGTGGTAAAGAATATTCGCATACAAAAGGTGCCATCGGAAAAATTGTTAATCCAGACGAGACACTTATTGCGATGGAAAATCAGCGAGTAATCTACATAGAAGTATCAGGACAATAATACAAAGGGAATGTCAATCATGAGAGTAAAGTTCACAAACTAAAAATCTATGAAGTCTCCATACTCAAGTCGTGAAAAGGGATCTCATGCTAATTGCAATGTTAACAAGTTCGTTTAGCTTAAGTGACGACCATATAATAGAAACTGGAATAGAAGCAATTTCACGTGAGGTAAGGAAATGAGATGCTCGTAATTACCTAAATTCGTTGCACCATAAATGTCATCAACTGGATTCCATGAGTACAAACATGGTAAATTTAGATTTGTTCGTGCCCATGGGGAAAATATTTCTCAACGCATATGGTTAATGCCAATGAACGAGAGGCTCAAGGCAACAGAGTGCCTAGAGGACTCTTACAGGATCACGAGTAGCGAGGATTGTGAGTCGAGAAAGGCGTGTTTGGCGCACGAGCGAGACCAAGCACCTTCGCTCGCCACTATGGCTCAATCAGTCGCTTCGGAGCGGCCGGCAGCAATGCATTTATAAACGGGACGCGTCATTATGGCCATTGTAAGTGGCTTTGGCGTTGGAAAATCGGTTGCACATGTCTCGCGACCAGCAGCGGAATGGTGCTGCTGATTGGAAGATGACCATATATGTATACGCAACGCGCTCGGCAACGCGTGCGTTACTGCTTCACCGCACACCTGTACTATATTATAGACGGTGTTTCACCGCGCCTCATTCGTACCACTAAACTTCACGTATACGCGTCGCGCTGGCGAAAAGTGACGGCACGTAAAACGCATCGCAACAGGAATTCGGGACTGACGGATTTGCATATCATAAATACCTGATTCGCCGACCATTCATTTTTCTGGTGCGACTGCAGACCGAGCTGTGCGTTATATGTGTGCAGGGACCTTGGAATGGCGAGTGAGGAAGCTTTAGAGGATTTTTCATTATTTCAATATAATCCTGACGATATTACGGAATGCCTGATGTGGATGCGTGCTGTTGGTTTAGGTTGTTGCATGTGCCTGGTGAATGTAATTACATGGTTAGGGAATGTGGAGTAATCGGTTTCATTCGAATTATTATATATATGTGTCTTCCAGTGTGAAAACCTGGGCCGTCCTGGGAGTCGAAGGGAAAAGAGCGTGTTGATTTTTGGTATTTGTATACGATTGGTTGAATATGTTTCGGTGAATTTTGTTGAGATGTTGAATAAATCGTATAAGTGAAAGCAACAGTAGGAGCATGGAAACTAACTAATTTTCAAGCGATTATTCTGAATATACGTATTAACGAAGTATCTCCAACTCGGAGAATCGTCTATTCTGAAATTTGTTAACCTTGTTCGGCGGTAGAAGGTATTCCATTCTCTGATTTTCATGGATATTGACGGAATTGTATAATGGATACTATGTCTGGAAGAAACAGCAGTAAAAGATATTTCGGTTTGGAGTGCTTATTCTGCGACCACTTCAAATCGTGTGCCTATGGTTCCAATAGTATAGTCTTCCTATGTTATACATAATGAGATGGCATATAGAAAGGGAACCATTTTGAAGGTCTTTCGAAACTGAGATAAGGTGTTTGGGAAATACCTGTATATTTTTTCAAGTTTGGGTTTGATCATGTGATTTACCGGTTTGGCAAATTGGTAACAAAGTATTCATTCTACAATAGTTGGTAATTAGAATTGAGGGCAGAAAAATTTCGCATAACATAAGAAAGACTATTAACAACAAATGTGTACGATAAACTTCATTCGATGGCACAGAGGCGAAAAATATGCCAAACAATGCTAGTACCACGTAGTGTCGAACAGTCTCTCTTCCAGCGAGTCATACATGTTTCATCAAAAAAATTTTTGAACTTAACGGAGATGCACACAAATTACAGTACATGACAACAAATTAGACGCTGTATTTAAAATCCGAAGCAATTTTACAGTTTTCCGTTATATTCTCACAATCAGTCCATAGATTTGTACACAAAATGAGATAAAAAGACGGAAAGAAATATCTATCACGCGGACAGTAATAAAGGAAGATGCGCATACGATTCTTTGAAATACTAATCCCGGAATATCGCTTTTGGTCACAAGGAAAGCCTTTCAAGCGTCAACATATAATCCATTATTGGAAAATCCTTTTCGCATAACGGATCTGGATGGTATGCTAATCACGAATGCATGAAAATCTATCGGGCATATTCATAGTCATCCAACTGCATATAATTCGTAACAATGTGTCCACGATTTCGATCAGTTTATTTGCGTCGGACATCTAATTATTTGGACACGTCATTCATCAAAACTCCCACGAAGTGGATTACAGTTCACGCTGCAGTTTGAACGAACAACGGTAATCCCGTTGGATAAGCAATCAGTTCACCCTTGCAAAGGTTCCGCGGTGTATTCCTTGGCACATCGCTTCTATGCGAGATTACGAATAATTAGAAGAACAAGAGATAATTTCAAACGTTACATAGGACATAAAAATATGAACCTTTAATCGCTATTTTTAATAAAAGAAAATTGGTTTCTAAGTACAAATGACCGAAGTTAGAATTATTTATTTTCAATTACTGTATTGTTTCCGCTGGAAGTTTCTTTTGTAGCAAAAGGCTTACATTATGTTCCTTTGAACTAGATAATATTAGGTCAAATTTAGCAGTTGAATGTAAGAATACGAATCTTTACGCTTTTACGTTGTTCTTATAGTAAAAGTTGTGCAAATATCCCTTGCCAATAAAAGGATTTTACTATCGTTGAATATTCCTCTTCGAAGAATAGAATTTGAAACTGCGATTCCATACAATTTAACATACGTTATTTCAAATTATTATATTCTTCATCGGTATACATTTTGCACGATCCCTGAGGAAGTATTTTATGGGCTGAACGTAAACATCGAGATATGTATGGTAGAGAAATAACAATCATGCTGGTAAAATAAGCAGGAGAGAAGAACGCTGTGTGTAAGTGTACAATGGAAAATAAGTTGAGAAATTAAATAACTTTGTTACTGGCTAGAGAAAGGTGGTCACTGTCTGTCATCACCGCTTCTCCTCTGATTTATTAATGTACTTTCTCATTGAAATGTACTATTCGCGGTATCGTATCGGACATAACGGCTCTTAGACTATATCATCGTCTGATTATGTATTTTAGTGCGTGCATTAACGCGTTGACGCCGGCTGCCGAATCCAAGGCCTGCTCCGAGGGCGGCAGCAAAAATCACTGCCTGCTCCGTGGGGAAGCGCAGCGCCAGATTATACTAATCAACATAACACCCTGGCGGCAATACTGACTAGGTGAAGCATATAGATCTCGACGAGATATAAACGAATTTGAAATTAGTTTTTGGTCGTCACTCTCAGTTTTTGAGAAAATAGGATATGAAGAAAGATCGTAATTTGCAAACTTCACATTAATTTATAACAAAACGGCAGATGCTCTGCGATACCGGATGAGTTCCACGAATTCCGTGCACTTTATTTAATATGTTCATATACAAGCGTTTGACAGTATCAATTTGCATATACTCGAAGATGTCATGTAGAACTGATGGGGCGAGTTTTATGACTAATTTTAGAACACTGTTTTCAATTTTTCTCAAAAAGTAGAGGCCTGAGGTGAATTATGACCATCGCACGTTATTCTGTGAACATTTTTCCGTAAGAAACGATTATAACGCGCGACAAAAGATTTTACAATCTTCTTTTTGTACGAAAAAGGTATAGCCATGCACGTTTGTCGGAGAACCACCGCGCACATAAGGATTCTGCACGGCGTAAACCGTGTTAGGACGTAGTGCAAGCTTCAGTTATAATTTATGTCGAGCGCGAACGGAAATTTCGTCGAACCCCGACTGAAGATTTCCGGGCCATAGCACTTGAGGCACGATTAACGTGCTGCATGAAAGAAACCTCTATGAAGCGAGTTGATAGGACTCCGAACTAGAGTCTTGTTTCCAAAAGTTTGATCGCTGAAGGAAGATTTACTGCTGGGCTAAGTGGCCGAGGACTCTCAGAAGATTTTCCATTAGTAGGCTTCCTTTCCTTTTATAGATCGCGTGACTCTGTGTGCGCGAAATTTAACCTACCTCTGGACTTTAGGCGTCACAATTAGACGTTCGGGCCAGCCCATGTATTATGAGTTATGTCGGTGACATTTGGGAGACCGAATACTCCAGAGTCGTCAATTTTTGCATAAAACGTGGGACCCAGTAATTGGGAATGATCATTAAGAATTTCGACTACAAAGCGAGGTTTACTCCGAGCTTAGATTTGACATCAATTGAAGAAGAGCGTAGTTAGTATGCATTGCATTTATTGTGGGTTGTGCGATGATTGTATGAGGTGCGTGGTCATTAGGGTCCTGGCATAAATGGTTTCCTGTACACACATTCCTTCCGATAAGTGCAACTGGAGATAAAGTTTACCTTTCTCCTTGAAAGGCTGTTAACATTTCTCTGTTATAGTTTCTGTACATCTAATTAATAAATGAATCCGTGGAGATGGAAACCAGTCATTCTTCTGATGAGTCAATCATTGGAGTCAGGGGAAATATACAATGGTCGCAAATACTCTCAGCCTCTGAAGACGCGGCAAGCAATGACGAGGGAGCGTTAGCTAACGAACTGTACGAAAATACCATAAAGGAAGAAGATTTCGACTCGGATTTAGATCAAGAGGGTGCTGATGACGAGTGGCAGGAAATAAACGAATGAGGTGTAGCCACGAATGTATGTTGGGAGGAAGAAGAGTTGTTAATTGATGACATGGGCAGCGACGATCCTGTTACCTTGAATAAGTTGTTCGTCACAGGCTACATATTAGCAATGATCATTTAGGAAACGAATAAATATTCTACACAATGCATGAACAACTCAGTATCCAGCAGCAGAAGACAACAACAGGCCCGGATGCCTGTTACAGAAGAGGAAATGGACACATATATTGGTATCCTGCTTATCATGGTTTAGTGCGCCTACGTGAAATTATATTACATTTGTCGCAGGCAGATATGTATCCGCACAAACGTATAAAGAGCGCAATGAAACGCGGTCGTCTTATATGAGTATTGAAATATTTACATCTTTTCGACAATTCCACCGCTAGAACTCAGAAACGTTTGTATAAACAGAGAAATATTGCTGATGCAATTGTCCTCAGCATTAAGAGTAATGTAAAACGTGGTAGAAATGTTTTAAGCGAAGATGAAATGTTTCCTCGGAGAGGACGCCACAGTATTCGGTAATATATTCCAGGAAGTGGAATAATTATGGGATAAAAATTTATAAACTGTGCCCTCCGGAAGGATGCACTCACAACATTCATATTTAAGCCGGACCCAATGAAACCGCAATAGTGAAAACACATGCGCATATAGCGATGAGAGTAATAGGAAAATTATTATTTGAGGGAGGCATATTATTTACCGAAAGCTTTCATACGGGTGTCCCTTTAGCCCAGGACCGTTTGCAAAAAGGAACATTCACATGTGGGACTGCAAAATTGTAGCAAATATCGTGTGTTTTTCGTTATAAGTTCGTCGCCGAAGATGTGCATGTGTATCGTTCATTACTCATTGGATTCCCTATGCTTGGCAAATAAGATACACTAATAACATCTATTCTCCTATCGATTTACTTCCCCTAATTTATGTCGTACATTTCCTTCACTACAATCAAGATTCACCCCCTTAAGAAATTTACTCCTTTAGGTCAAACTTAATCATTCATACCTTGTTAAAGTTTATTTTACTAAATTATTTAGCTTTTAAGACACTGCTATCATTTCAAGTAATCCTAAACTAATTATAATTGATATTTGCTAACATCTACGTTTGTAATGCTTACAATTTAATCTCGTATTCAGTCTTTATTCGAATATTACATATTGAAAGTTTTGAGAGGTCTACTAATTAGATGGTGATAAAAGGAGACCAAAATGTGAGAATTAAAATGGGATTTAGACACTGATCTTTAACAACGCTTTATACCGGAACACGAGTTACAGGTTTTTAGAATGTTATATTCTTTCTGTTATAGAGTCTGTTAGAATATTAGAGAAACGGATAATTACATCCAAAACCAGACAGAAGTTGATCCGCGTAAGGTGCAAAAAATTAATGAAGGGGAATGGAGGCATGTTGAAGGATAGCACATATTAAAGGTATATTTTCGTAATTTTTTTCATCAAACAGCAGAAGAAAAGCGACTCAAATTCTACTTTCGCTGAAAGATCTACATCCTTTTTCTAGAAGTCAAGTGATCTCTATGGAGGGCGTCTACTCTGATCATTGTCGGTTGAGTTTATATAGGGTAACTTGTCTTCAACAAATATGATAATGAGATAGTTATTTGGGAAATTAAGTTTGGATATCTGGTCATTTGCATATCCTGTAATAAGAAATTGCAATGAGTACCTAAGGAAAAAGGCAGGAAAGGAAAATGTGTTATTAGAGTAAATATGTACCAACGAATCCTGCTTAGTTATTGCTTGTATTATCAGGAATACTAATATGCATGACATTCCTGGGTCATAATATATTTTTTTTCGTACCTCAAATTCATATACGTAACGATGAAGTATAGGAAGTTCTAAGAAAAATTGTATTATTATTAAATATTATGTATGTTTGTGCTCCAATTTAATTATACCATCGAATACATAATAACTTATTCCTCTGATCAAAATTATTCTGACATATAATGCATAGAACTAATAAAAAGTTTTAGCGACAACTGTTAAGGATAATAGGGTTTAGGGCGCAGGTTTAAAGTTTATATGTGAAAATTAAAAACGCGGACAACTTTTCCAGCGAAAAAAATGGATTTTTTGTATAGGGTTTTAATTAAATCCGCCAATAAGTACCAGAGCCGTTTTTAATTACCGGAGTATATAATTAGGTTATATGATAAGAAGAGTTTCGAAACATAACGTTACTAGCATGTAGGATGTGTTGTAAAAATTCACCGTTCCTTTTTGGAACAGGATTCATTTTTCACTAACTTCAGAATCCTTTCAATTGGATCAAAATTAATTATCTTAACAAATACCACGCTAAGGCATAATTGCAATTGCAGAAAGTGTATCAGAGTTTTATTTTGAAAATTAATATTATATTCTCTTCCTTACGTTTCCTACATCTGCAGCTTCTTATTCAATAAGGTATTTTTAATGAAATTGTTTGCTAACTGAGATAAAAATACTCAAACCCAATCCAGAGAAGTTTTATTATCTTCTGCTTTTATTAAACGTGTTACTAATTGATTCAATGAAAGCCTATTCCATTTGGTTTCCCTCGTCTCCTACTATTTGTACCAGAGGAGTAAAGGTTCAGATATTTATTTTATTAAACGTTTTTATTACATTCAACCTCGGTTAACTTTGCCATTATTATAATATAACACCAGGCTCTGCTTTACACCTTTGTAAATATTCATCAACAACTGCAAGAATTATATTTAATCGACTGCCAACAATGTACAAATGTATTGACTCACTTGTTAGTTACTCAAGAACGAAAATTGACTATAATATACCACAATAATCAGGGTATCAACGTACTATAGATATGCTGGGTACAATACCACACTTGTACTTCTACAAAATATCAGGTGGTGTAAAATGTTCGTTCTCAAATCTGATAGGAGCATTTTATACTAAATATTGTCCATGATATAAAGAATGTTGCTTCATTATAATTAATGAGAGGCGGAAAAGGATATAAGCCATTCCTCCGCAAGGAAACATATTCTAAATTCAATATATCACGTATTAATTTCACGTCTTTAAATTTAATTTAGAAATTTAATTTAGGTTTTGACCTATCAAATGCGCAGGAAGTTATTAATTAAAAGCAATTTCACCAAATTTAACTAGTTTACAATTCTATTTCTTAAGAAATTCACATCTCTGTACCCATTAAGCTTTTTCTACGCATATTTGTTTTTATTTTGTCTCTTACAGTACAAGACAGTAATGAGATGTTAATATATTGGATTCCTAATTCTATTACATAAAAACATTACATTATTCTCAGTGAACCAATAAGAGATATCAAATTTAGAAAATTAAGGAAAATTGATATTTCTGGACTTTTCTCGTGACATCTTCATACGTGTTGAATCAGCAAAAGCGTTCATGCTATCAAGACATTTCACACAGAAGGTACTAAAGTTACGAAACTGAAAAATCAAATAATGGATATTTGCACCAAAATTATAACATGCATGGTTTTTACAAAAAACGCAAGACGTACGCCAGCTATTCTTGAAAGCTTCGTATTTTTTAAACCAACAGATACTTAAGGAGGATCAACATTACCAAATAATATTAAAATAAAAAATTATCGGAATACGAAATTATCTATTCCTCAAAACCAAGCTTGACCTGCATTTATATAATCTCATTTATGAAAACTTTATATCACAGATTCGTATGGAATAAAATGAAACTTAGCGTTAGAACTGCGTAACTCGTTAAAATAACGATTCCTGATTTCCTGACTTCATAATAATTTAAAAAATACTTTCTTTGTAGCAATATTGTTATTGATATTTATTATTGAAGTAAAAGCAGGTCTGCTTATACTTACCAATTCCAATCAAATTACTTGATATAATACGTATACATTATTCAGACATACGTTGTAGCTCGGAAGCTCTAATATTGAACAACAGACACACGGACAGATTTCCGCATGCCAATTTTACGTCTCGGACACACTGCTGAAACACATTCATCCGAGAATGTCTAACGGAAATGAAAAATTGCGAGGCACAGTTAGCTCGATAGAAGAAATCCCAAGCATTTCCATTAATTTATAAGTAAAGCAATCAATTTCTAGGCACGAGGCACATATATTCAATGGTTAACTGCCGAATAACTGTAAAACCTGAACAGAATCGAAGTTCAACAGAGCATATAAGCATTGATTTTCGAATCTCCGACCCTTCAAACGTTCGCCATTCGAAAACGGAAGAATAGATAAGGAGCACATTCTATCCCACATTCTACTCAACAATCTCGTTTTATCTGTCCACGTGGAATCGTCGACTGCGACCAGATATCAAGTCAATGGCACCACTCCCTGCATACTCGTTTACAATCCTCCGCTCAGCTATGACCAAATTAAGATCGAAATCTCGATACGCCTTATTGCCACTCATTCACTGTAACCGAATCATAAATCTATGTAGAGGAAACTGTCGGCGAATCGATTAAATCCAGTCTATTGTCCGGCGATTTTTGGGCAGATACGTAGTGACTGCAGAATTAGACTCAGCATGATACAGCGAAGCAATTTTTTGGAAATCATGTAATAAGGCAGAGGTGAATCCTGTCAGTTACAACAATGGAAATAACAATTAACCCTTTGTACTATGAAAACGTTTTCGTTTCTTTGATATATATCGTATTCATTCATATGCCAGCACTGTCAGGTATTTTTGATACAAAAACTTTGTTTCGAAAGAAAAAGGTTAGAGGTATTTTCAAGTTCCAATGAAGGGCTGTCTTTTTCAGTGTTTTCATTCTTACTGGTTTCTGAAGATAAAAATAGGCAAAAAATTGCGGATTAATGAATTTGTTCTAGAGGTACTAGTGGTGAGCAATATGTTGATCAGTTTTTCGTGAGAGAAAGTTGTGAAGAATAATCTTAAGTAATACCGTAGCACTAAAGATACCTATAGCAGTATGTAAATATTACGTAAAGGGGGGAATATAATAGGAAAATTGTAGAAGACGAGTAAATATCTCATTTTAAAAATATATGGGAAGCTTTGTATGGCTGATGGAATAATAGGATCTATGTAAACAAAGGTAAAATATACGGATTAAATGTGCCATTTTCACTCATATCTTTGAAACGAGACACTTCCGATATTTAAATGCTTATAACGATATACTCTTCTTTTAACTTACATTAATATTATAGTACACATTTACCCTAATTGTATCTGCATATTTAAAATTAGACTTTTACACGTTCTAAGGTTTCTTTTATGCGATTCCTCTATACATAAGCTTTTTAATTAGCGCAATCGATTTACTTGACTTCCCATGACTTTTTTATCCATAGTACCTGCTTACCCTAATTTCACTTGCATTTTTACAATAATTTGCGATTCGTGGTACCTGTGACTTCTTATTCACACGTTTTTTACAAGTGTGCCACATAATTATATTCTCATATCATAGCGAAACGCCATTCGAGGCTGAAAACTTTGTTTTATGAAGGAATGGATACTATAAATAGCGGCGCCAGTAGAGTGCAGCGATTTCGGGACTCATTTTACTCGTACTGTATTTACAATCGTCGAAAGTTGGTTCCGCGTACATGGCTCTACGTACTGGTTCGAATCCTGGATTAATGCCGGGTTTCCAGGATTAGTGTTTCTGACAAGCACATGAACAGGTACGAGCAACTTCGTTCGAAGTTGTTCTGCTCATACTGAGACAGGATAAGGCTTACCATACTCGCGCGCTTAACCACCAACTGCACGTTTCTCCTTCACCTTTAATGATCTCGTTGCTGCTAGAAAGTACCACGATACTAATCCAATTATGCACGCTCAAGGGGGATCAATACTCTTTCTCGTGCCGTATTTCCACGGGACTGGCTAAGTAGACGGTAGATAGGTTGAATTACGTGGAAAAGTTACAAAAGCATAACTGGAGAAGCGATGAAGAGTCATCTGAGAATGTATATGACAATGTATAGTGGAGGAACACCTCTCAGAGGAATAAATAAGAAAGTTTTCGTCTAAATTTTTGGGAAAATGAGGAGGGATGAGATTTATTAAAGGAGAATACCGAGGGACGTGCATTGAAAGTTATGAGCGGTGTCTTGTATTAGTTTGTTTGATAAATCGGCTTTGTTAAATCGGATATCTTCCTTGTATAAGTTTGAAGTGAAGCAGGAAGACGGTAGTCTGACATTTGGCTTTGTTTAACGTTAGGTTTACGGACGTTACCAGTATACCTATTTCTGAGAGCACCAGTCAAATTGACAGGTAAAGGAACCCACGTGACTTTCTTTAGCGATTAGTTTAATTTTAACCACAATTGTATATTATACTAGCATTCTTAATTCACGTTATCTGAAACTGTTACCACCGTCTATTAGAGCTACCAATCTTTCAAATTTACGGGTTCCGTTAGTCTAGTGTGAATTATATTCAAATGTATATTTAAATATATGCAGTTACCGTGTAAATAGGATAATTAATATTAGTCGAATGAGATAGGGAGTGGATTATGGACAGAATGCATAATTAATCGACACCTCAATTGACGGTTATAGAGACATTATAAAGGGAAAGGAAATAAACGTGATATCGTGACAGAAATTCCTTGCCTATGAATACTTCGTAACATCCAAATATGAATAAATATGACAATCTTATAAAAGTTGATGAGCGTACTCAACTGCCAATATCATATACGAGCTAAACGAAAATATCATTTGCTACTTAATCATTAAACTGCCAATAAGATTTGCAGTCAAATAATGAATTAATTATTAAGTTCATTATTAAAACAGATTGCGCAGAGCATGAATTTTTAATAAATATGGAAAGCATGAAAATAAGGTAGAAGATTTGATTAATAACTTCCCGTGTCACTGATTAGATGAATTTCATATGGGCATAGATAGAATTAGGCAACACTGTTCTATATACTATAAATTTTCAATAAATCTGTAATAACCATTTTATAATTCTTCTAGAGTTTACTTTAACAAAGACGAATACGTTATTTAAATTTCCCTTGCATCCTCAGTTTCTAAAGAATACGTGCGTTTATCCAAAAATAAGCAGTGAGAAGGTTAGGAGGATCATTCTTGTCTTACAAGACAGATGAGAGTATCCTGGGTTAATCAATGCCTCGGATTAAAATAATTTTTCGTTATGAGTAACTATAACCAGTTATGAGCTTAAAAATAAATTTCCGAGATCACTTCCTATGAATATTCTTAGATCTATATAAAACTTTTGTTATATGGTACGAATTTTCTTCATAATGGAGATTTCCGCAGATACTTCTGAAGAAGAAGCCATTGAAAAAAAATATTAGTATGACGTTCCATATTGATAGAACGGTTAAATATGTGTCCGTAAACCGGAAAAAAAACATAAAAGCTAATACGGGTAATTTGACCCAACGTCGCGTACAGTGGGATTCCTTAGTTTAGATTTCCTGTGAATGGTATTAACAATTTTGCAAAAATTGCTGAATTTATTAGTAATATCATTTTGATATTGTTAATGACAAATTACCTGAATCATGCATGTATAATAAAAATTGAAAGGTTTAATAAAATATCGACTATAATGGAGAAGATGTAGCTATTAGGGCACCCGAAAAAATTCAAGCTGGAGTTCTGACGGGACACTTCGGGGTCTGGAAAGGGCGCTTCCGGGACACCACCAGCGGGACCATGGCGACCATACCGAGGGACAGAGGTGAGCAGCTGGCTATGCAAGGTAGGCTTCGGTAAGTAAATTTTATTGCCGCCTCTTTGCCGGTTACATTTTCTTGTTTCTATTCAAATGTTTTTCTGTTGTTTTCAATGTCACACCGTTCTCCACACTAATCAGTTCTTTTCCAGGACTAATTTACATATTTCCCTTATAGGTTTATTTGGTTGAGGTGGTGGTGAGGTGGCGGTGGCAGATGGTCATTGTCAAGGTCTCCAGGCTAGTCGATAGCCATTTTCCGCTCGACAAATGCATTATAACCCAACTTTTTTTGTTTCTGAATATCCTTACTCCTATTTCCGGATCCTTTCATCTTTGGCTTGCTATCTCGAATCCGGTTTTATTTCATCTATTTGTTGCTTGTGTCTCATCGATGGATTGCGCCTTCCATTTGGTTCACTTTTACGGTCTCTGTTCGTCTCGCTTCTATTTCCTTTCGTGCTTACATGTACATAAATATATTGGCTTTACAGCTTTTCAGGTTCCTCAAGATTAAATCAGGAAGGTATCGTTGGGCGGCGTGGTATGCCAGATTTGGACACAACTAGTTACAAGGTAGCAGGCATCGCTGGACGAAGAGGGACGCTTGCGTTTGGATACAGCAAGTTGCAGGGAAAGCGATATCGTTGGATGACGAGGGATGCGTGCGGTTCGATTTAGGTAGTTATAAATACCTATAAGATTGACTCCTATGATGAGACCCATTTGCGCGTTATCTGAAGAAGGGTGAGCTACATAGCTTCGAGCGAATATTCCAATTCCATATACATTCTACCATATCCATCTCGTTCACCAGACAGAAAATAACTGTTCTCGATGTAATCGCGATCGTACTAAGGTACCGACCAGCCTACGAGGCGTACTACCGTGTACTCGATAATTTCAGGCTTCGTGCGTCATTGTCACGACTCGTCCAAGACACTCATTCCAGCTACTGCTAATCTCGTCATGCATTAGTTTCCAGGGTGTCCCTCGGGTCGCTGTTTCTTCTCATCTCAATGCGACGGTCCTGCAACCCAGGTCGTTCGCGTCTCGGATATGGTCTGAAGTTGGTCTGGCATGTGTCTGCGGCCAGACCACTACGGATGAGTAAGTTCTACAACTCGGGTTAGGAGCACGCAGCTTCTGTCCGGCTGCAGGGCCTGCCTGGAGCCTCGTTGCGCCTCTGGGAGCGTCGTTGATTCGGGGGCTACAATAGATCACGTGTAAGTCATGGTGAGGACGGAAATTTCTGAGATAGGCTAGGCCCGATCGTAAGGCTGGTGAACCTGGCGTCGTCTTGTAGACTGGAGTACATCGCACATGCTTAACAGTCTCTTGAATAATTTTGAATTCGTTCGGGCGCGTAGCGATTATAACTTAGCGTTTATTTGCTCGCGATATTCGTATTTGCGCTCCAAATCTTTGGCAACTTAGTAATATTAGAGAATGTTGAAGTATGTTATATTAGCGTTGCGTCAGTAGAGTGTAAATTTTTGTAAAACGACCCGGAACACATTTTGCAAGACGCGAAACATAATAAAGAGTCAGTTGCTTCATTTTAACTTCTTTCGCTCCAAGTTGGATTAAATGCCTTTGGTACAGATATCGGCAGCACGCTGCACCACTATGGCGCATGTCTGTTCTAGATGCGTGGCCACCTCCACGTTTTGCGATCTGATAATTTGTATCGTCTCGAAAAACCAATTTTTGAGAAGTAATGCCAAGCTAAGAGCTACGAACAGAATTCACGATATGTGATATAAATTGAAAATTTTCAATGTTCCATTTGAGCGCCGAAAACATGAAACTGCCATAAATTATTCTAAGGATATATAAGTCAGGGTATTAAACGTGGTATATTTTTTACACCTATCTTTTATCTGCAGATCAGGCTACTAGGTATTACTGTAACCAGGATTCGCATATTGTTATAGTATGCATTTCATCGTACATTACTAGGAAAATACGTAGATACATTTCGACTCGGATTTTAAAGCAGCTTACAGTTAATGAAAGATCGTGATCCATGGTACTTGGTTAACATATTATGGCACAGAGTACAAATGTTTTAAATTTGTAATAGTATAATAAACTTAATTTCATTAATTATACTATTAAAACTAAGTTCACGATTAATCATATACAGTATTGAACCTCAGGCCACATATATGAATTACAGACCTAATATTTTCTATAATTTTGGGACTTCTCACGAACGAGTTAAGACCCCGTTACGGCGACGCCAGGCGAAAGAGGTTACATTAGGCATATGCCTATTTTACTTAATCTTCGTGAACTGTGAGTAATAGAATCCTTGACGTTCCATGTGAAAGACGTAATTACGATCAGGTCAGAGGGGCGAGTCGGATTGCAATTTATGTCAGTACTTCCCTCCGCTGTTTCAGTGGACGAGGACGATTTTAGAACCCGTTTCACTTCGTTGAGGAAGTTAATGATTAATCTCTCGAATTACCGATGCTTAGAAAAGTTTGAGTTTGAGTAACAATCCCTTCATTACATTTGGGAACTACGAACAGCGAATATTCATTCCATCCTGTATACCTGGATATAGACTTCCATATACGATATCAATTATTGTCCGGATTTAACTACTGCATACATTTATTAATAATCCTTTTTAACTTTAGAAGATATTATCTATAATGTCGTCACATTTCTACACCGTATAGCCTTTGGAGGTTGACCAGCGTTGATTTTCAGTGTCACAAACTTCCACCACACACTTATGCGACACTTCATTATACACCATAGGTGCTGTCATACGCGTGTGGCTAAACTACGAGCTACGTAGAGCTACCCGAACAAGAAGCTTATACAGGGAACACGTTAAGCGGATTTTAACAACCATCTTAATATCTTCCATGGACATCTTCAATTTAGTTAGCTATCACCATGTGTAATATAATTCTCAATTTTTGCCGAACATCAGATATCGCGGCAAAGGAATCCCAGCATTCAATACATATTTCTTATCTAATTACTGAATATGCATCTTCGAATATTACCTAATTCTTCGCTGAATCCTATAAATATATATTTTCTATGAATGTAGATATATAAATTAGTTACCTAATATATTTCATCAAGAACACTCGTCCAAATCCTCCACGGACTCCATAAAAGATTGACCAATGGTAAGCCAAACAAAGCACGCATCATAAATAGATTTACCTATGGGGATAAGAGAACTTGTCTTAGATACCCTACCATCGCAAACGCCGAGAGTATGAGTTGCTTATGGAAAAGTTGACGTAGTACCGGGCATATTGCATCACGCATATGTGGGTTTACGAAGGTTACCGAGAGAACGAGAATCGAATGTGCAAAGCCCAGGTAAGTAGGGGAGCCTTGGGTGACGTGTCGTACCCATAGATTATATATCTTCATGCTTGCCCTTTGCACTCAACGGCTTCTTGTCTAGAGAATAGCTGAACATCAAAGATTCTTAATCAAAGAACTGACTATACATCTTTGAACCTTAAATACAGAATTGTATAATAATAGGTTTATAGAATTCTTTGACTCGGATACCTAGCGCACTGTTACATTCCACTAAATTTGATATATTAACAAATATCGATCATTCAAATTTTATTAAATGGCTGCTGAGTGTCTCCGCCGAAGTGCAAAGGGTTAATGTATAGTTGCATTCGATGTGAGTTGTTGAATCGAGTTGTAAGGTTAAGAGCCGAAGTCGTTCAGGGTTGCAATATTGTAACACTGCATTGAGCGTTGCAGGAAGCCGAGTAACTGTTTGTAATTTGATTGCCATTCGCACATATACATATATAGTTGTTACAAATAAACATGTCCACAATGCAATCTCTCTATTATTATCGACATTTATCCGATCGTGATTATAGGTACGTATACCCTTTTAATTGCCGTCTGCCCATTTAACACTTTGCGCCCGAGGGAATCCCTTCAGTTGCCTTTTGATAAAACTTCGAAGCCCAATACCCAAAAATTCGTCGAATTCCAAATAACGTGACGGTGTGCGAGGTATCGAAATCAAAAATGTCAAAGTGTTTATTGTATTACGATTTCTTATTACTGCGCAGAGGAATATCGTCAGCATTGAAGCAGAAAAGCATTGAAACCCAATCCTCATTTCTCCAAAGATTCGTGGAGTGCAAGGGGTTAATTTCCATCAATAACGCATATGACATTCAGGTACTATTTACAAGACGATATTCCTAATATTAACCATGTATATTAATCAGTTAACTACTTCAAATTTCTAAGCAAAGTTGTATATTCTATATCCCTGTCTTACCTCGTGCTAGCCATATCACTAGCAGATTCCTCTCATATATTCTCAGCCAAATTGTCCGTAGGGTACCTCGTGAAACATAACCTACCTTCTAATCTTCGTCATTCTCCGGATAAATTGATTGGAAGCTTGGAACAATCTTCGTTGAAGGTACGAAGATAAACAAACCATGATATCTGAAACTTGAAAGACAGCAGTGTAAACGTGAGGAAACTGCGATCTGGTGAATTTATTCTGTACCACGAACCTCGAACAGAGACGATAATATGTTTGCTAGGCAAGAGATGCCCAAGAACCTTGGTTACAAAATGAGTACTGCTCATCCTCTGCACCCATGCCCTCTAAAATGGTTTCACTGGTACACGTTCAGCAGTTGCTTCCTATAGTGACTGAGGATTACCTGTCTGAAATATTTCTAGCAACTCGACTTGCATTATGTAGTTTGATACAGTTATCAACCTCCACGAAGGTGTCACGATCGCATGGCACTCTCTAAATTCCTCAGGGAACAAAACAGTTACCCTTACAGTTTTCAACTTTCTTTCCCATATTTCACCCTTCCTCCGTCTCGGCAGACCCGCCGCTTATTTAAGTTCGTGGCAACGTCCGCCGTTCCGGCTCGGAACGATCTTGAGAATGGGTGGAACGTACATAAGGCGAAACACGTGACCGAGTGTGTCGTCACTTAGAAGGGATCATATCAGCCAAACTAAATGGAATGTCACTGGAAAAAATGAAGCATTCACTCCCACCAGGAAGGTACCACTCGCTAGCTCCTCTTCTTCTGTTCCTTTTTCGCGTTTCGTGCTCCGTGTACCTTTTCCCCCCGAATTAGCGTTGCCAGACGTGTCAGGGGTCTCTTGATCGTCGTGCTTCCTGTCGGAACTCCCTCTAAAGAAGTCCACATCGTACACCATTGACGAGAGTAATTAGGCAGAGCCCAGAGAGGATATGTTCGATTTCCGTGCCTTGGAGGATTTTATCCCGCTACCTGTTTCGTATACTTCGGCTAGAATTTTCAGGAGACCTTCGCTGACTTGACAGGAGACTTTTGATAAAGGATTGCTTGTAATTTTGCTGAACTTCGAGAGGTACCTGTTGGCAATTTCTGGTAGCAAATTTTTTAATTATTTGTCGTACACCTTGGGCAATTTATTGCAAATATGTGGTGGACGATGGCTAAAAGTTTTGCTTCAATTCCTTAGAGAAGTGTTGATGCTAACTGACGTAATAGTTATTGTTATGTATCTACTGAAGTTTTTAAACCTGTAGCTGTTATTTCTATTAGAAATGTTGCGTATATATCAATCAATGTACGGTACTTTAATAAAGTTCATTTGAGTATATTTGTGCGTGTTAGAATGCACGTTCGAAACGAATGCTGGCAAGAAGCGGATATCGATTGCGTTATACGTTCGGAGGAATACTCGCTCGATAGTTTTTACGCAATCTGCATTTACAAGATAATTGTATTACCTTCTGCCAAGAAATAGTTGGCTGTATTTGTTGGTTATGAATATGTACACGATTGCCCTATATTTACAGGATAATCTGCTTCTAATAAAAATTAGAGTGAATTCTAAGTTCACCGGAATTAGCAGGCTTTCGCTAAATTGCGAATGGTTTTAACTACACTTTTAAGCAAAGTAATTCATTACTTCGAATCTAAACCCTTAGTTTCTACGGCACTAGAAACAAGAATAACTATAATTTGTGACGCACGTTAGAGATTTATTTATTTCGAGATCGGTTGGTAAATTTATAAGAAAGCTTTGATCGTCGCTAACGGCACTGAGGGGACTAAGAATTTTATTTTCTGCATATATAACTTATTCGATTTGATGCGAATATTAAGATGTATCATGGAATGTGCTACCTGTCTTCCTAAGAAAAATGGTTATCTACCTTTAGAAGCAGTCTTTAGTGTCACATTCACGAAACAACAGTTTATTGACTAATGGTATGAAGAATATGAATTGCAGAGGATATCTTTCTTAGTTACTACTATTCGTGGTTAATTAATTCATCTGAATTCACATCGCCTGCAATAAGTTTTAACTACAAACCATTATTGCAGATTAAGTACAGTGGTCCTTGATCTAGCATTTACCCCAGTATAACAAATATCTGAAGAAATGTTATACGCAATTTCACATTATTAACGTAACACTGCGCCTATTTATAATACGTATGAAGCACGTAATAAAAGATTTTAAAGGCATACTACGCAATATTTCCATTTTCACATCATTCCTCATTTCACTCCTCCCCTTACCAGAATATCATTCTGTATTTTATGTACAAATGTATATACTACACGCACTATACTAATTCTATCATACTTTCTGTATGAAACACATAATCTGGTCTAGATGACATATACTATACTAATTCCAGTGCTATATCCCATTCCCTCTCCTATAAATTATACACAAGATTTCTACGCAAATGACAACTCAAAATGGAGACAGATATAGTCCTTCACAGTTTTATATTTACCTGTATCTCCCATGCGCCCTTCGCTACCAAATTTGCATTAACCCCTATGAATTATGAAATCCTAGAGAAAGAAGTCGCCAGGAACATTCGATCCATTCACTTGTATGAGTGCGCACATCGATTCACGTGATTCTTCGTGGCGAATCTCTGTCACGTGTACGTGTTATGGCCATTCGGTTGCAAAGGGAAAAACAGAAAGAGAAAGGGAGGAATATAAAATTTGGACGATGTTGCGAAAGAGAAGAAATTTATTACACAAACGCATACATACTCAGGTGAATCGAAAGAAGGAGCGCCATCTATGGCCCAGCTGTGGCCATAACACGTAACGCGCCTCGTTAGTGCTTCATTAGCAATCGTTTCACGTCCTCCATATCGAACCACCGCGCACCATATTTTATTTCGTCCACCCCTCCCCTAACATTAGGGCCAACATTACACTGCACGAATTTGCCCACCGCGATCGCCTCTTCGTAACAGAATTATTTTCCCTCCAATTTCCTGTTGTAATTCGTGTGTCAGAGGTCTGTTCTACGAGCTTATATCGTTTTCAGAAATTTCGTGGCTGAATGTGTATACACGCGATAGTGAGCGATCATTAATTGCAGATCTTACGTTGCCTTTGAAATTCGTTGGAGTAAAGATTTTTCGTTTCTATCCTTTACTCGTATATATATTGAAAGACATTTTCCTGCTTAAACTTTGCTTGATAATTTAGTAGTTGTAGAATATGATGAGAAACCAATTGATTGCGGAGCGGGGTAAAAGATATAGTTATGTTGAATTAGCGACTGAAATAAGGAGAAACGCAATATTCACAAACTATTGTAAATAGATTAGAAAGGGAGAGAAGTATTCTTATGGTATTCTGAAGCACGCAGTAAAACTATCTGCATGTAGAATTCCGCTGATGTACATATTTTAGGTCGAATTCAAATTATCACCTCCGAATTAATTTGGGTATTACAGGAACACTTTGTTGTAATGAAAGGCACAAGGAAATATATTATTGCGCGAAATTTAAAATGCAGCCACTTCCTCACGTTTCTATTTACATAACGAAATTCAATAGTCCGCAATATTTGATACAAATATGCATATTACATTATACAATTCTAATCTATGGTTTCCGTTTCGCGTAGGAAAACACATCAATTTTTGTCTATGCCAACTTATACACTGAATAATACCCGGCAGTATCATTGCAAAGCAATAACTAAGTCGTTTCATTCCTCGAAAATATTTTTAATGCAGTATGACAGGTCCACAAACTTCTGACCACTTTGTACATACCAATTGATGTAAAATTAAATACTACTTATACGGGAAAATTCACAGTACGATTTGCCTTTATTCAATACTACATCTACATGTAAATATTCATTTGAGGCACAACAAGTGACGAAATTGTAAGTACCAAACCATCGAAGAACGAAGATATTCATAACCGAAGTGGACAATTACTAGCAATCTGAATATACTCATAAACTCCCATCCCAGACACAAAAGAGTTCGATATTATTCGTGAAATAAAACAGCCATAACTACACTATGCGACGAAATGATAGTACACTGTATAGATTTCAGTGTTCTTCGAGTAACTTAAAGGCTGTACACGTGGACGTTAGCTTTACACAATTCAATTCATAAAAAATTTGAAGAAACTGTTACTTTTTTAGAACATTTTCTAGCCATAAATATGAAAATAGCAAAGATCAATTACTTTCTCTTACTTATTTCATATGCCTGACATGGAAAACAGTATTTGCTCCTGGATTCGGATTCGTCACATAGAATTATAAAAGATTTTAGTAGAAAGGCGGTTAAAAAAGATATCCTCCTTGGTCTGTCTTGTTCTTAGTTCATTCATCATGCTATACTGCGTTGCAGTGGTTTTTCACAAGAAATGGTAAAATGTGTGGAAAGAAAGGTAGATGGGAATTAATGTCCGAATGCGGTGTTAAAAGCTGAAGACACTAAGCGAATACGTATGTGACGAGCGTGTACAATGAATTTCGGTACAAGGAACATTGAAACCTGCAGGCTGTGCCGTCATTTTGTCGCGTTCTATACGATTACATTTGTCCCAAGTCAAGACTTCTTCTTTCCCGTTTGTTAACAGCCACAGCCCAAAATGAAGTCATTAGTTAAGTCGGGCAAAAAGCTTGATCGCCATACAGCTTTCATATGCCAATCCGATCCCAGAGTCCGTCGTAATTTCTCGGTGTCTGCGTCACGATTGCGATGCAGAGTGAAGCTCAAACCTCGTACATTTAGTACTAAATAATAGGCTGAGTTGACGGGCTGTGGATATCGTAAAACCGATGGAGATGTCATCAAGTCGCGCGGAGCAAGGCATAACGGAACGACAAGTGGTTTTGGGAAAAGGAGCGATGAAAATGGAGGCTGGTGGACGAGGCTGAATGGAAGCTGCACTGGCGAAAAGAGAGAAATGTGTGCGCCTTCTGTTTCTCTGTCCTTTCACCCTTTTCTCCACTATTTATGGTCGGAATGCGCCGAATGCCATAAAGACGCAGCTTATAGCAAGGTTTGGTACCCTAACCTAAAATAACCGAATATAATGTACACATGCTGAGCATCACCAAGCCTGCAAGACCTAATCTAACCATAACGGGGTACAGCCGAGCTCAGGATAATCCGACAGAACGTAGTAAAGCGCAGAATGACAGCGAACAGCAGCGAGAATCACAGATTCCTATTCCAAACTAACCTGACCAAACTTTGCCTAACCTACACCACCTTACCTATCCTAACCAGAACAGAGGACAGCACCGAGTGAAACACATAAGCAGAGCACAAAGCGCCAAGTACCACGGAATGCAGCAAGTAGCACTGATACCTCCCCGAACCTAAACCAACAAAGCCTAATCTGACTAAACCTAACATAATACCATCAATTAAATCAAATATGCATTACCTCCCTATCCCAACTACAGCAGAACGCATTGGAGCTCAGCAGGGGTCTGCAGAGATCCGTAAAGTACCGAATACGATCGAACAGCAGAGAATAATGCAGATTCCAAACCTATCATAGCGTAATCTAACTCATACAAAACTCCAAAATTTACCATACATATCTACGCCAGACTACAGCAGTGCACGGTACACCGCCGGATAAGGTCGATTACAACTGGCCAGCATTGCTTCGAAAAGCATCCATACAAGAAGCATCGCTACATCTGCAGAGCGCAGCAGAGCGCAGTAAGCTTAACGAAACCACAAAAATCTTCGAATATCACAAATTTATAACCTTATATTACCTAACATCGCCGTATACATCCTACCTCATCCAAAAGCTACAGATCCTTCCCTAACTACCCTATACCAAGTGGAGCAATGCATATCGCAGCGGGGCATAGTATAGCGCCGTATGATACCGAATGGCACATATTAACACAGATTTGGACAAGATTGCTCCAAATAAAGGCACCACCGCTTCAAACCACATGAAAGCGCAGCAGAGCAAAGCAGGCCGTAGCAGAGATCAACAGGGCACGGTAAAGCGAAGGACACGACGGAATATCTATTAATAACACTAGTCCCTGGCCCAGCCTATCATTGCCGAACTTAAGCATAGAAAAACAAAGCGGAGCGTAAGACGCCGAAAGCCACCGAGTTGCAGAAGATAGTAAAGTTTCCTAACCTGAACCAACATAACATAACCGAACGTATTCTACCCTGACGCATATAACCTAACGAGAGCAGCGCAGGACGGAGAGCTGGAAATTGTAGCAGTGTTCAGTAAAGCGACAAATCCATGGAGTTGCAAAGAAAAATACATATCCGAAGCCCAACCTAACGTATCGAACACAAGCCTGACATGCACTACACTAACGTACACTTCTACCCCTAACCAGGGTTAGAAAAACGCAGGAGTGCGCACCATATAATAGAAGAGCGCAGTAATGGGCGAAATAGTTCCAAGAATTACTCCCACGATAGCACATAGTGCAGGAGAAGACAGCAGAGCATAGCACAGCACAGTAAAGCGCCGAAAACCACTAGTTGCAGCGAATAGCACAAATTCCTCTTCTAAAATATCCATCGTTGCATATCCTAACCCCACCAAAGTAGAGCATATCCCAGGGAAGCGAAACGCAGCAGTAACCGGCAGTGCATAGGAAAACGACGAACACCACCGTGAGGCAGCGCAAAACGCAGGCTGCTCTCTTATTCTAACCTGACCTAACATTTTAAGCACTACCATCCCTATGCCAACATGAGCGGAGCTTTTAAGCGTGCACCGAATTGCAGCCGAGCGTAGTAGGCTACACTTAGTCGCTAAATACTGACGAATAGCATGATTGACATTGGATTAATATATTCTCTGTCCATGAAATACTATAGAAATTGCAGATTGGTCAACCGATGTATGAATTACGGCTACAGATATTAACAACTCCGTACTGAGTCTATACATACAGGCAGTACTATAACTATTCAACTAATCTACCCACAGATCGTTCAAGCAATGTAGCTATTCAAGAACGATCAGAGGAATCATCGATTACCACTTGAGAGGCACATAATTGGGAATGCAGTTCAGGAAGTTTACACCTACATACAACTATAGCCATTGCATTAATTTATTGACCGATTATATGTATTCCATAGCAATTATAGGATTTTCAATGGATTGACCAATTATCGCCACAGTAATTGAGTTTGGATTGTACAGTACTCAGTATAGCTATCTACGGAGTTCGATAACAATTTGTTTAATCTACACATAGAAAATTTTTATTCCATAGCAATTTCAGAATTATCAACGGATAGATAGTTTATCGCTTCTGATATTGGAAAATGGCAATAGAGTGCAGGGTATATCCACTAACAATGTATTACGCGGAATGAATTAATCGTCTCGCTGACTGTGTAAATTCCATAGCAATAAAAGAATTAGCAACGGATTGGTCAATTATTACAAGTGATACTTTCAATTGAGTATTTAGTACTGAGTGCGGCAGTCTACAGACTACAAAAGCGAGTGGATTAATCTACTCATTGGTCATTTTTGTTATATAGCAGTCCCAGAATGGTCAATGGATTGATCATATATCGGTAGTCACATTTACAATTCACAATAAAGTACTGAGTGTAGCCATCTACACAATGCAATCGCCATTGAATTACTGTGACAGCTGATCACCTGAGTTGTTCAGTAATTGCGGAATGATCATTGCTTAGAGCGATTGCCACCGGAGACATAGACATATGTCCATACAGTACATCGTATAGCCATGTAGAGTTCACCGGCGTCATTTGGGTAATCTGGTAACTGATAATCTATAATCTATAGCTTTCCTAGAAGAACAAAGTACAGATCCGCTGTCGCTCGAAACATTAACAATTGTGAACGCAATATTGAGTACAGGAGGCACCACAGTACCGTAGCCGCAGTTCCAATTTGTTCACCGACGATTGCATTTACACAGCGATTATGGACTGGTCAATGCATAGAGCACTTATTTCTATTGATATTTAAGAATGACAATGCGGCACGCTGCACGTCCACCGGCAGAGCACTGTTACAGTTGTAATAATCCGCTCCATGATGATTTAAACCCTACAACAATTTTAGAATGATCTATGGACAGATCAAATATCGGACATTAAAGTAATTATTGAAACAGTACAGAGTACATCAGATAACAGAGATCTGTGATCGTTGGAATAATATATACACTGAGTATATACTCTGTAGTAACTCTAGAATGAGAAATGGGAGATCAATTATCACTCGTCAATATCCCTTGCCATAACTGTTCTATATGGTGATAATTCTATAACCGCTGTGAAATTCAAGTCAAGATTGAACCAATTAATCGAACAGATGCGGTACTGATATAATGGCTCTACTCTGAACTGTTGTGTCACTTGTTAGTGCGCCGAGAGACAATGCATCCTCCTTCTGTTATCCTAGAACTGCTATGGTAAATGTATCATCCATGAGCAGGTTAACCGGGCGCCCACAGTGCTCGGTTTCCGGATATACTAAGATCCGTAATGTCATTTGTAAGTACCTCACGCCGTAACTAATCAATACATTGATTACTCAAGATTTGCTGTGGAATCTAAATCAACAGAGTATGGATTAATCCAACGGCTACAGTGCTCTAATGCAAGATGTACTTAGCACCAAAATGCCAATTGTCAGTATCACTAACAATAATCGTATTATACATTGATTATTCCAGAATTGCTATGGTAATTGCATCGTCAGTGGGCAATAAATTCCAACGGCTACAGTACTGTGCCGATGGCTTTACTCAGTGCTGTATTGCCTATTGTCAATATCTCGAGGGATAATCCATCTGCCTTCTGTCATTCTAAAATTGCCATAAGGTATAAATCATCGTTGAACAGATTAATGGAGCGGCTGCTGTGCTCTGCTGGTGGTTGGACTAGATGCCATGCTGTCAATTGGAGATATCTGAAGCCATAACCGTATATTCATTGATTATACCATGATTGCTATTCAGTTTACATCATCAGTGAATAAAGCAGTCCGACGGCTTCATTACTGTGAAAATGTCTGTGCTCAGTAAAGTGTTTTCATTTGCAGGTTTCTCGAGGGTTCGCGTATATCTATTTTGTCATTCTGGAATTGTTGTAGAAATTAAATCATCACTGGTCAGTTGAATCCATCGCCTAAAGTGCTATACTACAGGAAGTAGAAGGTACTGTACCATTAATTGGAAATATCTGAAGCCATAACCGTAATATGCATTTATTAATCTAAAGTTGCATTCGAATTTACACCATCAGCAAGCATCGAAGTCTAACCGTTACATTTCTGTGATGATGGCTGTACTCAGAGCTTTGGTTTCAATTACAAATATCTCCAGGGATAATGGATCTGTCCCTTTTCATTCCCAAATTCCCATGGCATCGATACTATCATTGAACAGATTTACACAGCCGACGCAGTTCTATGCTGGTGAATGGACTAACCACATTGCTGTCGGTTGGAAAAGTCTCTAGCCATAACCGCGCTGTGAATTGATTATTCTTGAATGGCATTCAAACTGACATTACCAGTGAACAAAATTATCCAGCCGTTATAATACTGTGATGATGGCTGCACTAAGTACTGTGTCGCCAATTGTTAATATCTCGAGGGATAATGGATCTGCATATCTCGTTCTAGTTTTGCTGTAGAATATATATCTTCAGTGTCCAATTTAGTTCAGCGGTAACAGTGCTATGTTGGTAGATGTACTAACTACCGCACTGTGTATCGTAGACATCGTTAGCCATAACAGTAGCATACATGTTATTCCAGAATTAGAAATTTACACCGTCAGTGTTCAAAGTAGCTCAACGTCCAAATTACAGTGATGGTTGCTGTAACCAGTACTCTGTTGTCAATTACTGATATCTCGAGGGATAGTGGACTTGTGTTTTGCCATTATGAAATGTTATATCATATATATCATCATTGAACGGACAAATCCAACGGCAAATGTGCTCTGTTGGTAGATGTACGAAGTAACGTAATGTCAACTGGGAATATCTCAAGTCATAACCGTAATATACATTGACTATTCTAGAATCGCATTAAATTTACATCACCAGTGAGCAAAGTATTGCATCCGCTACATTATTGCGATCATGGCTGTACTCAGTAATGTGTTGTCAATTGCTAATATCTCGAGGCGCTTTGCATCTGTATTTTGTCATTATAGCATTGTGATAGATTATAAGTCATCATTGATCAGATTAGTCCAACGGCAACAATGCTATATTGATGGAAGGAATAAGTATTGTACTATCAGTTGCAAATATCTCAAGCCATATTCGTAACACGTACATTGATTGCTCCAGAATTGCATTCGCACTTACATCATGAGTGTACAAAGTTTTCCAACGTCTACAGCACTACGATGATGTCTTTCCTCAGTAATAAGTTGTTAATCGTTAATATGTGGAATGATAATGCAACTATCTTTTGCCATTCTAGAGTATCTGTAATGCTTTAATCAACATTATACAGATTATTGCAGCAGCCGCTGTGCTCTGCTGGTGCATTCATTATGTGCCGCACCGTTAAATGGAAATATCACAAACCACGACCGCCTCATACATATGTTATTCTTGAGTCTCCTTTGGATTTACGTCAACAGTGAACGAAGTAGTCCAACGGCTACATTACTGTGATGATTCCTGCACACGGAACTCTGTTTTGAATTGCTAATGTCTCGAGGGATAATGTATCTGCCTTTTGTCAATCAAGAAAGGCTATGGATTCGAAGTTACCATAGAACATGCGAATACAGCGGCTGCAGTGCTCTGCCGGGGGATGTCCGTATTAACGCACTGTGAATTGTAGACATAACTAGCCATAACGGTAGTATAAATAGGTTATTCCAGAATTACTTCGAAATCTACATCATCACTGAACAAAGTGGTCCAACGTATAAATTACCGCGATGATGGCTGTACACAGTACTGTGTTTTCTGTTGCTAATATTCAGAGGGACGGTGCATCTGAAATTTCATATTCTTGAATTGTTACAGAACTTATGTCATCGTTGAACAGATTAACCCAAAGGCTAAAGTGTTATAATGGTGGCTGGAATAAGTACTGCACTCTCAATTGGAATTATCTCAAACAATAAACTTAATATAAAATGACTTTTCCAGAATTGCTTTCGAATTTACTTCATCAGTGATCAAAGAAGTCCATCGGCTATATTACTGTGATGATGGCTGTACTCAGTACTGTGTATTTAGTTGCTAATACCTCGGGGGATTATGGATCTGCATCTCTCGTTCTAGAATTGCCGTGGATTATACATCAACAGAAAGCAGCTATATCCAACAGCAACTGTGCTGTCAAGTTTCTAACCATAACCACACCATATACATGTTATTCTAGAACTCACTGAGTATTTACGTCATCCGAGATCAAAGTAGTTTAACGGCTACATTCACGTGATGATGCCTGTACTCAGTTCGGTGTTATCAATTGCTAATACCTCAAGGGATAATGGATCTGCATATATCGTTCTATAATTGCTGTATTGTACACACCTTCAGTGACCAATTTTATCCAGGGGTAGCTGTGCTATGTTGGTAGATGTACTGATTACCGTACGGTGAATAGTAAACAAAACTAGCAATACCGGTGGTATATATCGTTACTTCCGAATTCCTTATAGATTTACATCATCTGTGGACAAAGTAGTCCAACGTATAAATTACTTTGAAGATGGTTGTGATCAGTGCTATGTTGTCAATTGTTGATATCTCGAGGGATAGTGGACCTGCATTTTGTCATTCTCTAATCGTTATAGAATATAAGTCATCATTGAACGTATTCATATAACGGCAACAGACATATATTGGTGGATGTAGAAGGTACTGTACTGTCAATTGTATGTATCTCAGGCCATTGCCGTAATACACGTTGATTATTCCAGAATTGCGTCGAATACACATCATCAGTGAAAAAGGTAGTGCAACGGCTTTAGAACTGTGGTGGTGCCTGAACTCAGTACTGTGTCGTCAATTTATAATACCTCGAGGGCCTGTGGATGAGAAATTTATAATTACAGTGTTGTTATAAAATTTGAATCATCATGGAACAGATTTCTGCAACGGCTACTGTGCTATATCTGTGGATGTACTAGGTACCGTATTGTCAATTGGATATATCTGAAAAAATAAACTCTATTCTTCTAATTAATAAATAATCACCATATAGTACTTTTTATGCTACAGTTTACTTAATACTCAATATATTTCTCATTTTATATTTCCAATCATAGCACCACGTGCACGAACTTACCTCCCCACGTCGAGCAACAGACGACTGACGACTGACGACATCCTTTGTCTTATGCCGCACATCGGCATAATCAGCACACACATACACAAGCCATACCGGTTCACATACATATACAAATGTAATATCCAATACGCCCCCTTACATTTGTAATGTAGCTTTTCCTTCCTAATGTCTATTCTCTAATGTTTAGCATATTTCTAAATTTAATAAATTTTGTTCCTCCTAGCGACTTTGTGAGTATATCTGCTATATTTTTATGTGATTATATCTTTATAATATGAATAGCTCTATTGACATAGTTTTCATTCGTGAAATGGTAATGTACCTCTATATGTTTTGAATTTTCTGAGAAGTTGCCATTTTTGGCAATTATTATTGCACTTGAGTTACTCTCATATATTTTAATAGGGTTTTCTAATCCTATATTAAACCATTTAGTAATTCCTCGTATAGAATCTACTTCTGTTACTGCCGCAGATAGTGCAACACACTCCGCAAGAGTTGATCATTTGGTTAGTGAGCTCAGTTCGTACATTATCCAAAATACTACGTTTCCGTACATTCTAACAATAAATCCCGACGTGGATCTCCTGTCTACGGTATCTCCCGCCCAGTCGGCGCAAACATAGCAGTCTATAATCTCAGCATTATTATCCCCCTTATACACTGATTTTAAATCCTTAGCATTATGAATATATTTTAATATTCTCATAGCATATTTGAAATGAGTCGCGTCATAACAAGTTTGATACCTACTTAAACAGTTTACACAGATCGAGATATCTTGCCTCGTAAAAGAAATTATGTATAAAAGAGCACCTATCAAATGACGATATTTAATAGTTGAATTCAACTACTTGGCTTGCTGCAATTTTAAATTAGTTTCCATAGGTGTATTGTACAACTTAGAATTTTCAAGCTTATATTTTTTTGCAATTGATTCTATATAACTCTTTTGGATTAGTTTCATTACATTTCCGCCTTTTACGTCATACTCTATATATATAACTTTATAATTCTTAACCTTACCCATATATTTCATTTTAAATTTCCGTCATAACTTGGCGTTAATATTGAAAATGGTTTTCCTATCTTTAGCGCAAGTAAGAACATCATCTGTTTTTGTATATAAGCAATAATCATATTCACTTCTTTCAAAACCTAGTTTCCTTATGTAGCTGTCTGGGCACTCATGCCAAGCTCGTGTACTACCTCATAAACCATACAGTGCCTTATGTAATTTATAAATTTTTTCGCCATTATCATGGAAGCCTAAATGTTGTCCTACATATACTTCAGAAGTAACAATTCCATTGAGGAACGCTGCTTCAACGTCCATTTTTTCAACTTCTAAACTATTTTGGCAGCAATAGGACAGCAGTAATCTCAGTGTTTGCACCTTTGTCACAGTTGAATATGTGGTTTCAATTTCCTCTTCTTGTTGAAAACAAATGACTGCTAGTCTCGCCTTATAAATACCTGCAGCTTTCCTTCCATACAACCATTTAAGATCTAAAACCTTTTTATTTGGTGCTGGTACAAATTCCCATGTTTTGTTCGTCTCTAAACTATCCATTTCGTTCCCCATAACTGCCTTGCTTTGTTCTGCCTCATTTCACTCTATCGCCTCCTGAAACGTATTTGGTATACCCACATCAGAATTATTTACATAAGTATATGGCTCCCCATATCTCTCAGGAGGTTTTCAGGTTCTCTTAGATTTTCTCATTGATTGCCCATCAGTATTTAGTCCGATTTCTTCTCCCATCTCTTCCGTAACTACCCTTTCTACTCCACCTACTTCTTCTGTGTTGCTTTCTGACTCTTCATAATCTCTCTTCATATCCTCTATGAGGCCTATATACTTTATGTTGTCCTCTACTGCGTCTACATGCCCGACCACTGTCACTTTTACTTCAATTAGGACTCTATACCCAAAATCTGTATATCACAGCAGTATTCCAAGCTTGGCCTTTTTGTCCCACTTAGGTACTGTTTTTACCTCCGGGATTCCCACGAACATTTTACTTCCATAAGGACGTAAATTTTAACCGATAGTTTTTCATTGAAGAATATTTCGTAGGGAGTTCTCCTGATCACTGTGTCAACTGGGGTTCTATTTTTTATATATGCAGCCGCTTCAATAGATTCTGGCCAAAACTTCCTTCTGACCCTTGCATCCCTTAGCAAGCACCTGGCCATATCCATAATTGACCTGCTAAACCTCTCCGCCGTTCCATTTAACTCATTCGCATACGGGGGGCAGGGATACAGACGTATTTCTCTCTCTCTCTCTCTCTCTTGCAAAACATTTGATTCTCGAATTTATGTATTCCTTCCCATTATCGCGCCCTAAAGCTTTTATTCTCTTTCCACGCAAATATTCTATTTTGTTAACGTATTGCTTGAAACAGTTATATAATTCATCTCTTAAGTGAATGCAGTAGACTTTTACTTGTTTGCTGAAGTCATCAATAAATGACAAAGAATATTTTTCACAACCATTCCCAGTTGTGGCATGCGGACCACTTAAGTCTGAATGTAATGCCTCTAAAATATCTCTTGATTTACTCCTGTTGTCTTCAAAGGACAGATTACACATTTTATTTTCTATGCATGCAGCGCAATTTGCTTTCAGCCATAACATTACCGTACATTGATAATTCCAGAATTGCTTTGTTCCTTATATTGTCCCATGGCGACAGTACTGTGATGACGGCTGCACTGAGTACTGTGTATTCAATTGTTAATATAATGAGGTTAAGTGGTCCTTTGCTTCGTCATTCTATAAATTCTATAGAATTTAATTCATTTGTGAACAAAGTAGTACAACGGCTGTGTAACAGTCATGATTGCTGTAATGAGTACGGCGTTGTCAATTGTTAATGACGCGAGGGGTAATGGATCGTTGATTTGTCCTTATAAAAATGCTACAGTACATTTGTCATCCGTGAACGAAGGGATCCGACGGCTACAGCACGGTGATGTTGGCTGTAGGCACTACCGTGCAGTCAATTGTTAACATAATGATGGATGAAGGAACTGCATTTCTCATTCTAGAATTGCTGCAGCATATTCATCATCACTGAACGCCCTAATGCAACTGCAACGGTGCTGTGATGGTGGATGTAATAAGCATCGTACTAACAATCGTAGGTAACCTGGGCTATAACCGTATTATGCACTGATTATCATCGAATTGCCCAGGGATATAAGTCATCAGCGAGCAAAGTAATCCAAAGGTGAAAGAACTGTGATGATGGCTGTACTCAGTGCCGTGCAGTTAATTACTTAAATATCGAGGGACAAGTGATACGTCCGCTGTCGTTCTAGAATTGCCATCAGCCCTAAATCATCATTGAACTGATTTAACCAACGGCAAAAGTGCTCTGTTGGTAGATGTATTATGAACCGTACAGTCAGTTGTAATTATCTCTAGTCATAACCATGGTCTACACTGATTGTTCCAGAAATGCTATGGAACGGGCATCACCAGTGAATAAATTCGTAAAACTTTAACATCACTATGGTGATGACGATTCTCAGGACCGTGTTGTTAGTTGTTAATGTCACAAGGGATAATGTATGTGTCTATTGTAGTTCTTAGGTTGCTACAGAAACTTAAGCATCATTGAACCCAATATTCCGACGACTACAGTGCTCTATTGCAGTATGCACTAAGCACCGTACTGTACATTGGAAATATCTCTAGCCACAACTGTACCATAACACAATTGGTTTGGAACGATCATCACCATTGAGCAAAGTAGCTCAACGGCAACAGTAACGTGAAGGTCCCTACAATCGGTACCGAGTTGTCAATTGCTAATATCTCGAGGGATAATGGATCATTCTTTCTTCCTTCTAGGAGTGCTGCAGAATGTAGATCATTAGAGAACAGATTAATCCAACGGCAACAGTGCTCTGTTGATGGATGCACTAAGCACCGCACTGTCAATTGTATATATCACCAGGAGTGGACATTCTGTACGTAGGTAATTCTAGGATTGTCTTGCAATGTACTTCATCAGTGAGCATAGTAATCCATCAGCCACTGCACTACGATGACGGGTGTTCTCTGTGATATGTTATCAATTGTCAATTTATAGATGGATAATGGATCTGTGACTTGCCTTTCTAGAAATTGTTTAAAATTAATGTCATCGGTGAACAAGGAAACCCAACGGCAGCAGTAATCCGATGATGGCTGTACTCGATACAGTGCTGCGAATGGATAAAATAAAGGGAGATAACGGAGCAGTGCCTCGTCATTCTAGAAATTCTATGGAATTTAAAGCATCAGTGAACATAGTAATCCAACGGCTACACTACTGTGACGGTGGCTACACTCTATATTGGGCTGTCAATTGCTAATAACTCGAGGTATAGCGGCCCTGTATTTCGTCATTCCAGAAATGATGAGGAATTTGAGCCATCACAGCTATTCGAAAGGAAATGGGTCCTGGGAGAAATTCCGCCGTGACCCTGAGTTCTAGCAAATGCCCTCTGGGCCCTCTCTAACTACTCTCTTCGATGGTGCACACGATGGACGTTTTAAGATGTAGTTCGGACCGAAATCACGTCGATCAAGCCAACTCTGACACGTCCGGCTACGGAATATCGGAGTGGAAAGGAAGCACGTAGCAGGAAAGTGGAAAAAGGAAGGGAGGAAGAGAAGCCAGCTACTGGCGGCAGCGCGGTGGAAGGAAGCCTTTATTTGTACCGTTGAACTTCTGCATATTTTCGCAGACAACGTGCTCCTCGTAAGAAACGGCACAATCGGCCAGGTGTTACGCTTCATCCGCGGTCCATTGATTCTAAGATTCATTTCCAGCCCGTACGTCACATGTGGGTGAACTCCAGCACCGACAGTGTTGAATTCTCGATCGATTTGGCATGGCGGAAGTTGTCACGATGCTATATACATCCGGTGATGCCGATAGGGAGGAAGGGCGAAATTTTGGAAGAAAAGTTGACAGATGGAGCGGGGATCCCTTTGGTCTTTGAGGTATTTGGAGAGAGCCCTGAGATCGCGTCACTGTGGAAGTTAAGGAATGTATCAAGCTTGATAAGGCATGTAGTGGGGATAGGAATATATCGGATTGGAAATCCTTAGTCACCATGGCAAGCAAATTACGAACGTACTTCAGTCCAACCATTCTAAAGGGCATGTTTGCTGAAGATGGGCGGTATTCATATTGTTATCAAGGATCGTGGTCACCCCTTAATTACCAAGCATATATTCGCCTTTGTTCCACATGCGTGGTAGAGTATATCTTCTCAACCCCTCTGCCTTCTCCAATTATCACTGCTATTTTCCAAGTTTTACATTTCTCAGTTTGTTTATCATCGAACTTCTGACGAAGATTGTTGCAAGTTTTCCTACTGTTTGCCTGGAAACTGACGAAAATTGGGAGGTAGGTTACGTTTCACCAAGTATCCGAAGGATAATTTGACTGAGAATATGGGAAGAGTACCTGCGTGTGTTGTAGATAGATTGAAGGATGACGAGGATATAGAATTTATACGTATGCTTAGGAATTCGAAATTGCTAACTCATTAAAATACATAGTTAACATTACATCCATCAAACTGTAACGAGTACCTAAGTACCGTATACATTATTGATGGCAATTAATCATTTGCACCCTGCGATTTTCGGACCAAAGGGGGATAGGAGTTCAGTGATTTTCCGTTACAACGTTGAGGACAAATTTCGGGGCCGGAATACGAAATCGTATGGTAATTAACACGTAGTGTTATTTGTTTTCAAGACCTCGCAAACCGTTATATTATTTTGAATTTGACATAATTATGAATATAATGCTTCAAAATTTTATCAAATGGCGACTAAAGTGCGCGTCCCGAGCGCAAGGAGTTAAATCGGTAAAATGAAGTTAAAAAAGCATACATAATTGTGATCACGATCGAATAAATATCGATATCAGTACAGAGATTGGAAAGTGGTAACATTTATTGTCAACAGCAGCATAAATATGTAAGAATGGTGATAAAGTTACGAATTATTTCTCGGCTTACTGCAACGCTCAACACAGTATTGCAATATTACAAACCTGTTCCACCTCGACACCTAACTTCACAGATCGATTAAATGACACCTACCTTCGACTGCAAATAAAGGTTAACATGACCATATATGCTCATACTAATGGTCTGACGCGTTACAGACGGATGTCCCGACTGGCATGGGCTTTTAATATTCGACCCTCGTTCTACCGGTAACCTTCGAAAAGCTACGTGTACATGATGAAAAATGTGCGATACTACCTTTATTTTGAAATAAGCAACTGCACACTATAGGTAATTGCGAAGACGGTGTATCCAAAGCATGTCATTTTGTCCCCTTTGGCAGTTCTATTGTTAATATGTGTTTTACACTTCTCGCCATTGTTGTATTATTTATGGAGTGCGTAGAGAATTCGAGTGTGTGTTTTTTACAAAGTATACCAGGCAAATAATTTATAAACGTAAATTCATAGAAATGATATATCTTGTCAGATTCAGCGAAGAATTAGGTAAAGTTTCATGATATATATTGGGTAATTAGTTCAGGGACATGAATTGAAAGCAGAAGTTTCCTTGCCGCAATATATAGGGTTCGGTAGGTATAGAGAGTTATGTTGAATTTGGCCTTTGTTGGTTAATTCGAAAATATGCATCGAAGTTATTAAGAGGATAATTAATATCCGTTTAGTAAGTTCACTGTAGAAGTTTCTAATTCGGACAGCTCTACGAAGTACGTAGTTTTGTTACACGTGTGTGGCAGAGGCTGTGATGTATAATGCAGGTTCGCGTAAAGGTATGATGAATATCTGTGCGATTGAATATCCACGTTAATAAGCCTTCATTGGTTGGATGGTGAAAGGGTGTGACGATGCTATAGATAACCTTTTCTAAAATCAATACAGGATTATTCACAAAGGAATGCTGCAATTAAACTCCGTAGAAGTGGAACCGAGTACAAAGGTATAAATCTATGTACATGAGGTGCAATTGAAGTTCGTCGGCCGCGGTTCCTCATCTTAATAAAGGGATTGGTGCGCGAACAACAATCTTTGCCAGAATCGGCATTCGTGTGGTTATTGTTTTATACGGCCTACCACAATTGACCTAAACGGAGAGAAAGTGTCTCGGAAAGCGTTCTCGTCTATTGGAACAATGGAGAGGAGTACTGACATTAATTGCAGTCTGACTCGTCCCTCTGAGGTAATCGAAATTACGTCATCCCCGTGTAACGTCAAGGATTGCGTTACTGGCAACTCACGAAGATTAAGTACTATGGAAATGTGCTTAATGTAACTTATTTTTGCAGGCTTCGCGAAAACGCGGTTTTTAACTCGTTTGTGCTAACCGTTCCGTTGCTGCAAGTACGGCACCGCGTAGGATAAGGGTTCTAAAGGTGTACTTAACCTTATGCTTGTAATTAATGTTGCTGAAAATTTAACTCTGTATATAATTAATCGAGGACTTAGTTCGAATGATGTAAATAATAATATTGGATTAATAATACTGATATTAATTTAAGGCCTTGGTACCCTGTCTCATAATAAGTTGAACAAGTACTATGTATAATAAATTTTCATTTCATAAACTGTAAGCTCCTTTCAAAATTCAAGTTGATACGTATCTTCGTAGCGTACTGGTAATATACGATGAAATTCATATTATAACAGTCTCCGCATCCTAGTAACATATACGACTTTTATCGTTGATGTCTTGTCGATAAAGAAATAGTTGTACAACGTACGTTAAATTTAATCTCCTAGCTTACATTTCATTAGAATATTTTCTGCTCGCTTTACGTTTTCGAAACTCAAAGACCAAAACTACCAATAGATAGCAAATGTCGTAAACATCGTACGTAGCATTTAGCATTGCATCGCCTTCCTGAAATTGCTCTATGGAAAGAGATACCAACTACCATGACTCAAAACATGTAGGTGGCTACTCATCGAGACCCGATATGCGCCCTAGTGGCGGAGCCTTCTGGCGACATCTGTTTCAAAGGTATCTAATCTTACTTGGAGCGAAAGAAGTTAAAGTGAAGCTACAGTACAATATTATATTTTGTGTCTTACAGGAAGTGTTTCCGTTTGTTATACTAAAATTTATTCTCCGCTGACGCAACGCTAATGTGCTACAATTCATGAGACCCAAATATTTCTAATTTCCCCAAAATTTGGGGAACCAAATATGAAAAACACGAGCAGAGAAGGACTATGTTGCAATCGTCATGGGCCTGAACGGTTTCGCGATTATCCAAAAGGCCGATTTGCTTACGAAACGTACCCCTGTGTACAAGACGATCCAGCTTGAGCATCATGATCTGGCATAGCTCGCAACAGCCATTGCCGATCTTGCCATGACTTGGCCATGGACCAATGTGGTACCCGAATCAATGTAACATCCAGGGTCTCTAAGTGTGTCCAGTGAGGCCTTGCAGCCGGACAGACATTACCTGACCCTGCCACAAGTGGCAGAACTTAATCATGCGAAGTGTTATGACCGTAGACGCATGCCGCACCAACTACAGGCCTATAACCTAGCAGCGTACGACTAAGGATGCTGGAAACTCGCTTTGACTCCGGAAGAGATAGCGACCCGAAAGCTCCCGCGGAACCCGATGCATGATGAGATTGACAGTGGCTCGAATGGGTCGCGGAGTCGAGTCGTGACGATGACTTACGATGCATGGAGTTATCGAGTACACAGAAGTACGTAGCGTAGACTAGTTGGTACTTAAGGACGATCGCGATTATCGGGAGGATAACTATGATCTGTACGGTAAACAAGAGGGGTGACAGGGAAAGAATATGGAATAGATGTATTGGCTCCAAATTATGTAGCTGACATTTTTACATGTAACACGCAACTGAGTCGTAGCATAGTTGTCTATCTTGAAACTATTTATAACGACTTAGTTGTAAACGTAAGCACCCCTCGTCGTCCAACATTTTCGTCTACCTTGTAACTAGTTTTGTCCAAGCGCACGAATCTCTCGTCGTCCAACTTAGTCTTGCAGACTATATCTTGAGAATCCTGAAAGCTGAAAGGAGAATTTATCAATTTAAATATAAACCCAAAAGAAACAGATTAGGTACACGAAAGGAAACAGAAGCGAGACGAGTAGAAACCGTAAATTTTAACGAAATGGAAGGAATCATTCTTCGATGACACAGAAACAGACCATCCATGCAATATAACCGGATTCGAGATAACAAACCAACGGTGAAAGAACTCGGAAGCAGAGATAAGTGCATTCTGATATAAAGCAAGTATGGGGAGTTATGTATATTCGGAGTGGACATTGGCAATCGACTAGCCAGAAGATCTAGACAATGACAGACGTCCTTCTATACCTTACCACCGCCCCACCACAATGCCACCACAAACCACGCCGCTGACGAACTCTTCAAAATCTCAGAAGTTACTACAAAGACGTGAAGACAACAACTGAACTCGAGTTCAAACCAGCGGATTTAGAAGATGAACATACAAAGTAAATATGTAGATCAGTCCTGGGAAAGAACTGATTAGAATGTGGAGCGATGAGACATACCAATGACTACAACGATATATTTCAATCGAAACGAGACTATGAAACCGAAAGATACTGTTTAAGAATTCACTTACCCACGCCAGTATGCTCAAATCTGACAGTCGGGAAGGTCTCCCAGTTCCCATTGGTGGAGTCACGGAGGTATTAGTACACAGAAGTACGTAGCGTAGACTAGTTGGTACTTAAGGACGATCGCGATTATCGGGAGGATAACTATGATCTGTACGGTAAACAAGAGGGGTGACAGGGAAAGAATATGGAATAGATGTATTGGCTCCAAATTATGTAGCTGACATTTTTACATGTAACACGCAACTGAGTCGTAGCATAGTTGTCTATCTTGAAACTATTTATAACGACTTAGTTGTAAACGTAAGCACCCCTCGTCGTCCAACATTTTCGTCTACCTTGTAACTAGTTTTGTCCAAGCGCACGAATCTCTCGTCGTCCAACTTAGTCTTGCAGACTATATCTTGAGAATCCTGAAAGCTGAAAGGAGAATTTATCAATTTAAATATAAACCCAAAAGAAACAGATTAGGTACACGAAAGGAAACAGAAGCGAGACGAGTAGAAACCGTAAATTTTAACGAAATGGAAGGAATCATTCTTCGATGACACAGAAACAGACCATCCATGCAATATAACCGGATTCGAGATAACAAACCAACGGTGAAAGAACTCGGAAGCAGAGATAAGTGCATTCTGATATAAAGCAAGTATGGGGAGTTATGTATATTCGGAGTGGACATTGGCAATCGACTAGCCAGAAGATCTAGACAATGACAGACGTCCTTCTATACCTTACCACCGCCCCACCACAATGCCACCACAAACCACGCCGCTGACGAACTCTTCAAAATCTCAGAAGTTACTACAAAGACGTGAAGACAACAACTGAACTCGAGTTCAAACCAGCGGATTTAGAAGATGAACATACAAAGTAAATATGTAGATCAGTCCTGGGAAAGAACTGATTAGAATGTGGAGCGATGAGACATACCAATGACTACAACGATATATTTCAATCGAAACGAGACTATGAAACCGAAAGATACTGTTTAAGAATTCACTTACCCACGCCAGTATGCTCAAATCTGACAGTCGGGAAGGTCTCCCAGTTCCCATTGGTGGAGTCACGGAGGTATCTGGTCCAGACCCCGAGGTACCTCGACCGAGCTCCATCAGGCACGGACCTGAGAAATCGAGCGTTGCCCCTTTTATATGAGCCCCAATCGGTTTCCGAAATCAGCAGCGGATTTTTGAATTTTGTCGATTTCGTTAGTAATTACTTTTCCTCAAGGGTAGTAGATATTTTCTTACCTTTTTCTGTTTCTATTGTAAATGTGTGTTCCGGGTTGTTTGCTGTTAACCATATCAATCAGATGTTAGCAGTGAATTCATTAATTTATACAAAATTAGTGAAATCATTTACGAGTTTTATAAATTAAGGATTTCTCTTGTACATATCGTTATGTCAAGTTAACCGTACTACTTTTTATATGTATGTTTTTCAGTTTAAGTATATATACTTCATCGTTCTGATAATACTGATCATATAATACTGATCATCATACTAATATTGCTCCTGGGTGGTTTCTTCTCCAGGGAAATATAAAGAATGCTCTATTGTGAAGCAAATTCGTACGATATAATAAACTGCGTATAAGAATCCAAGTATGTTCATATAAATTACGCTCGGAGAGTTATTTCTAATCACTGATAACTATTTATAATTATTTAGAAGCAATAATAATTTTAATTAGAGACATTGATTAACTCGGGATGCTCTCATCTAATTTGTAAGACAAGAATGAATCTCCTACCGCTCTTAATGCATATTCCTATATAAACGCACTTTTTTACATCTGAGTGTGACAGAGCACCTTAGGCTACGCACTCGTCTTTGATAAAGTAAGCTCTAAAGGAATTATAAAAAGGTTATCACAGACTTAAAAGGAAGTTAAAATTTATTGGGCAGTGTTACCCACAGCTACCTATTCCCTTATCAAATTCATTTAATCAGCGATACGAGAAATTTATATTTACATCTTGTTAGTAATTTTCGTTCTATTCATTTTCATCAAAAACTCATGCTCTGAGCAATTCGTTATTAACAGTGAACTTAATAATTCATGCATTCTATAACCGCAAACTTCATTGGCTGTTTAATAATTAAGTAGCTAATGATACTTCCTTATAGTTAGCTTATAATGGTTGTATCCCAGCACCCTTATTATCACTTTAAAGTTTTCATTGTCAGTCTTATTTGGCAGTAATGAAACATTCAAGATCAAGAACTTTTGGTACCGATACCACGTTATCCACTTGTACCTTTAAAATGTATATACAACCGTACATAAAGGCTTCGAATTAATTATACATTGTGTTCATAGTCCACAACCTACCCCATTCGGTTAATATTAGTTATCCTGTTTGCGCAGTCAATATGTAATATATTTAAATATACGTTCCACGTATACTTCTATATGACCAAAGGACCAACTAACACCTTCCTGTTTCGTTTCAATCTTACACCACGAAGGCTTTCAATTCAACAAATCCTCTCACCGTAGACACTACCCATACCACCCAATAATCCTCCCTCGGGCTTCTCCCTTATAAAATCTCGTCTCTCCTCATTTTCCCAAAAATTTTTCCGAGGGGTTTCTCACCTATTTCTCTCAGAGATGCTCTTCCAGTGTAGACTGTTATATACGTATTCAAATGATGCACTATCGCTTATCCAGTAGTTCTTATTTCGAAATTTATCCTCGTAATTTGACCCGCCTACCATCTACTAATACAATGACGCCGAAATAACTTACGGGATGGAGGATCGATTCTTCTCGCACAGGCATACTCGGAGCAGTATGGCGGTACGTCCTAGCCGCAACGAGATCAGGAGGTGCGAAGGAGAAACTTATTGTTAACATAACAATAAGTGTTGTTGTTGGTGGTCAAACGTGCGAGTCTGATAAGCCTTATATTTTCTCAGTTGGAACAGAAAGTTTTCGAACGAAAATGCTCGTACGCTTTCACGTGATAGTCAGAAACACGCACGCTGGATCCTTGGCCTTAAGCCTGGATTCGAACCAGGCCGTAGAGCTTTGTACGTCAAACCTGTTTTAACGATAAGTGGGACTAGGGATCTCTGCACTCTACTAGCGTCCCTATAAAGGGATAAATGATCAGCAGGTCGTTACTTGGTTTTTTACCTTCAGAAGATATATGACGAGAGAGCGTCTATATACAATTTTCCTTCCTACCTGAATCAGGATTGTCTGTCTCGAATAGCGTTTCACTATGTTATCAGCCCATCAGGGTGAATCATAAAAAAATTTTCATGGCGCAAAGTATTCATAGATTTGGATTTGACTATGGTTTTAATGAAGCAGCAGGCACACATTCAGAAGATATGCGAATAAGAAGTCGGAGATTCTACGAAACGCAAATTATTGTAAAAATTGACGTGAAATTAGGGTATGCAAGTACTATGGGCTTATGTCATGCGAAGGGAAGTGAAGTGATTTCGATAATTAGAAAGCTTATATACGGTAGAACCTAGTAAAACGAATCTTAGTATGAGTTAGAGTCTAATTAGGAAAATGCACGTAAAATTAGTGCAAATATGTATCATAATATTAATGTAGGTTACAGAAACAGTATATAATTATAAAAATTCAAAAGTCGTATATATGTCGTCTCGAAAATATGAAGGAAAGTGGGGGTTCAATTAATCTGTACATTTTACATTTGTTTACATAGGTCCTATTAGATCCATCGTAGACACATCACTCATACAAATTTCACCCATATATTTAAAATGAGATATTTTCTCACATTCTACAATTTTCCTATCCTCTTGCCTTCGTTACATAATATTCACATCGCACAATAGAAATTTTTTATGCTACAGTATTACTTGAAATTATTCTTTACAACTTACTGTCACGAAAAATTGTTCAAACATTTGCATACACGTTGTGCCATTGGATCAACGTCGCTGACCTGCAATTCGTTATTTGCTTTTATCTTCAGTAACTAGTTAAAATGAAAGCACTGGATAAGATAGCACATCAAGGGAACACGCAATCATTTTTAAATTACTTTTCGAAACAAAACTTTTGTTTCTAATATATCTTTCAGTGCAGATATCTGATTGGATTCGCTATAGATCGAATAACCAAAAATGTTTTTATAGTACAGACTATTAATTGTTGCTGCTTTTATTGTAACTGACAAGATTCAACTTTATCTTCCTGCCGGAATTCCAAAAAATTATTTCACTGTATCTTTCTGAGTCTAATTCTAAAATCACTACGTATCTGTCCAAGTATCGTCACAAAATAGATTGGATATAAACGATTCGCCGACAGAATCCTCTACGGAGATTTGTGATTCGGTTACAGTAAATGAGTGGCAAAAATGTGTATCGATGTTTCGATCCTCTAGCGACACACTGCACGGAGGAAACGGGACAAATCTACCTCATTCACAGTTCAGCGAAGGATGGTGAACGCATATGTATCGAAGGGTTTCATCGAGGTGATATCTAATCGCAGTGGTTGATTCCTTGCGGACAGGTAAAACGAGAATGTGGAATAAGCTGTATTATAAAATGTGCTTTTTACACCTATTTTCGTTTTCGAGTGCCGGAAGTTTAAGGTGTCGTGGATTCGAAGACCAGTAGTTTTACGCGCGTCGAAATCTCTATTTTGTTTCGGTTATACAGTCATACGGCAGTTAACCATTGAGTATTAGCGTTTCGTATACAGACATAATTTGTCATACTAATAACATGATGTAAATGTTTGGGACATTTGTATCGATGTAACTGTGACACGCGTTTTTTCACTTTTCTTAGGTAATCTCGGTTAATTGTCCTTCAGCAGTGAAATCGAGACGTAAAGTTGATGTACAGAAATTTGTGCGAGTGTCTCTGGTTTGGTATTGATGCTTCCGGTATGCAACGTATGCCTGAATAAAGTATACATGCTATATGAAACAATTCAATAAAGATATGCGGGTACAGATAATATTTCTCTCACCTTAATGATAAATATTAAGAACAATTTTTATTTAAAAAGCGTATTTTTTAAATAATTGTGATAACAGGTAGTTAGGAATTCGTTACTTCAACGTGTTTGGTATTACTGACGTTAAGTCTTATTTTAGATAATACGAATTTAGTATATAAAATTGTTGGAAGGATATTATATAAATGTATTGTAAGTCCTCTATTGAGGTATAGATAATATCGTATATAGACTATTTTTTGTTCTGACATTATTTGTTAATGTGAATAATTCTTAGTGGTCTATTGGCTTCAAAGGTATCATGCTTTTAAGTACAGACAGCGTATCCGTGATGTCCTTATGGAAACGTTTGATACTACAGTTTCAATGTAAATATCCATTATTTGACCTCCCTGTTTCGTATTTTTAGTACTTTCTGTCAGGAACATCCTGTTAGACTAAACAGATTTTGGGATTCATTAGATATGAAGGTATGGCGAGAAAGGAAATATCCAGAAGTATCCATTCTCCTTGATTTCCTGGATTTTATACATCTTACTGGTTAAAAGTGAATTCTCTAATATCTTAACGTAATAAATTAGTATTCCAATATTCTAATACTCCTTTATTGTCTTATGCCGTTAGGGGTAGTAATAAAAATAAATAAAACTAGAATTAACTTATGCGGATCAAAGATACATGTTTGTAAGGAATCCAATTGCAACCCAGTTAGATTGAATGAAATCGTTTTTAATTTACAATTTCATACGCATTCAATAAGGCAGAAACACATATTGAATTTCTAAATTTAATGTAAAGCGTAAAACTGATACGCTATGCATTATACTTTAAATCTGCTTTCCTGCGAAAAATGGCTCCTAATGTTCACACCCCCCCTCAATTTATTATGAAAGTAACACCTTTTACTGTAAATACTATCCAGTATGAAATGCTTTAGTCTGATTTGGAATCTAACTTTTCCACTGCACGTGGTACTTGATAGAAGTGCAACAGTGGTATTACACCAAGCTTGTCTGCAATATGTTGATTCCCTGATTACTGTAGTTCATGATATTCCATTTTCGTTCTTGAGTCCTTGATATTTAAATCAGTTCATAGGTGCACCATTGGCAGTCGATTAAATGTAATTCTTGGAGTTATCGATAAATATTAGTGGAGATGCGAAGCAGGGACTGAAGTCATGGTAGTGGCAAAATTCACCTACGTTGAAGGAAATAGAGAAGTTAAATAAAATAAGTACCTGAACCCTTGTTCCTCTGGTATTGATTGTAAGGAACGAAATTTTCCGAATGGAATGCACTTTCATTGAATTAATTAATAATACATTTGATAGTAAAAGATGATAGTAAGTTGTCTCTTGCAAGAATGTGATTATTTAAATTCTAATTAGCAAACATTTTCATTAAAACTTCCTTATTAAATAAGAATCTGGAGAAATAGGAATAATAAATAGCAGAATAAAATATTAACCTTCAAAATGAAATTCTGTTATAACTTCTGCAGTACCAATTATGCTTAACGTAATGTTAGCTGATATAAATAATTGTGTTTCTGCTGAAGGGATTCTGAAGTGAGTGAAAAATGAAACCTGCTCCTAAATGAACACGTGAAGATTTATTTCCCAACCAACCGGTTAATAATGTCTTGTTCCGAAGCTTTCTTTTCATTACAATCTAATTGAATAATCAGCGAAATAATTCCGGCACTGGTAATTACTGGCGTGGTTAATTAAAAGCCTTTAGGTTAAATCCATATTTTCAATGGAAAAATTGCCCCCATTTTTAACTTCCAAGTATAAACTTCAAGCCTGCGTTCTAAATAATATTATTTTAAACATACTTCATTCAAACTTTTGTCAATTATATGCATGATGTGTCAGGACAATATTAATCAGAGTAATAAGCAATTGAATCTTCAACGGAATAATTTTATCGGAGGACACGCATACATAATTTCTTAAAGTAATACAGTTTTCCTTTCAACTAACTTGCTAAGTTTCATCGTTACATATATAAAATTGGAATAAGAAATAGGATTGTTTATGACTTAAGAATAACATTCTACTACGTAAATATAAACTTCCATGTTATCCATAGAATACTAATTATAATTCTGACCCATTAAATGATGAAAGTCCATTTACTTCTCTCAGTATTCAAACGACCTTATAATTGTTCCTCAATTAGTTACCTTCCGCTAGCATTACCGTGAACGAAAATAGAGTTTCCAATTTCAGGTACGATTCTCTATATGAAATTCAGAGAGAACTGGTAAGAGCGAAGTATGAGATTGGCAGCAAATACCTCGTTCAGTTTAATTCGTGTCACGATTAATGCCAGTTTATTCAGTTTGCTTTAAATTATCATAATTGAATTGTATTTCCTCGCACCTTATGAAAATTATTGAGAATTTATGGAAAAGTTAAGCCTGTGCAGGATGAAAATATGAATGCCTCGCGAAGGAGCGCTTCGAAATGCATTACCCTCGCATGGATAAAAGTGACGAGTGCGCATGTTGTCCGAATTGAATGAAACTGCGTGCATTATCTACCTAAAAATCGTCGGGAATTTCCCAGCAGAAATTCGATTTAAACAACTTGTAACTGGAATTGGAATGTTTGGTAATGAAATATGTGTTGCCCATAACGTGAATAGTGTCATTGAGCGGAATTGAAGCGAAACTAATTACTGTGTGTTTAAAGGATATTGCTAGGAAGCTAATATTAGTTATCGTTAAAACTTCTGAAAGTAATCATAAATACAATAGAGGAAGGTGAATAACGTTTCTTCTGTCGCCGATATTAGCACTTCAAAAGCGTAACGAATTACAGTTCAGGAAGAGAAATTATGGTTCTGTTTTTACGTGTGCAAACTTGGAAAAAACTGGAAATATTTCCGAAAATTTGTCGTAATAAGTGTACCAATGTGAAGTAACGTATAGTTAATTGATAGATGATTTAAACTATGAGGGCTATGATAAATTTATGGAACCCGAATTTTAATGGATATTCCCAAACAAAGCAACATGGAAACATTAGCAATGGTAAAGGGTGTTCGTATGCAAAGCGTAGCAACCGCTAAATTGCTAACGCAAACGAAACAATTAGGGCGATGGAAAATCAGCAAGTAATTTACATAGAGCTATCAGGGTAATGGTACAAAAACAATGTCAATCTTGAGAGTAAAGTCCACACATTGAAACCCAAGAAGTGTGCATACTCAATTCAGGAAAGATAATCTCATGTTCCTCGCAATGTTAACATGCTTGTTTAGCTTAAGTGAGGCCCACGTGATAATAACTGAAATGGAAGTAACTTGACGTGAAATATGGAAATGAAGTACACTTGATCCTCTATTTTCATTTCACCATAAATGGCAACAACCGGAATCCATAAGTGCATACCAGAGAAGCTTCGAATTGTTACGTGTACATCCCGAAAATTTTTTGAAGCGTAAATGGTTAGTAACCATAAACGTGACACACAAGGCAACAGCGTGCCGAGAGAACCACCATTGAGGAGCTAAGAGCGAGGATCGTGAGACGAGAAAAGCATGATCAGCGCACGAGCTGGACCAAGTTTCTTCACTCGCCACTATGGCTCCCTCATACGTTGGTCTGGTCGGGAGCTGTGCATCCAGAAATGGGACGCGTCATCTCGTCCCTTACAAGTGGCTTTGACGCTGGAAAAGCAGATGCACGTGCCTCGCGTCCCCGTTTAAATATGGTTATAATATGACGATTTCAAATCTTATGCTACAGGTTCTTATATTTATGGAGTACATGTCCTTTATTGGATCGCTCCAGTGCTATAGATTCTTTTATATAATGAGTATGGTACAGTAAATGTGGTGCGCTATACCTATCAGCAAAGGTTGACAGACGACGCAAATGAAATCAAACTGCGCTTGAATTGGATGAAGTGCGTGATATTTCTAAGATAAAATAATTCGGTGCAGATCTGAAGCGTTAATAAACTTTGCATCAAAAAATCTAAAGTTTTCCTAACATTTTCTTAAACTGTAATTAAATTGCGCCGAAATTGCATGAAATTTGTGATATAACTGGAACAAAAATTTCTGTGCAGTTATAAAGCAGTAGCAAATCTTCGTTTGGAAATCGCAAATTTTTTAAAAATTCGCTGAAACAGTGATAAAACAACACTGCAATAGCCGGAAATATGTGACATTACTGGAATAGTGTTGTTATGGGCAGTTCCGAAGCAGTAAAATAGCTTTACACCAAAAAACAAAGTTACTCTAAGAGGTAGCAGGAACTGTAATCAAAGTGCGCTAAAGATGCATGAAAGAAGTATTATTCAGTGAATGTCGCTATACTGTGCAGTTTAGCGCTGTTCTACAGCACTGTATCGCAAAAAATCGATAATTCTTTAAAAAATCGATATAGCTGCTTTCAAACCGCGCTTGAAAAGCACGAATTTTGTGTTATTCAGTGAATAAAGTTTTTCATTCAGGAATTGTTGAAGAACATAGATGAATAGGGAAAAAGTTATTACAATGTCTGTAGAACCACGTTGATGGCTATAAGCAGTAGCGTATTGTCAATCGATTATATCTCCAGGTACAATTGCTTCACCCTCTGGTAATACTGGAATCTCTACGGAATTAAAGTCGTCAGGGTATAGATTATTCCAACGACTACAGTTCTGTATTGGTGGCTGTACTTAGTACCGTATAGTGAACTGTATAGCACTCTAGACACAATTGATCTATACATTGATCAATATGGAGTAGCTCTGGAATTTAAATCATCATTATATAGATCAATCCTTTGGATATAGTTCTGTGCAGATGGCTACACTCAGTAGTCTGTTCACATTTGTCAACGTCCTTAGCGACGGTTGCTCTTTCCATGGAATATTGATGAGATTCTGGACAACTTAGGAAATCACGGAATTAATTAATCCCCTCACTGTAGTACTGTGTAGATTGCTATTCTTTGTAATGTGTGGCCATTTGCCAGTATCTCTAGCGGTAATTGATATGTCCATTTTTCATTCCATGATTGCTGTGCAGATTTGATGACCCGGGAATAGATTAATCCAGTGACTATAGTAACGTGTTGAATGATGTAGTATGAACTGCATTGTCACTTGTTAAAATCCCCCGCTATAGTTGATTTGTCCTTTGATCGTTCCAGAATTGCTAAGGGACGCAGATGATTTGCGAATTGAACAGTCAAATGGAAATAGCACTGTATAAGCAACTACACGATGTACTGAATTATGAAGCGTACATACCTGAAGAGATAATTGATCTATCCATTTATCGCTCTAGAATTGCTGTACTTCTTAAGTCATCAGTCCATAGATTTGACAACGGATATATACAAGTGTTGATGTCTGTTCCGTGTACCGTATTGTCAAGTCGAAGTATATCTAGCGGCTGCAATATGAACTGATATTTCCCGAATTGCTATAGAATTGACGTCACCAGTGTATTGATTAATCGAACTGCTATAGTAAAGTTATGGTGGCTCTACTCAGCACAGCACTGAAAATTGTGAATATTCGAAGCTATAACTTATCTAACCATAGATCCATCTAGAACTGCAATACAATTAAGGTGAACGGAAGGTAGGTTGGTACATCGGCTGGAGAACTTTGTGGAGGGCTCATTATGGTACAGCATTAAAGTACGCAGGCTGCAGAATTATGCAGATGCCTACACTCAGTACTGAATTGACATATGTCAATATCTCCAGCGAAAATTACTGTATCCGTTGACCATACTAGAGTTGATATTGTGTCTAAATCCTCAATGTACCGATTAATCAACCGGCTAAGATGCTCTGCCCTTTATGTACTATGTACCGTACTGACAATTGCAAATATTTACAGCCATAACTGCACTCCACATTGCATATTCTAGGATTGCTGTGGAATATAAGTCATTAGTGAACAGATTAACTTAACGGCTGGAGTGCTCTGTCGGTGAATGTTCCAAGAATCGTACTGCCAACTGGTCTAGCTATAACTAGCCTGTACATTGACAATTCTAGTATTGCTGAGAATTCAATGATCAGAGAATAAGTTCATACAACGCCTACATTAGTGTGGTGATGGCTGCACTCAGTAGTGTGGTGTCAGCTGTTATTGTCTAGAGAGACAATCGATCTGTATTTTGCCACCTTAGAATTGCTATAAAATGAAATCATGAGTCCGCAGATTAATCAAACGGCTACGGTGCTCCGTTCGAGGATGTACTGGTCACCATACGCACGATTGGAAATATCACTAGCCATAACTTATATATAAATTGATTATTTTAGATTTACGGCGGCATTTCTGTTACCAGTGAGCAGACCAATCCAACGGATACATTATAGCGATGATGGCTCAGCTCTGCACTTTGTTGGCTGTTGTTAACTGCTCGAGAGATAATGGACCTCTCTTCTGCCTTTCTAGAATTTCTATAGAATTTAAGTCATTAGTGGACAGATTAATACAGCGGTTACAGTACCCTAATGTTGTATGTATTATGTATCGTGCCATCAACTCTATATATCTCTAGCCATACCTGATACACATGGATTATTCCCGAATTGCTGCTAATTTAATCATCAGTGGACAAATTTACACAACGGCTATATTACGTGCATGACGGCTGTACTGAGCACTGAGTTGTTAGTCGTTAATACCTCCAGCGATAATGGGTCACTCTTTTGCCTTCTACAAATATAATGGAATTTCAATCATCGCCAAAGGTATCACTCTAAAGGCTATACCATTGCGTTGATGGCAACACTCGGTACTCCATTCCCATTCGTCAGTATCACTACTGATATTCGAAATATCCGTTGATGATTCCAGCGTTGATATAGTGTTTGAGTCATCAGTCAACTGATTAACCTACGGCTACAGTGCTCTGCCCGTGGTGAAATAATTACCGCACTGGAAACTTTAAATATCTCAAGACATAAGTGATCTATACGTTCAACATTCTAAAATGACTGAGGAGCTTCAGTCATCCGTGAACAAATTGATCCAACGTCTACAGTACTATCATGGTGGCTGGACTCAGTACAGTGTTAGCAACAGTTAATATCTCGAGCGATAGTGGATCTGTTCCATGTCATTCAAGAGCTGCTATAGTAGTGCATCAATCAGTGAACAGATTAACCAAACAGCTACAGTTCTGTGTTGGTGGATGTACTAAGTACCGTGCCGCCAATTCTAAATATCTCTAGCCATATCTCTACAATACACTGATTGTTCTAGAATTGCTATAGAATTTAAATCGTCAGTGAACAAGTTACTCTAACGACCACAGTAGTTTGATGACGGATGTAAGCAGTATTCTGTTGAAGATTGCTTACATCTCGAGCCGTAATGTTTCTGGCTTTTGTCATTCTAGAATTGCTATAGAGTTTTCTCACCATGAAACATATTGATCAAACGGCTACAGTGCTCCGTTAACGGCATTACTCAGTTCCTTATAGATATTTACCAGTGTCTCATAGGACAAATTGTTCTGTCCATTAATTATTTGTATCTGCTTTGGAAAGTAAGGCGTCAGTGAACAGATTAATCTAACGGCTACTGGGATAAGCTTGTGTATGTAATAGCTAACGTTCAGACGACTGCACATGACTCTCGCCATATCCGTTCTCTACGTCGAATGTTCTGGAATTTCCATGGAACTTCAGTCTTCAGTGATCTAATTAATAAAGCGGTTACAATGCTCAGTTGATGGCTATACTCAATACTGTATTTACATATGTCAATGCCACCAACGGCAACTGCTGTAACCATTGATCATTTTATAATTTCTGAACATCTTGGAGAGTCAGCGAAAATATTAATTAAGTGGCTACGGAAATCTGCAGATGTCTAGAGTCAGTAACATATTGTCAACTGTCTATATCACTATAGGTATATGATCTATCCGTTGATAACTGTAGAATTGCTATAGATCCTAAATCGTCTGTGAAGTGATTAATCCAACAGCCCTATTGCACTCTTGGTGGATGTACTAATCACTGTACTGCTAGTTGAAAATATCTCTGTCCATAAATGTTCTATACGTTGATAACTCTGATACTGCCGAGGAATTTAAATCATCAGTGAACAGATTAAACAAACGGTTACAGTGCTCTGTTGATTTCTATACTCAGTGGTGTATTGACATATGTCAACGCCTCCAGTGACGATAGCTCTATCAATTGACCATTGTAATGTTGCAGAAGAACATATCTTTTCAGCTAACAGACCAACTCAAGCGCTTTAGAAGTGTAAAGACGGGTACACTCAGTTCTGCACTGTTGTTTGTCCACATCACTACCGATATATGATCACGTCATTGGTCATACTAGCATTACTAAACAGATCATAGCATCAGTGGACAGATTATACCAACGACTAGAGTGATCTGTTGGTGGATGTACCAAGCAGCGTACAGCCAATTATAGATATCTCTAGCAATAACTGATCTATGAATTGATTATCCTAGAAATGCTGTGGAATATAAGAGATCAGTGAACACCCATATCAAGCTGCTACGGTGCTGTGATGGTGGATGTTCTAGGTTCCGTAATGTGAATTGTTAATACCTCCAGCAATAACTGATTTATCCATTGATTATTCTCGAATTGATATAGAATACAAATCATTCGCGGGCAGATTAATCCAACTGCTAAAGTGCGCTGTCGATGGATGTGCCGAGTACAGTACTGCCATTTGTAAGTATCTCTTGCCATAACCGAAATGTACAATCATTATTCCAGAATTTCTGTGGAGCTAAATCATCGGTGATATAATTGAACCAACGGCTGCGGTACTGTGGCTATGGCTGTTCTGAGTACTGTCTTTCAATTGTTAGCACATCGAGCACTAGAGTATCTGTGTACTGTCATTCTGGAAATGACATATATCTTATATCTGCATTGAACAGATTAAACTAATGGATAAAGTGCTCTGGTTGCGGATGTACAAGGTACCGTTTTGTCAATTATGAATATTTCTAGCCATAAATGTTCAATGCATTGATTATTCTAGTACTGCTGTGGAACTCATATCATCAGTGAAAAAATTAATTTTTTCGGCTGCAGTGCTTCTTTGGTGGATGTACTAAGTACCGCACCATCAATTGTAAATGTCTCTAGCCATAACTGATTAATATATTCACAATTCTAGAATTGCTGTGGAAATGAAGTCATCAATGGAAAAAGTAACTCAACGGCTAGCGTACTGTGGCTATAGCTGCACTTAGTACTGCGTTGTCAATTATTAATGTCTAGGGGGATAATGGATACGCACTTTTCATTCTACCATTGCTGAAGGACATAAATTACCGGTGAACTGGCTAATCCAACGGCAATAGTGCTCTCTTGATTGATGTTCTGAGTACCGTACTGTCAAAAGTAACCCTCTCTAGAGATAAACGTAATAATCTATGTCTCTTTAGTATTGCTCGGGAATTTAAATCAGCAACGAACTAATTACTCCAAACGCTACGGTACGGTTATGGTCTCAGCACTCAGTACTGCATTTTCTATTGCTACTATCTAGCGGGTTAAAGAATCTCTCCCTTGCCATTCTAGAATTGCTACAGGACCGAAATCGTCATTGTACAGAATAACCCATCTGCTACAGTGCTCATTTGGAGAGTGTAATGAGCAGCGTACTGTCAGTTTTAAATACCTCTAACGATAACGCTAGTATACATTGATTGCTCTGGAAATTCTTTAAATTTGCATCATCAGTGATTAAATTAAGCCACCAGCTACAGTGCTTTTGCGATGGGTGTACTCAGTGCCTTCTCTTCGGGGATGATCCTATCTTTCTATAATGCTATAAGATTCAAGTCATCATTGGACGGATAAATCCTAAGTTTGGAATGCTCTGGTGGTGGATGTGCTAAGCACCATAACGTCATTAGTAGGTATCTCTCGCAATAACTGCACTAAATATTGATTATCCCAGCATAACTGTCTAATTTATATCATCAGCGCACAAAGTGGACCAACGGCTGCATTTCTGTGGTTATGGTGGTACTAAGTACACAGTTGTCAGTCGTTAATGCCTTGTGAGTTAATGAATCTGTGTATTGTCATTCTAGAATTGCTTCGGAACTTGCGTCAGTGAACAAAGCAGTTCAACGACTACAGAGCGGTGACGGTGGTTATGCTCAAAACTATGTTATCGATTATTAATGCCTTGAGTGATGATGGATCTGCACTTTGACATTGTGTAATTGCTGTAAAATCCATATCATGATTGAGTAGATCAATCCAAAGGCTGCATTACACTGTCGGTGTTTTTTCTAAGGATATTAGTGCCATTTGTAAAGAACCCCAGCCATAACCGTAGTATACATTGGCTATTCTACAATTACCTTGGAACGCATATCATCAGTCTACAAGTTAATCGATCGGCTACAGAAATGCGATGATGGCTGGGCTCACTACTGTGTTGTCAATTGTTAATGTGCCCGGTGATAATGGATCTGTGGATTGTCATTCTAGAAATGCTTTTGATTATATATCAGTGAGCAGAGTATTCGATCGGCTACAGTTCTGTGATGATGGCTGTATTCATTACTGTGTTGTCATATGTTAATATCTCGAGGTAATATGGAACTGCATTTTTCTTTCCAGACTTGCTGTAGGGTGCACATTATCAGTGGACAGACTCTTCCAACGGCAATAGTGCTCCCTAGATTGACGTACTGGGTACCGTGCTGTCAATAGTAGCCGTCCCTAGAGATAAATGCAGCATGCAATAGTTACTCTAGAGTCGCTTGGGAATTCAAGTCTTCAATGATCACATCATTCCAACGGCAACAGTGCTCTGTTGCTGGATGTACTAAGTAACGGAATGTCGTTTGTAGATATCTCTAGTCATACCCGTACTATACATTGATCATTCTAGTGTTGCATCTGAACGTACATGATCAGCGAAACCTTCATCCATCGTCAACCGTACTGTGATGTTGGCTGTACTCTAAATTGTGTTGTCAATTGTTAATGACGCGAAGTATAATGGATTGGTATATTGTCATTCCAGAACAGTTATAGGATATATATCATAATTGGACAGATCATTCCTATGGCTGCAGTGGTCCTTTGGTGGATGTCCGAAAGAATTTACTGTCAATTGTAAATATCCGCAGCAACAAAAATAGCATTCACTGGTTATACCAGAATTTCTGCAGAATCTATATCATCGTTGAACATATTATTAGACCGGCTACAATACTGTTATTATGACTGTACTAAGTACGGTATTGTCAATTGTTAAGATCTCGAAGGATAATGGATCTTCACTTTTCAACCTAGAACTGCTGTAGAAAATGCATCATCAGTGAAGAGATTAGTCCAAGCGCCATTGTGTGTTAGTAGGGGTACCACGTGGCATAATGTCAAATATTAATTTCACAAGACATAACCGTACTATACAAATGTTATTCTTGAGCTGCTTTAGAAGGAACATCATCAGTGAACATAGTAATCCAAAGGTTAGATTACTGTGATCGTGGCTGTACTCTGAACTGCGTTGTGAATTGCTAATATGTCGACAGATAATACATCTATGTTTTGTCACACTAGAGTTGCTAGGTGTTTAAATCATAAGCGGTCAGAATATTCCAACGGCAACAGTGCCTTCTTGGCGGATGAATTAAGCACCGTACTGCCAATTGTTAGCATCTCTAGCAATTACCGTACAATCCACACATTACCCTAGATTTGATTTTGAAATTACATCATCAGTGTACAAATGATTCACCGTCTACAGCACAGCGGTGATGGTTGTCAGTACCGTGATGTCAAGAGTTTATATCCCCAGAGATAGCGGATCTTCCTTTTTTCTTTCTAGAACTGCTGAAGTAAGAAATTATCATTGAACAGATTAATCCAACGTCTACACTGCACTGCTGGTGGATGTGATAAGTACCGCATTGTCAATTATAAATATGTATAGCCATAACCATGCTGCTCATAGATTATTGTAAAATTGCTTTAGAACTCGCATTATCAGTGAACAAAGTGATTCAACGCTTACAGTACTGTGATGCTGTAAATTTCAAAAAAATTCTAGAGAAACTACGTGTAGTACGTTTATGGCCAGTGGCGCCTGCAGCAGGCTCTACGGTACTGAGTACATCCACGAGCAGAGCAGTGTAGCAGTTGTATTAATCTGATCGATGGTGATCCTGATCTTATAGCTTTTCCAGAATGACGGCGAATATATTCAAATTCCTCGAAGCATTAGCTATGGACAACACAGTACAGAGTAGAGCCATCATCACATTGAAGTACCCGTAGTAATAATTTGTGCATCAATGACATAAGTTCCACAGAAATTGAAAAGTGGTCAGTGTATAGTACGGTTATGAATATGGATATTTAAAATTGACAGAGCGGTGCTTAGTACATCCACAAATAGGTCACTGTATACGTTTGATAGATCCGATCATACATGATTTAAATCCTATAAAAATTCTAGAATGACAAATTACAGGTACACTAACCCCCGAGATATTAACAATTTATAGCAGAGTACTGTGAACACCCCATATCACAGTAATGTATCCGCTGGGCTACTTTGCTCTCTGACGACGTAACTCCGTAAGTGATACCAGAATAACCTATGTATAACGCGGTTATGTACAGTAATATTTACAATTGGCAGTACGGCATCTAGTACGTCTTCCAACGAAACACTGTTGCCGTTGGATCGATTTGATCATTAATGATGTATATTAAGCAGTAATTTTAAAACGAGAAATGCAGATCAATTATCCCTCCTGATATTAACAAATGACAACATAGTACAGAGAACAGTCATCATCCCAAAAATGTAGCCTTTGAACTGCTTTGATCACTGATAACGTACATTCGAAAGTGACTCGAGAATAACCTATGTATTGCTCGCCTATGGCTATTGATATTTACAATTCACAGTACGGCATATATCACACCTTCCAACAGATCACGGTTGACGCTGGATTAACCTGTTCCATGATGATGTATATTCCACGCAAATTCTGGAACGAGAATTGCAGATCCATTATCCCTCTAGATATTAACAAATTACAACACAGTACCGTGTACAGCAATCATCAGAGCATTCTAGCCGTTGAATAACTTTGTTCACTGATGATGCTAATTCCAAAGCATTTCCAGAATAACCAATGCATGATGCGGTTGTCATCAGTTGCTGCTATTTGACAGTACGGTGCTTATTACATCCACTAATATGTCAAAGACATCATCACTGTATTGAGGCCGATGGACTACTTTGTTCACCAAGGATATAAGGTCCAACGCAATTGTGGAATAGACAATGTATAATGTGGTCATGGCTTAAGATATTTCGAATTGTCAGTACGGTTCTTTCTGCACCTACGCCATTATAGCACTGTTGCCGTTGGATTAATATTCTCACAGATGACGTATATACTACAGCTGTACCAGAGCCAGAAGTGCAGATCAATATCCCTCGAGATATTAACAATTGACACCGCTGTACTCAGTAAAGCTGTGATCAAATTACTGTAACCGCTGAATTACTTTGTTCACAGGTGATGCAAGTTCAAAAGCAATTCTGGAATGAACAATGAAGCTATCGGCTATGGCTAGTGATATTTACGATGGGCTTTAGGGTGCATAGTACATATTCAGACAGGGCACTGTTGCCATTGGATTAATCTGTTCACCGAAAATCATATTCTGCAACATTCCTAGAATTACAGAAGAGAGATACATTCTCCCTCGAGACACTAACAATTGATAACACAGTACTGACTACAGCCATCATCACAGTAACTTATACGTTGCATTACTTCGCTCACTGCTGATGTAAGTTTCTAAGTAGATCTGTAACAACATATGTATACTACGGTTTTGGCTAGTGACGCTAACAATTCGCAGTAGGGTAATTAGTACATCTACCAACATACCACAGTTACTGTTGTATTAAACTGACCAATGAAGATGTATATCGTATAGCAATTCAGGAACGAGATATGCAAATCCATTATCCCTTATGGTATTAACAAGCGACAACACATTAATGAGTACTGACATCTCCACAGTATTGTAACGGATGAATAACTTTTATACTGATAGTGTCAGCTCCACAGCAATTCTAGAATAATCAATGAATAGTACGGTTATGGCATGACAAATCTCCAATGGACGGCACGGTACTCTGTACATCCACCAATATATGTCTGTAGCCGTCAGACTAATCTGTCCAATTCTGGTTTAAATTCCACAGCAATTCTAGAATGACAAAGTATAGTTCCACTGTCCCGCGAGACATTGGCAATTGACGTCACAGTACTGAGTACAGCCATCATCACAGTAATGTAGCCGTTTGTCTACTTCTTTCACTGATGATGTAAATTCGATGGTGATTCTAGAATAGCCTATGTACAGTACGGAAGTGACTAGTGGTATTTTCAATTCACATTGCGATATTTAGTACATCCACCAACAGAGCACTGCCGCCGTTGTATAAATCTGTTCACTGATTGCATATACCCTACAGCATTTCCATAACGAGAAATGCCAAACTATTATACTTCGATACTTTAAAAATTAACAACGGAAGACTGAATACAGCCGTCATCAAAGAATTCCAACAGTTGATTAATTTTGTTTACTCATAACGGTCTGTTCCAATGAAAATCTAGAAACATCAATGTATGTTACGGTTAAGGCTAGATTTATTTCCAGTTGACAGTACGACACTTCTTACATCTTAGAAAAGAGCACCGTTGCCATTGTATCAATCTGTTCAATGATGGTATATATTATATAGCAGTTTCAGAATGGCAAAGTACAGACCACTACACCCCGAGATATCAACAATTGAGAACACAGTACTGAGTACTGCCACCTTCACAGTATTGTAACTGCTAAATAACATTGTACACTGATAATGTCAGTATCAAATCGATTTTGGAATAACCAATGCATAGCAATGTTATAGATAGAGATACTTCCAACTGACAGTACGGTACGTAGTACAATCACCATCACAGCGCTCCAGCCTCTGTATTAATCTGTTCAATGATCATTTAGGTTTTACAGCTATTCCTGAATGACAAAAGACAGATCCATTATCCCTCGAGAGATTAACAATTAACGACACAGTACTGAGTACAGCCATCATCACAGTACTGTTGACGATGGACAACGTCATCAATCATGATATAAGTTCGAAGGCAATTCTGGGACAGACATTGTATGTTACGGTTATGGCTTCAGGTATCTCAAATTGACCGTACGGTACTTACTTCATCCACCATTGTAGCACTATAGCCGTTGGATTAATCTGTCCAATGATGATTTAAGTTCTATAACAATAATAGAATGACATAATACATATCCACAGACCCCTGAGGTATAAACAACTGAAAACACTGAACTGAGTGCTGTCGCCATCACCGAATTGTAACGGCTAAATTACTTTGTCCACTGACGTCTGTTCCATGCCAACATAGAATAAGCAATGTACACTACGGCGAATCCTAGAGATATTTACATTTGACAGTACGGTGCTTCGCGCATCTGCCAACAGAGCACATTTGCCATTGAGTTAATCTGTTCAATGGTGATATATATTATATAGCAGTTTCAGAATGACAAAATACAGGTCCACTATCCTTTGAGACATAAACGATTGCCAACATAGTACTGATTACAAATACCATCACAATAATTTATATGGTGGACCGCTCTCTTCACTGACGACGTATATTCCTAAGTAATTCTGGAATAACCTATGTATACTACGGTTAGGGTTAGTGAAGCTTACAATACACAGTACGGTATTTAGTACATCTACCAGTATAGCGCTGCTGCCGTTGGATTGAATTGGTCACTGAAGACTTATATTCAACACGAATTCTGGAACGTGATATGAAGATACACTGTCCCTCGAGATATTAACAATTAACAACACAGTACCGAATACAGCCATCTACCCTATAATGTAGCCGTTGGAAGACTTTGCTCACTGATAACGTAAATTGGAATCTGATTCTAGAATAATCAATGTACAGCACTGTTATTGTTTGAAATAATTCCAATTGACAGTACGGTACCTAGTAATTCCAATTGCAGGCACTGAAGCAGTTGTATTAATCTGTTCAATGATGATTAAGATTTTATAAATATTCTAGAATGACAAAAGGCAAATACATTATCACCCGCGATATTAGCAATTGACAACACTATACTGAGTACAGCCATCTACACAGTAACGTAGACGTCGGACTAATATGTTCACTGATTTTGTGAATACTAAAGTAATTCTGGAGCAACCTATTCACACTGCGGTTATGGCTAGGGACATTTACAGTTCACATTGCGGTAATTAGCACCGTTGCCGTAGCATTAGTCTGATTAATGATGATATAAATTCTCTAGCGATTTCAGGATAACAAAATACATGCCCTGTATCCGTCGAGATATCAACAATTAACAACGCAGTACTGATTGCAGTCCTAATCGTTGTAATTTATACGTTGGACTACCTTGTTCACTCATCACGTATATTCCAGGGCAATTCTGGTATAGTTAATGAATATCAAGGTTGTGGCTAGCGATATTTCCGACTAACAATACTGTACTCTTTATATCAACCAATATAACACTATAGCCGATGGATTAATCTGATACATGATGATTTAAGTCCTATAGCGATACTAGAATGACTGAGTTCACGTCCACGGTCCCTAGAGCTAATAGCAATTGACAACACAGTACTGAGTACAGCCATAATTACAGTAATGTAGCGCTTGGAATACTTGGTCCACTGGTGATATAAATTCCAGAGCAATTCCGGAATAACCTATGTACACTACGGTTATGGCTAGTGATATTTACAACTGACAGTACGGCATTTGGGACATATTCCAACAGATCACTGTTGCCGTTGGATTAATTTGATCACTGATAGTGTGCATTCCACAGCAATTCTAGAACGAGAAATGCAGATCCACTATACCTCGAGATATTGACAAATGGCAACACGGTACTATATACATCCATCGTCACAGTATTGTAGCAGTTGTACAACTTTGTTCACCGCTGATGTATATTCCATAGCAATTCCAGATAAATGATTCCATGTTGCGGTTGTCACGGGGCACTTCCAATTGACCATAGGGTACATATTGCGTTCACAAATATAGCACAGCAGCAGCTGGAACAGTCTATTCCATGATGATTTAAACTCTATAGCAATTCTAAATGACAAAATACATGTCACAACACCTTGAGGTGTTGACAATTGACGCCACAATTATGAGATATGCCATCATCTCAGTAATGTCGAAATTGGACTCCTTTGTTTACTCATGATCGAAATTCTACACTAATTCTTGAAAAACCTAAGTATAGTGCGGATATGTCTAGTGGTATTTACAATTGGCAGTACGACATTTAATACGTCTAACTACAGACCACTCTTACCGTTGTAATAACCTGGTCACAGATTTTGTATATCCTATGGTAATTCTAGAACGACAATTGCAGATCCATCTGCCCCTCGAGATATTTAGGATTGACGGCACAGTACTGACTGCTGCTATCATCAATGTACTGTAGCAGTTGGTCTACTTCCTTCACTCAATGTGTAAATTCCGGAGCTATACTTCTATGATAAATGTATATCACAGTTATGGCTTGATATACCTCCATTTGACAGTACAGTACTTGTTTACAGCCACCAATACAGCACAGTAGCCGCAGGATTAACCTTCTCAATAATGATTCATATTCTATAACAATACCAGAATGACAAAATACAGACACACAGGCACTTGAGACATTACTAATTGACAATAAGGTACTGAGCACAGGTGTCATAACAATGATGTTGCTGTAGGTCAAATTTCTTGAACTGTTGACGTAAATTAGAAAGTGATTCTTGAATAATAAGTGTTTAGTACGGCCATGGCTTGCGATACTTGCAATTGGCTGTACGGTAACTATTACATCCACCAGCAGACACTGCAGCCGCTGTATGAATCAGTTCAATGGTGATATTGAGTTCATAGCAATTCTAGAGTGACAAATGACACACCCAACATCCTTCGAGGCATTAGCAGTTCCCAACACAGTACAGAGTGCAGCCACCATAACGGTAATGTAGCCGTTGGACAACACTATACACTGATGATGGGAATTCGAATGCGATTCAAGAATAATCAATGCATTGTACGCTTATGACTTGAGATATACCCAATTGACTGTACGATACTTAGTGAATCAGCCAGCAGAGAACTGCAGCCGCTGTATTGATCAGTTCAATGACGCCTAAGGCTTTATAAATATTCTAGAGTGGCAAAAGCAGATCCATCATCCCTCAAGGTATGAATAATTGGCAGCAGGTTACTGAGTACAGGCATCATTAGTGCTGTGTAGCCGTTGGACAACTTCGTACACCCACGATGTAAATTCACGAGCTGTTGTTGTACGATCAATGTGCATTACGGCTGTGGCTTGAGTCATTTCCAACTGAGAGTACGGTACATAATACGTCTACCAATATAGCACATTAGGCGATGGATTAAACTGTTTAGTGGTGATTTGTATTCTACAACGACACTGGAACGACGAAATACAGGCCCACGATACCTCGAGAAACGAACAATTGGAAACACTGTACTGTGTACAGCCGTCTTCACAGTAATGTAGACGGTGGACTGACATGTTTAATTACGATATATATTCAAAAGTAATTTTGGAATAGCCTACGTATTGTGCGGTTATGGCAAGTGATATTTACATTTCGCAGTACGGTAACTAGTACATCCGTCAGTAGAGTACTGCTACCGCTGTGTTAATCTGCAGCTTTGAATTAGATTTTGTAGCTCTTGCAGGATGACAAAATATATATTAACCATACCTAGCGATGTTAACAATTGAGAAGGAACTATGAACTATAGCCATCAACTCTGTAGCCGTTAGACGACTTTGAACACTGATGATACTAGTTCGTATGCGACTCTGAAATAATCAAGGAATAGCACGGTTAAGTCTTCAGGTACTTCCAACTGAGAGTACGGTAACCATTAAGCCCACAAGCAGAGCACTGCAGCCGCTCTGCTTACCAGTTCAGTGATGATTTAGATAGTATAGCTATTCTAGAATGACAAAGGGCAGATCATTTGTTTTTCGAGGTATTAACAGTTTACAACAGAGTAATGAGGCCAGCCATGAACATAGTAACATACCCTTTCGAAAACTTTGGGCACTGGCCATGTAAGTTCCATAGTAATCCTGAGAAAACCTGTGTATACTAGGGTTAGGGTGGGTGGCATTTACAATTCACAGAAAGGTAATTACAACTTCTCCCAAAGGAGCACTGTTGCCATTGGATTAGTCTGTTCAATAATGATTTAGATTTTGTAGCTATTCTAAAATTACAGAAGACAGATCCACCGACTCTCGAGGCATTAAAATTGGACAACACGGTATTCTGTACAGCCATGATCACATTAGTGTAGCCGTTGGTCTCCTTTGTTCACTGATGATGCGAATTCGAAGGTGAATCTAGAATAACCAACGTACATTTCGGTTATGGATTGAAATATTTAAAATTTATCGTAAGGTACATTTCACATCCACCAATATGTCACTATAACCGTGGGATTAACCGGTTAAATGATGATTTAGGTTCTACAACAATACTAGAATGTCAAAATACTGATACACTTACCCACGAGACACTAACAATTGTCTGAACAGTAATCAGTACAGCCAACGCCACAGTAATGTAGCCGTTGGATCACTTTGCTCACAGACGATGTATATTCCAAAGCAACTCTGGAGTTATAATTGCATATAACTCTTATGGCATGAAATATATGATATTGAGAGTACGGTACCTATTCCATCCACCAGCACATCACTGAAGCGTTTGGAATAATCCGTCCAATTATCATATATATTCTATAACAATTCTAGAATGATAAAGTACAGGTCCACTGACATTCGAGATATTAACAATTGACAACACAGTACTGACTACAGCCATCATCACAGTACTGAAGCCATTGGAATACCTTGACCTCTCATGACGTAAATACCAAGCAACTCTGTAATAGTCCGTGTATACTACGGTTACAGGTTGAGATACTTCCAATTGATAGCACGGTACCCATTATGTCGACCAGCGTACATTGCAGCCGTTGTATTAATCTGTTTAATAATGACTTCGAATTCATAGCAACTCTGGCATGGCAAATGTCAGATCCACCATCCCTTGAGATATTATCAATTGACAATAAAGTACAGAGTACACCCATCATCACAGTAATGTAGCTGTTGGACAAATTAGTTCACAGATAATGTAAATACCAAAGCTGTTCTGGAATGATGCATGTATATTACGTTTTTGTCTTGATATATTTCCAATTGTGGGTACGGTACATACTACTTCCACCAATGTAGCACTGAAGCCGTTGCATTATTCTGTTCAATGATGATTTAAATGCCATGATCGCAATATACAGATCCACAGAACCTCGAGATATTAGCAATTGACGGCATAGTACTAAGTAAAGCCATCATCACGGTATTGTAGCCATCGGATGTAATCCACTGTGTTGTCCACACATAATGTAATTTCCAGAGCAGTTGTGGCATTATCAACGTATATTACGGTTCCGGCTTGATATATGTCCAATTGCCAGTTCTGTACTTAGTACATCCACATATGTAGCACATTAGGCAGAGGATTAAACCCATCAGTGATGATTTATTTCCCACGAAGGACCTAGAATGACAAAATAAAGGGCCACGATTCCCCGGGATACGAACTGACAACAGTGTACTGATTACAGTGACAATCACTTTCAGGCACTGGGCTGCTTTGTTCAATCATGATGTAAATTCCAAGGCAATTCTGGAATAACGTATGTTTACCACGGTTATGGCTAGTTATATTTACAAATCGCAGTACTGTAATTAGTATATACATAAGCAGATCACTCCAAAGGCACTATTAGTCTGTTCAACGTGGAATTAGGTATAATAACCCTTCTGGAATGACAAAATACAGATTCCACCTTCTTCGAGATATTAAGGATTGACAGGACAGTACTAGTTATATCCATCATCACAGCTCAGTGTAGCCGTTGGACTACCTTGTTCACTGATGACGTAAATCCGATTGCAATTCTGGAATAACCATTGCACGCTTCGGTTATGGCTTGGGATACTTCCAATTGACAGCACGGTAATTATTACTACCACCAGCTGACACTGCAGCCGTTGTATTAATCTGCTCAATGATGACAAATATCTTATAAACATTTTAGAGTGAAAAAACGCGGTTCCAATATTCCTTGAGACATTAATAATTGACAGCACAGTACTGAGTTCAGCCGTCGCCACAGTAACTTCGCAGTTGGACAATTTTGAACACAGATTATGTAAATTCGAAGGAGATTATATAATAATGAATATACAGTAATGGATTGAGACACTTCCAATTGACAGTACGGTACTTAGTGCATCATCCAAATGAGAACGGTTGCCGTTGTATTAGTCCGTTCACTGATGATGTATATCCTACAGCAATTCTAGAATGAAAAATGCAGATCTTATATCTCTCAAAATATTAACAATTGACAACACAGTACTGAATACAGCCATCATCACAGTATTGCAGCCGCTTCATTACCATGTTCACTGTTGTTCTATATTCTAAAGCAATTCTGGAAAATGAATGTATAGTACGGATATGGATGATATACCTCCAATTGACAGTAAGGTACTTAGTGTATCTTCCAACAGAGCACAGTTGCCCTTGTGTTAGCCTGTGCACGGATGATGTATATACTACGGCTATTGCAGAATGAAAAATGCAGATCCATTATCACTCGAGGCCTTAAAGATTTACAACACATTACTGAGTACAGCCATCATCACGGTAATGTAGCCATTTAATTACTACGTTCATTGATGCTGTAAGTTCTAAGACATTTCTAGAATAATCTATGCACGGTACAGTTACGGCTAGGGATATTTACAACAGAGAGCACGGTGCTAAGTCCATCCACCAACAGAGCACTGTAGGCGTTGGGTTTATCTGTTTAACGATGAACAAGGTCTTATAGCAACTCTGGACTGACAAATGACAGATCCAGTACACCTCGCGATATTAACGACGGTAAACACCATACTGAGTACAGCCGTTATTACAGAGCTGTATCCGTTGGAGCGTTTCTTCACTGATGATGTAAATTCCAAAGCAGTTCTGGTATAACCTTTTTATAGTCTGCCCATTGGTAGAGATACTTCCGAATGACAGCAAGGTAATGTTGGCATTCACCGGCAGAGCATCGCAGCCGTTGGATTAAACACTTCAATGATGGTTTAAATTCTATACCAACTCTACAATGACAAGATGCAGATCCGCCATCTCTGGAGATATTCACTGTTGAGAACACAGTACTGAATACAAACGTCTTCACAGTAATGTAGCCATTGGGACACCTTTGCCGCTAATGACTTTATTTCGAGAGTGACTCTAGAGTAACAGTTTTATAGTGCAGTTATGGCTAGTGATATTCAAAGTTGACAATACGGCGTTTAGTACATCTACCAACAGAGCAGTATTGCTGTTGGATTAGTCTGTCCAGCTACGATATAAATTCTATAACATTTCTGGAATGACAAAACAGAGTTCCTCCAGCCCTCGAGTTATTAAGATATCATAACACATTCCAGGATACAGCCATCAACGCAGTAATATAGACGTTAGGCTATTTTGTCGACTAATGATGAAATTCTGATGAAATTCTGGAACAACCTATATATTGTACGGTTATGGCTAGTGACGTTTGCAATTGTCAATACGGTGCAGAGCACAGCAACCAACGGACAACAGTTGCCGTTGGTTCAATCTGGTCACTGACGCTGTGCATTCTACAGCAACCCAAGAATGAAATGTCCAGATCCATTAACCCTCGAGATATTAAGAATTGACTACAAACTACTGAGTACAGCCATCATCACAGTACTGTAACCGTTGGACTACCTTGCCCACTGATGAAGTAAATCCAAAGAAACTATCGGATAATCAGTGTATGGTATGGTTATGGCTAGTGATATGTACAATGGACAGTACGGTACTTAGTACATCCAACGATACTGCACTGTACCTCTTGGGTTAATCCGATCAACGATGATTTCGACTTGATAGCAATTCTAGAATGATATAATACAGGTTCGTCATCCCTCGCTGTATTAACAATTGTCAGCACATTACTGAGTATAGCCATCATCACAGTACCCTAGCCGTTGGACTTCTTTCATCGCTGACTATGAATGTTCCAAAGCAATACTCGAGTAATCAATACATATTACGGCTGTGTCTTGAGATATATCCAAATAACAGTACGACACTTATTACATCCGCCAATATAGCATTGTATCCGTTGGATTCAACTGCTCAATGATGATATAAATTCCATGACAATACTAGAATGGCAGAATATAGAATCTCTGGCCCAAGAGGAATTATGAATTGACGACACAGTAAATAGTACAGCCATCATCACAGTCATGTAGCCGTTGGAAGACTTCTTTCGATGACGATGTAATTTCGAAAGTGTCTCTGGAATAATCTATGTATAGTGCGGCTATGCCTAAAGATGTATACAATTTACAGTACAGCACTTAGTACATCAACCAGTAGATCATTGTTGCCGTTGGTTGAATCTGTACACTGATGATGTATATTCCGCAGCAGCTCCAAAACGTGGAATGTAGGTTCAATATTCCTCCAGGTACTAACAATTCACAGCACTCTTCTGAGTACAGCCATCGTAACAGTATTGTAACGGCTGAATAACACGTTTCACCCATAATGCCAGTTCTGAAGCAATTCCAGGATAATCAGCATATACTACGGCTATGGCATGAGATACTTCCAATTGGAAGTTCGGTACCACGTGCATCCATCAGCAGAGCACTGCAGCGGCTGTATTAATCTGCTCAATGATGATTTAGATTTTATAGCTATTCTAGAATGACAATGGGCGCATCCATTATGCCTTGAGATATTAACAATTGTGAGCACAGTGCTGAGTACAGCCATCATCACACTGCCTTAACTGTGGAATATGTTTGTTCACTGATAGTGTCAGTCCCAATGCAATTATAGGATAACCAGCGTATGCTGCGGTTATGCTTACAGTCATTTGCAATTGATGGTAAGGTACTACGAACATCTACCAATAGAACAACGTTGACGTTGGATTAATCAGTTCTACGTTGACATAAATTCGATTGCATTTCTAGAACGGCAAAATTCAGGTCCCCTATTCCTCGAGATGTCAGCAATTGACAACCAAGTGCTGATTACAGCCGTCATCACAATAATTTTTGCATTGGACTGCATTGCTCACTGATGACGTAAACTGCTAAGTAGCTCTGGAACAACCTATGCGTACTACAAAGATGGCTATTGATGTTTACAGTTCACAGTACGGTAATTAGTACATCTTCCATCATAGAACTGTTAACGTTGAGCAGAGTAGGTCACTGGATATGTATACCTTGTAGCAACACTAGAACGATATATGCAGATCCATTATACCTCTAGGTATTCACAATTGACAACACAGTTCTGAGTAAAGCCATCTTCATATTATTGTAACGGTTGAATGACTATGTTCACTCATAGTGTCTGCTCCAATGCAATTATAGAATAACCAACGTATGGCACGACTATGGCTATAAATATTTCCAACTGACAGCACGGTACTTAGCACTTCCACCAGCAGAGCACTGCGGCCGCAATATTAATCTGTTCAGTGATGATTAATATTTTATAAATACTCCAGAATGACAAATGTCAGATCCATTTTCCCTCGATACATTAACAACTGACAAGATTCTACTGAGTACAGCCTTCATCACAACACATTAGCCGTTGGACCACATTGATCACTGATGATATATATTAGAAAGGGATTCTAGGATAACCTACGTAGAGCGGGGTCTTTGTCAGCGGTATATACAACTGGCTGCACGGCACTTAGCAAATACACAAGCAGAGAGCGGCAGCCGCAGTATTAATCTGTTGATTGGTGGTTTTATGAATATACTAGAATGACAGCTGTATGATCGATTTCTGCTCGAGATATTAGCGATTGCCAACACGCAACTGAGTACAGTCATCTCCACAGAACTGTAGCCGCTGGACTACTTTGTTCACTGATGATGTAAATTCCAATGAACTCTGGATCAATCAATGTATATTACATTTATGCCTTGAGATACGTATGACTAACAGTACGATACTTGTTACATCCACCAATATAGCGCTGAAGTCATTGGATCAAACTGTTCAATGGTGACTTAAATTCTATAGCAATACTGCAATGACAAAATACAGAACCACATAGCCTCGAGTTATTATCAACCGACGACACAATACTGAGTACCGCCAACACCAGGGTACTGAAGGCGCTGGGATACTTTGTCCACTGATGATGGAGTTTCGAGAGTGATTCTGGAATATTGATTGTATAGTGCTGTTATGGTTAGAGATACTTCCAACTGACAGCATGATCCTAGTTCATCCACCAGCAGAGCACTGCATGCACTCTATTAATCACTTCAATGACGATATAGAATTCATAGTAACTCTAGAATGACAAATGGCAGATCTTTTGGCCCACGAGATATTAGCAATTGACAACAGAGTACAGATAACAGCCACCACCACATAAATGTAGCCTTTGGATAACTATGTTCACTGAAGGTGCAAATTCGAAACAGAGTCCAGAATAATCCACGTACAGCACGGCTATTATGTCTTGAGGTATTTCCCATTGACAGTACGGTACTTAGTATACCCACCAGCTGAGCACTGCAGCCGTTGTAAGTCTGTTCAATGATGACTAAGATTCTATAAACATTCAAGACTGACAAATGATAGACCCATTATCCCTCGAGATATTAACAATTGGCAACAATTTACAGCGTGCAGGGATCGTCATGGTACAGTAGCCGATGCAAAACTTCGTCCACTCATGACGTAAATAGGAATTTAATTCTATAATAATAAATGCATGGCACGTTTATGTCTCGAGATATGACCAATTGTTCGTACAGTACGTAGCAAATCCACCAGCAGAGCACTGCAGCCCCTGTGTTAATCTGTTCAATGATGACACATTTTACATGGCAATTCTGGTATCACTAATGACAGATCCATAACACTTCGGGAAATTAGTAGTTGACAACACAGTGCTGGGTAGAGCCTTGGTCACATTAATGTAGCCGTTGGAATTCCTTGTCCTCTCACGATGTATATCCCGAAGCAACACTGGAATAATCAATGTATATTAAGGTAATGGCTTTACATACTTCCAAATGACAGTACTGTATTTAGTAAATCCACCAGCAGCGTGCTGCAGCCACTGTATTTATATGTTCATTGTCGAACAAGTTCCAGCAGCTATTCTATAGTAACAATTGACCGATCCATCTTACTTATAGGTATTAACTAGTGACAGCACAGCGCTCAGAACAGCCATCATCACAGTTCTGTAGCCTTTGGAATACTTTGTTCACTGACGATGGAAATTCTAAAGCAATACTGGAATAATCAACGTATATCACGTTTATGGCTTGAGATGCTTCCAATTAACAGTACGGTACTCATTACATCCATCAGTGTAGCGCATTCGGATGTGGATTAGAATTTTCGGTCATTATTCCTATTCGACAACGATCCTGGAACGACAAAAATACACGTCCACGACCCCTCAGGATTCGTGTAATTGACAACACTGTACGGTATACAGCAATTTCACAGTAATGTAGACGTTGGACCGCTTTGTTCATTGATAATGTAATCTCGAAGGTGATTCAAGTGTAATCAATGTTTATTACGGTTGTGGCTTGAGATACCCTCAATTGTCTGTACGGTACATATTACATCCACCAGCATAGCACAATAGGCGACGGATTATAATACTGAGTGATGATTAAGGTACTACAACAACTCTAGAATGTTGAGACACAGATCGACTGTACCTCTAGATATTAACTACTGACAACATAGTACAGAGCTCAGCCATCATTACAGTAATGTAACCGTTGGACATCTTTGTTCACGGATGATGTAAATTCGAAAGAGATACTGGAATAGTCAATGTATAGTTCGGCTATCGCTTGAAATATTTCCAATTAACAGGAATGTACCTAGAAAATCCTCCAGCAGAGCACTGCAGTCGCTGTGTTAATCCGTTCAACGTTAACTGGGATTCTATAATCATTCTTGAGTGACAAATGGAAGATCCATTATCCCTCGATATATTAACAATTGACAAAACGTTATTGTGCACAGCTAACATCACAGAACAGTGGCCGTTGTACTACTTTGCACACTGATGATGTGAATTCGAATGTGACTCTAGAATCATGAACGCATTGTAGGGTAACGGATTGGAACATATCCAATTCATAGCACGGTGCTCAGTAAATCCACACGCAGAGCGCAACAAACGGCGTATTAGTCTGTTGAGCGTTGAACTATATACAATAGCTGTTCTACAGTGACAAAAGGCAGATCCATAATCCTACGAGACATTAACAGATGACATCACAGCACTCAATACAGCCATCGTCACAGTTGTGTAGTCGTTAGAGTACCTTGTCCACTGATGACATTAATTCCATAGCAAACCCGGAAGAAGCATTGTATATTACGTCTATGGCTAGAGATACTTCCAAATGACAGTACGGTACCCATTATGTCCACCATTATAAGACTGTAGCCGATGGAATCATATGCGAAGTGACGACTTAAGTCCTGTAACAATTCTAGAATGGCAAAACACAGATACGCCGACCCCCGAGATATATACCATTGACAACATAGTACAGAATTCAGCAATCATCACAGTAATGTTGCCGTTGGAACACTTTGATCAATGAGTGAGGTAAATTCGAAAGCTATCCTAGAATAATCAATGTGTAGTACGGTCATTGCTTGATATACTTGCAATTGACAGCACGGTTCCTAGTAAATCCACATGCAGACCTATGCTGCCGCTGAGTAAAAACGTTTAATGATAACTGGGATCTTATTAACATTGCGGAGTGACAGTTGATAGATCCATTATGCGTCGAGATATTAACAATTGGCAACATAGTACAGAGCACTGCCGTCATCACATTACTGTAACCGTTGGACTGCTTCGTTCACACAGATGCCAATTCTGTAGCAATAATGGTATAATCAATGTATATTACGGTTATGGCTAGTGATATTTCAAACTGACAGCACGGTACTTGGTACATCAACCAGCAGAGTACAGCAGTCGGTGTACTAATCCTCTCAAAGGTGATTTCGGTCCCGCAGCCATTCTGGAATGACAAAAGACATACCCATTGTCCCTCAAGGTGTCAATAATGACAACTCTCTAATGAGTACAGTAATTATGACAGTGCTGTTGCCATTGGAGTACTTAGTCCACGGATGACGAACATTCGAAAGTGATTGCAATATAACCTATACATACAGCAGTCATGAGTAGCGACATTACCAGTTGACATTACGGTATTTAGTACATCTTCCAACAGAACCCTCTTGCCGTCGGATAAATCTGTTCACTGACGACGTGTATCCCACTGCATGCCTGGAACGTGAAATTGGCTTCCATTACCCTACGAGAAATTAACAAAGGGCAACACAGTACTGAGTACAGCCACCATCACGTCATTGTAAGGGATGTATAACCTTGCTTAAAGATAATTTCAGTTCCAAGCAATTCTAGAATAACCAACGTATACTACGGTTAATGCTAGAGATTTTTACAATTGTCATTAGGTGATCGCTTACGTCTACCAACGGTGCACTGTTGCCGCATTAATAATCACTTCAACCATGATTCAAATTTTATAACAGTTCTAGAATGACATAACGCAGATCCATTAACCCTCAGCTACATTAACAGTTGTCAACACAGTACAGCCATCGTTAGAATATTGTAATCGTTCAGCTACTTTGTTCGCTGATAATGTAAATTCCATTGCGAGTCTGGAATAATCAATGCACACTACAGTTATGGCTTGAGGCACATCCAATTGTAAGTACCGTACCTACTACATCCACAAATATAACACTGAAGCCGATGAATTCACCTTTTCATCGATGATTCAAGTTCTGCAGCAATTCATATATGACAAAACCCAGATCCAGAGACCGCGGGTTATTAACAATTGATAACACAGTACAGAAGTCCAGATGATGTAAATTCCAGAGAAATTCTCGTATAATCAATTCATATTGCGGTTATGGCTTGAGATACTTATATTTGACAGTGCTGTACCTACTGCATCTACCAATATCAGACTGCAGCCGTTGGAATAATCTGCTCAATGACGAATTAAATCCTATAACAATTCTAGAATGACAAAACGCAGAGACACAGACCCTCGAGGTATAAACAATTGACAGCATAGCACAGAGGCCAGAAATAACCACAGTAATGTTGACGTTGGACGTCTTTGCTCACTGATGATGTCAAATCCATGCTATTCTAGTATAATAAATGTATACTACGTTTATGGCTAGAGATATTTGCGATTGAGAGTACTGTACTTCGAGCATCCCCCAACAGATCGCGGGAGCAGCTATACTAATCTTTTCACAGTGATGTAGCCGTTGGAAAAATTTGTCAACTGATGATGTATATTCCAAAGCAATTCTCAAATAGTCAATGTATGATACGGATATGGATTGCGACATTTAAAATTGACAGTACGGTACATATTGCATCCAACTATATAGCGCTGCAGCGGCTGGATGAATTTGTTCAGTGATGATTTAAATTTCATAGCTATGCTAGAATGGCAAAATGCATATCTATGGACCCTCGAGATATTAACAAATGGCAACACAGCACCTTCAACGGAGATCATAATAGTAATGTAAACGTTGGACTACCTTCCTCACTGATCATTTAAATTCCTAAGGAATTCTGGAATAAAATATGTATACTACGGTTATGGCTAGTGATGGTTAGTATTCACGGTACGGTAATTAGTACATATGCTAACGAACCACTGACGCCTTTGGATTGAGTAGGTCAATGAAGTTGTATATCCGAAAACAATCTGGGAACGAGAAGTACAGATACATTATCCCTCGAGACATTAACCATTGACATCACAGAGCCGAGTACAGCCATCCTCACAGCAAAGTAACGGTTGAATAACGTTTTTCATCGACTATATGAGTTCCAAAGCAACTCTAGAACAATCACCGTGTAGTATAGTTGTGGCTAGAGACACTTGCGGGTGACTGTACGGTACATCGTACATCCATCAATACAGCACCCTTGCCGCTGGATTAGCCTGTTCAATGATGTTTAAGTTTCCATTAGAATTCTAGAGTGACAAAACGAAAATCTCTTACCCCTCGCAATATTAACAACTGGCGACACAGAACTCAGTACAGCCATCATCACTGTGATGTAGCTGTTGGACTACATTGTGCACTGATGATGTAATTTCCGATGCAACTCTGGAAGAATCAACGCATATTACGGTTATAGCCTGAAATGCTTAAAATTAACAGCACGGCCCTTATTACATCCACCATTGCATTACTGTAGCAGCTGGATTAATCAGTTGAATCATGATTAAAGCACCGTAAAGACTCTAGAATGACGATGTACTGGGCCACTGAACCTCGAGATATTAACAATTTTAGACACAGCACTGGGTACAGCCATCATCACAGTAATGTAAACGTAGGCCTACTTTGTACACTGATGATGTTAATTCAATAGCAATTCTGGAATAATAATTGTATATTACGGTTATAGCTTGAGACATTTCCAACAGGCATTACAGTACATATTACATCCACCAATATAGGGTTGTTGCCGTGAGATTAATCTGTTCGATGATGACTTAAATTCTATAACAGTTCTAGAATGACAAAATACAGATCAACCGAGAAGAGTGATATTAACAATTTACAACGCAATACTGAGTTCAGCAATAATCACTGTGGTCAAGACGTTGGGCCACATTGTTCGCTAATGATGTATATTCTAAAGCGATTATAGGATAACCTATATATAGCGCAGAAGTGGCTGGTGATATTTATAATCGACAGTGCGGCATTTAATACATCTTCCAACAGTGCACTGATGCCGATGCATTAATCTGCTCCTTGATGATGTAAATCCGACAGCAATTCCAGGAGGAGAAATGCAGATCAATTACTCCTCGAGATTACATAAATTGGAAACACAAAACATAGAACAGTCGACATCACAATACCGTGCCTGTTGGAAGAACTTCATCATCGGTGATATAAATTCCACAGCATTTCTACAATAATTAATGTATAGTACGGTCATGGCTAGGAACGGTTACAACTGACAGTACGGTGCTTAGTAAATTCACCAAAAGAGCGCTTTAGACGTCCAATTAATCTGTTCAATCATGATACAGATACTATGGCAATTTTGGTTTGACAAAGTACAGGCCAGTTATCACTCTAGGTATTAACAATTGCCAAAACGGCGCTGAGTACAGCCATCATCACAGGACTGTAGCGGTTGGACTACATTCCTCCCTGACGATGGAACTACCAAAGGAATTCTAGGGAACCCAAGTACGGTGCTGTTATTTCTAGTTATACCTGCAATAGGCAGTACGGTACATAGCACATCCACTAGCAGAGCAGTGTTGGCCTTGTACTAATCTATTCAGTAATAATTTAGGATCTATAGCAATTCTAGTGTATCATCTGATATATCCATTGTCCCAGGAGATATTAGCCATTGACAGTACAGTGCAGAGTTCAGCTATCACCACATAATCACCATAATCATCATAATATATCAGTTGTATTAATTTGCTCATTCGTGATAACAATTTCACAGAAGTTCTAGAATAATCAGTGTAGGGTACGGTGGTAGCTAGGGACATTTCCAATTAACCGTACGGTGCTTAGCACACCCACCAACAGATCACTGCAGCGGTTGGAGTAATATGTCCATTGATGACCCAGAGACGATAACAATTCTAGAATGAGGATACACATATCAATTATCCCTTGATTTATCAGCAATTTACAGCACGGTACAGACTATAGCCACCAGCACAGTAACGTGTCCGTAGGACTACCTTGTTCACTGATGATGTAGGCTCCAAATCAGATATAGAATATCCAGTGAATAGTACGGTTACGTCTAGAGGTATATACAATTGACAGTACGGTACTTACAACATCTACCTACACGGTACAGTTGTCGGACTAACCTACTCACTGGTGATATACATTCTGCTGCAGTTCTAGAATGTGAAATGCAGCTCCAATATCCCTCGAGATATTAACAACCGACAACACAGTACAGTGTACAGCAATCATCTCAGTATTTTAGCCTTTCAATATCTTTTTTCGCTGATGATGCATTTTCCGGAGCAATTCTAGAATGGTGTATGTATATTACGGTTATAGCTTGAGATATTCCCAATTGATAGTGCGGTACCCATTTCATCCACCGATATTGCACTGCAGCCATTGGATTAGAATGTTCCATGATAATTTAGACTCTACAGCAATTGCTGAATGACAAAATAAAGATCCATTATACCGCGCGATACTGACAATTGACAACACAGTAGAGAATAGAGCCATCATCACATCGTTGAAGCCGTTGAGTTGCTCTTTTCACTGATGGTGTGTATTCCAAAGCACGTGTGTTATATTCATTGAATCATAACATTATGCGTATGTATATTTACAATTGAAGGTATGCTGCATAGTGCATCCACCAAGAGAGCATTGTAGCCGTTCGATTAATCGGTTCAATGACTATTTGGTTTCTATTACATTTATAGCATTACAAAGTATACGTCCCCTACCCCTCGTGAAATTAGCAATTGGAAACACAGTACTGAGTACAGTCATCGTCACAGTTATGTAGCCGTGGAGTAACTTTGTCCACTGATGACGTTAATTCAAACGTGGTTCGGGAATAATATATAAATAGTGCGGTTATGGGCAGCGATACACACAATTGACAGTACGGCATATAGAACATCTTCCAACAGATCACTGTTGCCGTTGTACTGATCTGCTCACTGATGACGTATATTCCACATCAATTGTTCAACGATAAATGCAGATACCTTATCACTCTGGACATAAGCAGCTGACAAGAAGGTACAGAGTACAGCCATCATCACAGTATTGTAGACGTTGGATAACGTTGGTCACAGAAGGTGTAAATTCCAAAGGAACGCTGATTCAATCCATATATAAGGCGGTTACGGACCTATATATTAAAATTGACCGTACTTTACCTATCACACCTACAATATATCACTGACGCGGTTGGACTGTTCTGATTAATTATGGTTGAAATTGTATAACAATTTTAGAATGTCAAAATGCAGATCCACTTACAGTCGGGGTATCAATTGACAACACAGTGCTGATTAAAGTCTTCTTCACAGTAACGTAAACGAAGGACTACTTTGTTCACTGATGATGAAAATTCCTAAGTAACTCTTGAATAAAATATGTATACTACTGCGATGGCTGATGAGGTTTAGTATTCACAGTGCGGTGAATTGTACATCTTCCAAGAGAGCACTGATGCCGTTGGAAAAATGCGTTCGATGACGATTTAGATATTACAGATATCCTAGAGTGCAAAAGACGGAATCATTGTCCCACGTGGCAATATCAATTGACAGCACTGTACTGAGTACAGCCATCATCATTGTACTGAAGCCATTGGGCTGCTCCGTCCACTGATGTCGTAAATTCCAAAGCAATTCTAGAATAATCAATGCATGGTTCGGTGTTGGCTTGAGTTCCTTTCAAACGTCAGTACGGCACCTTACACTTCCACAAGTACAGCGCTGTAGCCGTTGGGTTGAACTGTTTAATGGAGATATAAATTCCGTAGCAATTCTATAATGACAAGATACAGGATAACTATCCATCCAAATATTTACAATTACAACACCGTACTGTGTACAACCATCACCACTGTAATGTATACGTTGGACTGCAATGTCCACTGGTGATGTAAATTCCAAACAAATTCTGGAATAACTTATGAGTAATACGGTTACGGCTGGTTACGTTATCAATCCACAATTCGGTAATCAGTACATCTGCCAATACTGCCCTGTAGCATTTGGTTTAAATTGGTCACAGAATATGCATACTCTACAGCAATTCTAGAACGAGAAATGCAGATCCATTACCCCTCGAGATATATGCCATGGACGACACAGTACTGAGAGCACCCACCATCACATTAATGTAGCAGTTGGGCTACTTTGTTCACTGATGATGTGAATTCCATCGTGGTCATAGAATAACCCATGTATTGTTGGGTTATGGCAAGTGATATTTACAATTGCAGGTGTCGCATTTAGTACATCGTCCAACAGAGCAGTGTTGCCGTTGGATTATTGTGTACCATCCATTGGACATATCTCAAGCCTTAGCCGTACTGTACATTTATTATTCAAGAATCACTTTAGAATTCACATCATCAGTGAAAAAAGTGGACTTACATCTAAATTATTGTTATGATGTCTGTACTCAGTACCCTGTTGTCAATTGTTGATGTCTCAAGTGTCTGTGGATACGTATTATGTCGTTCTGGTATTGTTATAAAATTTGAACCACCATTGAAAATATTAATCCTGCGACTAGAGTGCTATATTGGTGGATGTAAATAGGTACTGTACAGACAAATGGAGATAAACCAAGCTGTAACCGTAATACACATTTATTATACCAGTAGCGCTCCGGAGCTTAAATTATGAGTGGACGAAGTTGTCCATCTGCTACAGTACAGTGATGGTGGCTGCACTCAGTAGTGCATCGCCAATTATTAATATCTCGAGGAATAGTTGACGTTTTTTTGTCATACTAGATTTGTTATAGTATTCAAATCAACATTGGACATCATATCCCATCGGCTACAGTGATACAAATATGGATGTAGTATGTACCGTACTGTCAATTGGAATTGTCCCAACATATAACCGTAATATAGATAGATCACTCTAGAATTACTTTAGAATTCCATCATCAGCGAACAGAGCAGTTCAACGTCTACACTACCGTGATGATGGCTGCTCTCAGTACTGTGGTGTCGACCGATAATGTGCCGAGGGTCAGGGGATCTGTATTTTGCCATTATCTAATTGCTATAGAATTTAAGTCATCACTGAACAGAATGATGCAGCCGCTACTGTGCTATATTGGTGGATGTAATATGTACCGTACGGTCAATTGGAGGTATCTCAAGGCAACCGTAGTATTAATGGATTATTCTGGTATTGCTTTGGGACTTTCATCATCAGTGAACAAAGACATACAACTGCTACAATACAGTGACGATGGCTGTATTTGATACTGTATCGTCATCTCTTAATATCTCGAGGGATAACGCATCTGCAGTTCTCGTTCTAGAAATGCTGTGGAATATACATCATCAGTGAACAGACTATTACAACGGCAAACGCTTTCTATTGGTAGACACACTGAATGCCGTACTATCAATTGTAAACGTCGCCAGCTGTAACAACACTATACATAGGTTATTCCAGAGTTGCTTTCATATTTACATCAAAAGTGGACGAAGTAGTCCAACGGCTACATTACATTGATGGTAGCTGTGCTCAGTACCGTGCTGTCATCTGATAATATAACGGGGGTCAGTGGATCTGTACATTGTCATTCTATAATTGTTATAGGATCCTAATTATCTTTGAAATGGTTTATCCAACGGCCACAACAAGATATTGGAGGACGTAATGAGTACCGTTCGGCCTATTTTAGGTGTTTCGAGATATAACCGTAGTATACGTTGATTATTCCAGAGCTGCTAAGGACATTGCGTCATCAGTGAACAAAGTAGTCAACGGATAGACGTATGTGATGAAGGCTGTACTCAGTACTGTGTTGTCAATTGCTAATATCTCGAGGGATAATGGATCTGTCTTTTGTAATTCTAGGGTATCCATAGAACCTAGATCACCATTGAGGGGATTAATACAGCGGCTTCAGTGCTCTGCCGGTAGATGTACTAAGTATCGTGCTGTCAGTTGGAAATATCTCTAGCCACTATCGTACCTTGCGATGGTCATTCTCGTATTGCTTTGGAATTCACGTAATCAGTGAAAACGTTATTCAACGGTCATAATACTGTGATGATGGCTGTATTCAGTACTGTGTTGCCAATTCTTAATATCCCTGATTGATAATGGATCTGAACTTCTCGTTCTAGATTGGCGGCAGTATATACAACGTCAGACACAAATTTAATCCAACGGCAGCAGTGGTATGTTGGTTGATGTACTAATTACCCTACTGTGAAATCTAAACGTAACTAGCCATAACCATCGTGTGAATGTTTTATTTCAGATTTACGTAGGAACTTAAACGCTCAGTGCACAATGTAGTCAACGTATACATTAGTGTGATGACGGCTGTAATCAGTACTGTGTTGACAATTGCTAATATAACGACTGTCAGTGGATTTATATTTTGTCATTCTTGGACGCTTATAGAATTTAATTCGCAATTGAGCAGATTAATCCTGCGGCAAAGTTGATCTAACCGTAAATGTACGTAGTGCCGTACTGTGTATTGTAAATATACCTAGCCATAACCGCAGTATACATTGATTAACCTAGAAGTATGTTGGATATGTTGCCATTGTCAGTGCACAATGTCATTCAACCGCTACAATACTGTGATAACGGATGTAGACGGTTCTGTGTCGTCAACTTCAATATCTCGAGGGACAAAGGGTCTGTATTTTGTCACTCCAGAGTTGTTATAGTATCTTAATCACCACTGAAGTGATTATTCCAGCTGCAACACATGCAAATACCTCTTGCCATAACCGTACTATACTCTGATCATACTAGAATTGTCTTGGAACTTATGTTCCTGTCATTATTGTTTTACCCGGCATACCGCTATTGCCCTAAACGGAGAGGAAGTGTCTTGGAAAGCGTTCTCGTCTATTGACACAAGGGAGAGAAGTACTGAAATTAACTGCAGTTTGACTCGTCGCTCTGAGCTAATCGTAATTACGTACCTCCCGTGAAACGCCAAGTATTGCACTACTCACAACCCACGAAGGTTAAGTATTACGGAAATTTGCTGAATGTAACCTATTTTGCCACGTGTCGCGGAACCGCGGTTTCTATTCCTTTCGTGCCAACACTTTCATTGCTGCCAGTAAGGTATCGCGTAGAATAAGAGTTCTAATGGTATAGTTAATATTAGGTTTGTAATTAATATATGCAGCTTGAAGTTCAATACCCTATATAATTAGTCGAGGCCTTAGTTCGAATAATGTAATCAAGAATATTAAACTAATGATACTAATGTTAACTGAAGACCCTAGTACCCTATAGCATAATAAGCTAAACAAGCACAATGGATCATGAATTTTCGCTTCATTAACTATATGCTCCTTTTAAAATACATGTTGGTAAGTATATTCGAAGTTTACTGGTAACATACGATGAAATGCACACAATAACAGTCTCCGACTCCTATTCACAGTAATGTCATTTAGTGTCGATGTCGTGTCGATAAAAAAATAGGTGTGAAGCTCATGCCAAATGTAATCTCTTAAACCTCATCAGAAAAATTTCTGATCGCTTTACATTTTCGAAGATCAAAAAGAACATTAAAAATTTGCAATAGGTAACAAGTGTCGTAGACTTTGTACGTAGCATTTAGCTTGGCACCGTTTTCCTAGAATTGACCTTCGGAAGGCGATACCAATTACCATGGCTCACAACGTGGAGGTGGCTATGCATCGAGAACCGGCATTCGCCTTTGTTACGAAAACTACTGGTGACGCCAGTTTCAAAGATATCTAACCAAACTTGGAGCGCAAAGAGTTAAGGTGAAACCACTCACACTTTGTAATATTTCATGTCTTACAAGAAAGTTTTCGGATTGATGTACATATATTTATACTCTACTGACGCAACGCTAATATGCGACACTTCAGCAGACCCTAATATTTCCATTTTCCCAAAAATTAGGGGAACCAAATATGAAAAACGCTAGCAGAGAAGAACTATGTCATAATCGCGCCGGGCCTGAACAAGTTCGCAATTATTCGAAAGACAGACTGGCATACAGAGCTTACCCCTGCGTACAAGACTCTCCAGATGCAGCATCACGAACGGGCCTAGCCCACCGCAGCCATGGCCGACCTTGCCATTACTTAGCCGTGAACAAATGTAGACCCCGAAACAATGAGAGCCCCGGACACGCTACGAGGGTTCAGTGAGGCCTTCCAGGCGGACAGACATTACCTAATGCTGCCCCAAGGTGTAGAATTTAGGTATCCCATATTGTATGACCGCAGACACTTGCCGGACCAACTAGAGGCCTATACCCTAGCAGCGCACGACCAGGGCTGCTGAACGTCACATTCACCCCAGAAGGGACAGTGTCACGAAGGCCATCATAAGTTAAAGCCTAACTTGGAAAATGCACGTATAATTAAGGTAAATATGCACTATAATATTAATGTAGGTTACGGAAACCTTATAACATTATAAATGTTCAAAGGTAGGAAACATGTCGTTTCAAAGATATGAGTGAAAGTGTGGGTACAATTACTACATTTATTTTACATCTTTTACATAGATCCTATTAGATCCTCCATAGATCCATTACTCGTACAAAATTTTACCCATATTTTTAAAATGATATATTCACTAGCTTTCTACAATTTTCCTATTGTATTCCCTTCCTTGCGCAACACTTAAATAATACTATAAGTATTATTAATGCTACAGTATTACTTGAAGTAATTCTATACAACATGCGCTCACTAACAGTTCCTCAACCCTTTGCACGCAGCTTGTACCACAAGATCAACGTCGTTGATCTGCAATTTGCTATTTGTTTTTGTCTTCAGTATCCAGCTATGCCGAAAACACTGAATAAGACAGCACCTTATGGAAACTACCACACATCCTTTATTCCTTTCGAAACAAAATTTTTGGTTCCAAATTATCTCCCAGTGCAGACATCTAATTGTATTCGCTATAGATCGAATAACTGGAAACGTTCTTAAAGTACAGATGGTTAATTGTTACTGCTATTATTCTAACTGACAAGGTTCAACTATGTCTCAGTGCCGGTGTTCCAAAAAATTTCTTCGCCTTATCCTTCTTAGTCTAATTCCGCACTTACTACGTATCTTTCCATGTATCGTCACAAAATAGATTGGATTTAATCGATACGTCGACAGAATACTCTACGGAGATTTATGATTTGGTTATAGTAAATGAGAGGCAATAATGCATACCGAGATTTCGATCATCTAACGGCAAAATGCACCGTGATAGCGGTACAACTCTAACAAATTCACAGTTCAGCGAAGGATGGTGAACAAATATGAATCGAGGGGTGTCATTGAGGTGATATCTAACCGCAGTGGTCGATTCCTCGTGGACAGGTAAAACCAGAATGTGGAATAGAATGTATAATAAAATGTGCTTTTTACCTCCTTCCGTTTTGGGATGCCGGACGTTTACAGCGTCGTGGATTCGAAGACCAGTAGTTGTACGCGCTGTGATATCTCTATTGTGTTTCGGTTTTACATTTATCCGGCACTTAAACATAGAGTAGTAGTGTTTCGTATTTGAATATAGCTCATCTTACTAATAACTTGATGGAGGTCGTTGGCACTTTTATATGGTTGTGACTGTGCCACGCGTTTTTTCACTTTTGTTAGATACTCCTGGTTATGTGTCCATCAGCAGTGGATTCGAGAGGTAGGGTTGATATGCTGAAATTTGTGCGAGTGTCTCTTGCTTAATATTGGTGCTTCCGGGCTACAACGTACGCCTGCATAAAGTATATATATTATATGAAGCAACTCAATAAAGAAAAGAAGGAATATATAATCCTTCTCTTACCTTATTGATAAATATTTAGAAAAATTTTGATGTAAAGGTATTACTTTTTAAATAATTATGAAGAGAGGAAGTCAGGAATTTGTTAGTTTAGCGGGATTGGTGGCACTGAAACTAAGTTTTATTTCACATAATACGAATTTAGTACATGAAATTGATATAAGTAGGTTATATAAATCTATGATAAGCTTTGCACTGAGGTATAGATGATATCGTGTTTCGATTATTCGCTATTCTAGCATTATTTTGTAATGTGAATCATTCTTAGCGATCTATTACGTTCAAAAATATCAGGCTATTAAGAACAGCTAGCATATCCGTTATGCCTTTACAGAAGCAATTTGTGTTACAATTTCAATATAAATATCCGTTATTTGACATCTCTGTTTCGTATTTTTATTACTTTCTGTCAGGAACATCTTGTTAGCCCAAACGCTTCTTGTGATTCAGTGGATATGGAGGTATGACGAGAAAGGGAGTGTCCAGAAGTATCCATATCCCTTGATTTCCTGAATTTGATACAACTTACCATTTAAAATGGAATTTTCTGATACCTTAGCGTAATATAATTAGTATTATTGAATACTAATGCTTCATTATAGTCTTATACTGTTAGAGGTAATAATAAAATTAATAAAACTGGAATCAACTTAACAGGTTCAAAGATATAGGTTTGTAAAGAATAGAATTGCAAACCCGTCAGATTGAATGAAATTGCCATTAATTTACAATTCCCTACGCATTTAATATGGTAAAGGCACATGTTGAATTTCTAAATTAAGTGCAAAGGTGTAAAATTGATTCGCAATGTATTAAATTTTAAATCCCCTTTCCTGCGAAAAATGGCTCATAAAATTCTTCCCCTCTCTTCATTTATAATGAAAGTAACTTTTTTACCATGAATAATATCCAGCATGATATACCTTCATCACATTTGGAATCTAACTTTTCCACAGCACGTGATATTTGATAGAAATGCAACAGTAGCATTACACCAAGCTTATCTGCAATACGTTGATTCCCTGGTTATTGTAGTCCATTATATTCAATTTTCGTTCTTGAGTCCTTAACATATATATCGGTACATTGTTACATTATTAGCAGTCGATTAAATGAAATTCTTAGGGGATACTGTTAAATATTGTTAAAGATGAGAGGCAGGGACTGCAGTTAGAGTAATGAGAAAATGAACTTACGTAGGAGGTAATAAAAATGTTGCACAAAATAGTTATCTGAATCTCTGTTCCAGTGGTATTGATAGTATGGAACGAGATATTACGTATGGAATACGATTTCATTAAGCTAATTAATAATACATTTAATAGCGACACATGATAATAATAAAATGTCTCTGGGAGGAATATGAATTTTTTAACCCTAATTGGCAAACAATTTCCTTAAAAATTCGTCATTAAATGAGAACCTGTTGAAATAGTATTAATGAAGAACAAAATAAAATATTAACTTCACAAGCGAAATTCTGAAGTACTTTCTGCAGTAGCCATTATGCTTACCGTAATATTATTTGATACAATTATTTGTGATTCTTTTGAAGGGTATCTGAAGTTAGTGAAAAATGAAGCCTGCTCCAAAATGAACACGTGAAGCTTTATTTCTCAACCAACCGGTTAATAATATTTTGTTTCCAAACTTCTGTTTGATTATAATCTGAATGAATACTCTGGTAATTAATATTGGCACTGGTACTTACTGGCGTGGTTAATTAAAAGCCTTTAGCTAAATCCATACTTTCACTGGAAAAATTTCCCTCACTTTTAACTTTCAAGTATAAACGTCAAGCCTGCTTTCTATATAATATTATATTAAATATACTTCTCCCAATCTTTCATTAATTATATGCATGACGTGTCAGAATAATATTAAACAGAGGAATAAGTAATTAAATCTTTGTACGGCATAATTAAATCTGGGGACACGCATATATCACTTCTTAAGGTAATACAGTCTTCCTTTTAACCAGATTCCCAAATTTCATTGTTTCATATATAAAATTGAGATAGGAAATAGAACAGTTTATGACTTAAGAATAACATGCATGCTAATATTACTGATAATATGAGCAGTAATGTAGGAGGATTCGTCAACATTTATTTATTCAATTATACATTCCTTTTCGTTTTTATTACTCAGATGCTAATTGTTACTTCTTATTACAACATATCCAGATGACCAGAATTTCAGATTTAGTTTCCAAAATAACTATGTCGATGTGGTATTCGTCAAAGATCAAGTACCCACTATAAATTCAAGTTACAATGGTCAAAGCTGAGGTCCTCCATAGTCATCACTATATTTCCACATATACTCACTGTGTGCTAAAAAAAGTACGTAGAATTTTCAGCGAGAGTAGAATATGAGTTGCTATTCTTCATCTGTTACATTAAAACAATTATTAAATATATAACTTTAATGTACACTATTCTTCAACGTAACTTCATTCCCCTTGATTAAAGTTTTACACGATGCACGGAACCACTTCTCCCACGCTTCGCGTGCAATTCATTGCATCTCGAATATCCCTGCTCACCCTGTAACAGACGAATATTGTAACATTTGAAATACCTGTAATTCGTGTTCAGGTAAAAAACGTTGTTAAAAGTCAGCGTTTAAATAGTATCATAGTTCTCACGCATTTGTTTCGATTTCTCCACATCAGAACAATGCACGCTTCAAAATTTTGAGCTTACACACTCCGAATAAAGTTTTAGTACGACATTAAATTGTTAGTAATACAAGACATTGATGTTTATGAATAACAATTATAAATAGGTTAGTTTTACTTCAACTGATAGCAGTGTCTCAAATGCTAAGTAAGTTAAGGAAATTAATATTAATAGAATACGACCAATTAAGTTAGACTTAATTAGTAAGTTATTAAAGGGAATAAATCGTGAATCGATAGAGAGAAATTTATATCATAAATAAAGGGAAATAGATCGATAGGGGAATGGGTGTTATTAGTGTACTTTATTTGTCACTCATAGGAAAGCCAATGAATAATAAACGATACGCAGGCGCATCTTCGGCGCGAAATTTTGTAATGCAAGATGCACGCTGATTTTTCGCCTCAGGTCCTTCGGCGTAAGGTGTCATACAAAAAGTACCGAACCCCATCGATGTAACATGACTTGGAAGACAGCCCGCATAAAGTGAATATGCACTAACTTCCAGAAATTCCCTAGCTCCATCCCTTCACGCGATTCTGTTTCCTTTTCACCAACTTCGTGTGCAATGTCAAGGCGAAGAATCATTCTGAACGAGCCGATAGGGACTTCTTAACTTAAATTAAAATCATTGTCCATCTCCTTTAAAAATTTGCTTTTAAAAGGTACATGGGTTAAGAAATACTATCATGCATTGATGCATAATTGCAGGAATTGCTGTTTCTTTTGTACAGTCTGGAATATCCAACTTCAATCTCGAAATATTGGGACTTCCTTAACTCAGGACAAAAATAGTAATTTCAGCATAATTTAGAAATAATTTTTGGAAAATTTTGGAACGGAAGAATAATATATTACTGTGTAGAGTAGGAGTAGATATTTGGAAAATTTGACATGGAAGGCACACGTTTCACTCATATTCCTTATGCAAGAATTAAACAAATGTTGTGCAATTTATTCAATATTCTTTACCCGCTAAGGAAAAGAATTGCGAATTAGAGACCTATCTTCAAGGTAAAAGTTAGAGATAACCATGAATATTAATTAATGGCGAAGTTGTTTCAAAATGGTGACACAAATGAACTAATATCTTCAATCCTTTCGCACGAAGGAATTACCTTCGTTAGGTATCGATTGTTATCATTCGTAGTAACATTCTTTATCCATCATGTTGGATAATAACGAACTTTAAATCAATCGTTTAGATCAGTAATTTCGATGTTAAGAATATTAATTCTAAATTTCTTCTCCTCCAATCATTATTCCATTTTTGCAAATCAGTTCTAAATTCGTCGATTATCCCCGACTAACAATTCTTTCTAGTAAGTGGACGATTCCTTTTCCGACCCTTTGCTGTATTCCTCATCATAAGTCTTGTATAATGACGAATTTTAAATTAGTCTTATATAGCACGGTAATTTGAATATTCAAATGACTAATTCAAAATTTCTCCCAGAAGGAATGAGTTCCTTTTAGGTACCTGGCATACAATATCAGCTTCTCAATAATTAATTTATCTATTATTCTCGTTTCTCAATTTTTCCGCATAAAAGGACAGTATTCCATACCGATTATGTTGAATACTGACGAATTATGTATCCGTCATATCTAGAATATTGTAGGATACCGTTTCGGAAACAAACCACGAATCGGCTATTGCCAACAAAAACAACTTATAAACCGATCAATATTTTCTAGATGCAAATTCAAAAGTTGTTTTGGATAACAGAATTAAGTTCCCCGCTCCCTTAGGGGATATGAAACGTAGGTAAGCGAAAGCATAAAATCATGGTCCCCGACGGCAGAAGCTGAGTCCTTAGGGAACAATTCTGACCAGCACGAGCGTGAGTCGTTTGTTGTTCGAAGGAGAGTTAAATTAGAGTGCGTCTTTGTGAGTTTTCATTTCGTTGCTTGGTGTTAATTCCTTCATTAAGATATTTTCAATTTTGTGATGGTGGTTTTCCGTTATTTCTTCTTGTTTTGTCAATTTTTGGCAGCGCAACGCTAGTTTTCGCCATCCAACAATTTAGTAACTTAGTAATTACGTAATTTAGAAATTTAGTAACTTCAACATTTAGAATACTATTTCCGAATGTTGATAACATGTACTGAATGGAAATACTGGAATCTTGATTATACTACAGTAATGGAAGGGAGATCGGGATACTACATAATATGAAATTTTTAATTAATGGTTTGTGGACAGACACTTAATACACTGCAGGTTCAGCATTGAATAGAAATATTTTTCACTCGTGTAGATGTAAGGAATGCGAAGAGATAAATTTTTCTTCTATTTATAATTGGGTAGAAGTATGTGTGAAAGTAAAATATCATTGAAGTTAGAAATGGAAATGGAAATGTTGAACTTGACATGGAAGTACTTGTAAATTTTACTTCTTATAGGTACCGATAATATTTGGAAAATGCATTGTAGGTTATAAACAATTCACTTTTTATCTTGGTCTTACGACTTTTTATAATAACTTCTCTTTTAGCAGAGGTTTAATTAAAGTACCTTTAATTAGGGCATTGCTTCCTCTTTGATACTCGTTATGTAATCAATAACGTATTAATATGTAAATTTCGTATCCTCCCACATTTCATTGTAATCTTCTTAAAAATCAGATTAATTTCTCATGCTTTTATACCAGTATGACGTTTAGAAGCCAGTAAAGGTCTTTTAGACGCTAGAAAATCACGTTCACAGTATTTCATCGTAATTCTACATATAGCTGCACCCAAACCCTGTACTCTTGAATAATATTAATAAATAACTCTGCCTAAATGAAACTGAATGTTAACAATTCCAGAAACAACTACTGTGACCAATAGCTCCAACTACATGCGTACACGAAATAATCATGCTTCACCAACTAACATAATTAATAATAACTATAACAGATATACTTCCCGAGAAACTGCCTCTTAACTCAGAATAATTAAGTCGACGAAATTTCAAAATCCACGAAACAAAATGGGCATGTATATTCTAGGGTATTAGCGTTGCAGCAGAATGCTATAGTTAATGGTTCCGTCAAGCTCGGCTCGAACGTATTCATTTGCAGCAGCCGAACGTATAGTAGTCACACATATTTCTTCATTTCACGCGCCTTTTCGCGCGTTCTTCGCACGATCAGAGGATTTCATAATTGTCACGACGGTTCGTTTGAAAGTTGATGGAACGAGGCTTCGGATTGTGATTTGTTTAGAGGCAAACGTCGCTATGTCGTAGAGTCGTGCACGCTCGAATGGTACCATGCTGCTCGCTTGCGTGCAAAAGACAATAGGGCCAAATAATTAGTTCAACGCTACTGTGGAGCACCGCGACCTATTGCCAGTCGCCGTTTCGCGACGTATATATTAGGTTCGCCGTCTACAAACGGAGAAACCCGTTTGTTAGCGTCCGCTAAGCGCTCTACCGCGATGACATTATTATATTCCGTCGTCGAAAACTCGGTATTTGCAACTATTGCATTGTCATACAGATAACTGAATGTCCAGCAGCTTCTTCTGCGATCAAACGCTTTCCGTTGCATGCAACCAAGTACAAACGTGGACCTAAGCTACCATATCCTTTGAGCAGTTATAACATCGTTAAGAGAGGTCCGACAATATCATTTGTGGGCTCTATGTGAATGCTAAACCCGTACTATTGCGTCGTTCGATCGAATCTTCCCTTGGACACCTTTGGGGTGGAAGGCGGAAACGGGATTTCGGTTTAAGGAATGGGGAAGCCTTGAGTATCATGTTTCTTTCAGAAATTTATTCCTGGGCTCCAAATTAGTGAAAATTAGACCACTGTAGGAACCCCAAGGTATATAGTATACGATTTTTGACTGCAAGGTAATTCCTCTCCGAACAAATTATTGCATTGAAGTCCGAAATTATTTGCTATTACTTTAAGAACCAGATTGAATTTTGATTGATCTTATTCAGTACGACTGGTGCGTGTTAATGGAATTGCATCATGTATATGTTCTACCATATTAATGCTTTAATTAGTAGCATGTCGCTCGTATACTGTTCACTGTGTCTGAAACTGATTCGAAACGAAAAACTGCCCAAACAAGTTCCATGGTGTCACTTTAGTGGTTTTATAAACCGTAACCGAACGTAATGCAAAAAAGGAGTTCCTTTATTGAAAATATCTCTGTTCCAATTTTTACTAATTTGCAAGAAAAGACAGTCTCTGTCTTTAGCAGCAAAACAGTGTCAACATAAATTCAATCCCGGGATGCGAAGGTGAGGCTTACGGAGGGGTGCAAACGACATACATGGTTGCGTATGGCGCTAACCGCTTACAAGAGGATGACGAGCCTACATAGTCGTTAGTTTCTCACACTACATCTCATATATATCAATTGCATTCGAATTAGGCTGAAATTACATGGAGCGTGTGTTAACGCGCGCGAAATTTGAATAAACCCAAAAATTGAAAATGCTGTATTTAGAATAGACTGTGTATGTAAGTTGCAAATTAAAATTTGGTAGCACCATTATGCTCAGTTTCTAGTAAATATATCAGGGTGTAAGGAGTTAATGGAGCAGTGGTTGAAGATTAGCATTATTTCATATGATAAACCTGCCAAAGTTCAAATCCAAAGCCATTTCCGGACCTTCACTCGATATTCCCCAAGGAATCGATCATTGCCTCGGTCCCATGGTTGAGTGAAATTGCCTCCAATGTAAGTTAAATTAAATTATCAAAACCTTTTCGAATTCTTCTTTCCTTTTCTCAATCGCGGGGCAATTAACCAGTGCTAGGCTTAGCGTTAAATATCAAATGACGTTACGTGGAATGTCGGAATGAAATAATTCCACGCGATAACTAGTACCCGCTGCCCGGTACACCACTTTAAGAAGTTTCGTCGAATTTCAGCAGGAGATCCTCGAAACGCTGCTTTTCCGCAACGATTTGATCGCCGAGGACAAAGTGTCGAATATGCATTCGGTCCATGAAACCCGTTCCATGTTCTAATTATAACACCTCCACGACTCCTCGGCAGGATAGATGTTATCTGGCGCGTAACGGAGGTATGTAACTCGCGTTTCCGGCTGTACTAACGACAATGTGGAACATTATCCGCGTCATGATGGAAGCATTTCTACATCCTTCTGGCTAACGGGCGCGTGAACGCAGATACATGGCTGCACGGATTTCGTTCGAATGCATTTGGCGCTCGCTCGGGACGGAGAAACAAGAAACCGAGCAGATACTTCAACGGGCAGGAATAACAGAACTGGCTACATATCCGATATCAGGTAGTCATCGGTGTGACATTTATTTCCTTCGTATGCCACAGGGTTATTTGTTATTGGTTGGCTTGGTTATACACATGGCATGAATTTGTTGCTGGATTCGTGGTTCTCGGTAATCTTGCCATATGCATTAAAGTGTTATGCAACTCATTACTTTAATTAATGTTGGCTGGTGGACTGAACTTACTGTTTAAGCTGCTATTTCACAGTATTTTAATAATTTGGAGTAAATAATTTGGGACGTTTGTTTATTAGATAGTTTAATAATGTTTGGTCGGCGGCGTGAATTATAGCTCAATATCGTAGCGTTAACTAATGTCTGGTATATTTACTTACTGCTTTACCTATACGGGATTGACCGTACCCAAAAATTACAAGAAAATTGCTTCAGTGAGGCACAAAGCTAACAGCGACGAAGGTAGAAGTAAGAATACATAAATATGCAAAGAGATGAGATGTGTATAAGTATAAGAAAAAAAGAATTTTTTGCAGAGATGTGCGATATAACAGCTTTTTTATTGTGTGGAGGGATTGGCTGAATAGATATAAGGTAGTACTTGAATTATTGATACTAACAATGTTTATATTAATAACTGAGTCGCATGCTAAAGCAGATTTATGCTTTTGTAAATGATGAAGGTGCAATCGCCTTGAATGATAAGTTGGAACATTGATTGCGGATTTTTTCAATACACCGGAACAGTTTACAAGGCTATTGAGCACTTTATAAACAAAAAGAGTACCGAAGATTTCGCTCGTTCCTTCTAAAGTTTTTAATATGTGCGTTGAGGGTATGAATTCTTAGGCATGGCATTAAACTAATATGTGCTATCCAACATGACGTGAAGTTAAACGTAATAACAGGCATCGCACTATTCCTAAAGAGCTTGTATGCAATTTAGAGTAAGGTACCCTGATTTTCTGAATATTTTGTTCGATAGTTTGGAGTCCTGTTAAATATTTTGCTTTGATTCATGCTGTTAATTGAATTGAATGGACTTCTGTATTCTCATTCAATGCTTTGCTACACTGAACTAGCTAGCCTTGTTGTATTCTATTCATTCCTTTAAACAGTGTTATACTGTCATTTGGAACATAACCAATCTTTCTTCGAGAATTATATGTTTCGGACAAAATCTTTCAATTTTCTGGCAGTACTGATAAAAATTACAGGATTTTATGACGTTCTGCATCTTCCGGTGCCTATTGGAATCGTTAGGATACAAATTTTGTCAAAGTCAAGTTTAGAATTTGAAAGCACTAAAATGTTATCTCGTCTTTACACACCTCTGCAGTATACAAGTCTTATAATGCAACTATCTGTATTATGTCATTATAATATAGCCTAACCTCGCTAGATATCCATTCGTATTATACACAAACGATGTACATAAGCACACAAATATTTACAGACTACGTAAAAATTAATTTTCAAAATATCCACAGAGTTCAAATTTTAATTTTGACCAATTTCATCATGAACGTCCATTTATTTTTCTCTGTATTTAAACGAACTTACGATTATTTCTCAATTAGTTACTTTCGCTAGCATTGCCTTGAACGAAAATAGATTTTCCAACTTAAGGTGCGATTCTCTATACGAATTATGAGATTGTTAGCAGATACCAAGTTCCACTTAATTAGTATCAAGCTCAATTCGAGATTATTCCGCTTGCTGCAAGCTATCATAATTGAAATGTATTTCCCAGTCTTTTATGAAAATTGTTGAATATTTATGAAAGAGGGTAAGCCCATTCAGGATGAAAATATGTGTGCCTCGAAAAAGAGCATTTCGACATGCATTAAACCCGCTTGGAGATAAACAACAAATGTGCAGTTTGTCCGAATTGAATAAAATTGCGTGCCCTATTCATCTAAAAATCGTTGGGAATTTCCCAGAAGGAATACGATTTAAACTATTAGTAAACGAAACTTTAATTGGAGTGCTTGGTAAGAATATATTCGTGGCCCACGATGTTAATAGTATGATTGCACGGAATTGAAGTGAAATATAGCCACTGTGTGCTTAAAGAAATATTACTAGAAGACTAACAATAGTTATTGTTAAAGCTATGAAGGTAACGCTTAAAACAATAAATGAAGGAAAAATTCTCCATCTGATGATGATATAAGCACTTCAAGAATGTAATGAAACTCAGTTCAGGAAGAAAATATATGGTTCCGTATTTACGTGCAAACATGTGATAAGCTAGAATAATTTCTGAAAATTAGTCGTAATATGTATAACAATGTGAGGTAGCGTACAGCTAACCGAGAGCTTATTTAAACGATGAGGACTACTAAAAGATTCTAGAAGCCGAATTTGTAATAAATATTCCCAGACGAAGCAATATAGGGACATTAGCATTGGTAAAGTGTTTTCGTATGCAAAACGTAACAACCGATGAATTGCTGTCGCATAAGAAGCAATTTGGGCGATTGAAAATCGGCGAGTAATATGCATAGGAGTATGAAGATAATAATACAAGGACAATGACAATCATGAGAGTAAAGTTCACAAATTGAAGCCCAAGAGGGGACCATACTCAATTCGAGAAAGGTGACCCCATGTCCCTCGCACTGAAAACATGCTCAATTAGCTTAAGTGACGACTATACGATAATAACTGAAATAGAAGTATCTTCACGTGAAATATGGAAATGAATTTCTCGTGACTTCCTATGTTCATTTCACTGTAAATGGAAACAACCGGAAGTCAAACATACAAATAAGGAAAGCTTCGAATTGTTACGTGCACATCGCGAAAACTTTTCGAAGCGCAAACGTTTAATAGCCATGAACGTGACGATCAAGGCAACAGCGTGCTGAGACGACCATCATTGGAGAGCGAAGAGAGGGGGTCGTGAAACGAGAAAGGCGTGCTAAGCGCGCCAGCTGGACCAAGCTTCTTTCGTCGCCAGTATTCCTCCCTTATACGTTTTGGTCTGGTCGGACGCTGTGCACTCAGAAACGGTATGCGTCATCTCGGCATTTACAAGTGGCTTTGGCGCTGGAAAAGCAGTTGCAACGGTCTCACGACATTGATATTATGTGGTTATGATTTGTCCTTTATTGAATCACCCTTATTCTACCGGTTCTTACATTTATGCAGTGAAAGCCCTTTATTGGATCGCCCTTGTGTTACAGATTCTGATATTTAATGAGTAAGGTACAGTTAATGTGGCGAGTTATGCCTACCAGTAGAGGACGGCAGACGACACAAGTGAAATCAAACTGCGCCTAAATTGCATGACATGTGTGATATTACTAAAGCAATGCTGTGCAGTGCAGATTTGAAGCAGTAGTATAGCTTTGGAACAAGAAATCGAATGTTTTCCTTACATTCGCTGAAACTGTAATCCAATGGTGCCGAAGTTGAATGAAATTTGCGATATTATTGGAACAAAGGCATTCTGTGCAGTTATAAGGCAGTAGTAGATCTTTGCCCAAAAGCCGCAAATTTTTTTAAACTGCGTTGAAACCGCGATCAAACATCTCTGCAGTGGCTGGAAGTGTGTGACACTGCTAGAATAGTGTTACTATGTGCAGTTCGGAAGCAGTAAAAAAACTTTACCGCAAGAAAACGAATTATTCCAAAAGTTCGCTGAAACTGTATCCAAACTGCGCTGATAATGCATGAATTCTGAGTTCTTCGGTGAATAACGTTATTCATTCGGGAATTTCTGAAGAACGTAGATGAGCAGAGACCAAGTTAATGCAATGGCCGTAGAAATATTTTGATGGCAATAATCAGTTGCGTATTGTCAATTCTTTATGTCTTCAGCAACAGTTGAAATATCTTTTGATAATTCTAGAATCTCTACAGAAGTAAGTTCGTCAGTGAACAAACTAATCCAACGGCTACAGTGCTTTGATGATGGCGATAATCAGCACTCTTTTGCATATCGATAATATATCGAGCGATGGTGGATCTGCCTTCCGTCACATTAGAATTGCCCTCGAATTTATATCAACAGTGAACAATACAACCAACCGACTACAGTGCTCTGCTGATGGCTACACTCAGTAATGTACTGATATACGTCAATGTCCCCTGCGGCAATTGCTATAACCATTGATCATTATACAGCTGCTCAAGAACGTAGATGATCAGCGAACATATTAGTTCATTGGTTACAGTATTGTGAAGATGGCTAAACTCATTACAATTTTGTCATATGTCAATTACACTAACGTTGTTTGATCCATTCACTGTACATCCTAGAATTGCTATAGAGCTTATATCATCAGCGAGCAAATCAATCCTACGGCTACATTATTGTGACGATGGCTGTAGTCTGTATTATATTGACATAAGTCACTCCCTCCAGACACAATTGCTGTATCCATTGACCATTGTACAATTGCGGAAGAACATATCTGTTCATGTAACAAGGGCTGTAGTAGTGTAAAGATGGGAGCACTCAGTTCTGCAGTGGCAATTATTCACACCACTATCGATATATGATCAAACCATTGGTCACGCTAGAACTGCTAAACACATTATAACAACTGTAAATAGATTATTCAGCGACTAGTGTGATCTGTTGGCGGATGTACTAAGCATCGTACTGAAAATTATCAATATCTCTAGCAATAACTGACCTATGCACTGATTATCCCAGAAATGCTGTGGAATTTATGAGATCAGTGAACGGACATATGAACCCGCTGCAGTGCTGTGTTGGCGGATGCACTAAGTACCGTAATGTCAATTGTTAATATCTTCAGCCATAACTGATTTATCCATCGTTTACTCTCGAATTACCATAGAATACAGACAATTAGTGAACAGATCAATCCAACTGCTACAGTGCGCTGCCGATGGATGTGCCAAGTACAGTACTGTCAATTGTAAATATCTCTAACCGTAACCGAAATATAAGTTGATTATTTTCGAATTCCTGTGGCACTAAATCATCGGTAATCAAATTGATCCAGCATCTACAGCACTGTGATTATGGCTGTGCTGATTACGGTTCCAACAGTTGGCATATCAAGCGCCAATGTATCTTTCTATTATCATTCTGGAATTTATATACATCTATCGGCATTGAACAGATTAAACCAACGGCTAGACCGTTCTGACTGCGGATGTGCCCAGTACCGCTCTGTCAATTGTAAATATCTCTAGGCGTAGATGTTCAGTGCATTGATTATTCTAGTACTGCTATGGAATTCAAGTCGTCAGTGAAAAGATTAATTCAACGGCTATACTAATGTGTAGATGACTCTAATTAGTACTGTTTTGTCAATTATTAATATCCCGAGCGATAATGGATTAGCGTTTGTCAGTGTATTATTGCTATGTAGTTAAAATCATCGGGGAATGGATTAGTCGAACGGCTACTGTGCTGTTTTGATGGATGTACTGAGTTGTTGTAGAATATAAATAACCCGCGAGCAGACTTATCCAATGTAAACTGTGTCCTGTTGGTGGAAGTGCGGCTCTCCCTAGTGTCAGTTGTAAATATCTCTAGCTAAATTGGTAATATCCATTGACAATTCTAGATTGGCTGTGAAACTTATTTCATAAATGATCAAATAAATGAAGCGGATATGGTGCAGTTATGATGGCTGCATCCAATAATGTGCTGTGAATTTTTAATATCTCGACGTTTAATGGGTCTGCCATTTGTCATTCTAGAATTACTCTGGAATATAGATCATCGTTGAACACATTAATCCAGTGGTCACAGTGCTCTGCTGATTGTTGCCATACGCATCGTAATATCAGCTGCAAATGACTCTAGTTATAACCTGTCTATACATTGATTATTCAAGAGCCGCTGGTGAATTCAAATCACTAATTGGGAAAGTAATCCAACGGCTACCGTACCGTGATGATAGCTGTACCAGTACTGTGCTGTCAGTTGTTAATATGACGAGGGATGATGGATCTGCGTGTTGTAATACTGGAATTGCTTTGGAACTTACATAACTGATCAATGTATTACAGCGGCTACAGTGCTGCGGTGATGGCTGTACTTAGCACTGTAGAGACCGTTGCAAATATCTGTAACCGTAACCGTACTATACATTGACTACTCTAGAATGGTTACGGAATATAGGTGACTAACGGACAAAGTAATCCAACGGCTACAGTACCGTGATTACTGCTGCACTTTCTACTGCGTTGTCAATTGACAATTTCCGAGGGATGAAGGAACTGTGCTTTGTCTTTCTATCACTACGTTAAAATAGAAGTCATCAGTTAGCATTCTACTCCAACCGCTATCGAGCACTGTTTGTAAATGTACCAAGTACCGTTCTGGCTGTCGTAAGTATCTCTCGCCATAACACTACCATACATAGATTATTCTATAATTGCTTTAGAACTCTCACCATCAGTGGACATGTTAATCCATCGGCTGCCTTACAGTGGCGATAGCTGAACTCAGTACTGTGCTGTCGATTGTTAATATATCGAGGGAAAATGGATCTGTGGACTGTCATTCCAGAAATTCCTTCGAATTTACATCAGTGAGCAGTGTAGAACAACGGGTGCAGTGCTACGATGACGGCTGTACTTAGTACTGTGTTGGAATTGGCAAGAACTCGATGGAAAACCGATCTGTCTTTCGTCACTTTAGAATAGCAGTGGGACTTAAATCATCAGTTGCCAGGTTATTCCATCGGCAACAGTTCTCTTTTCGTGGATAAACAGAGTTCTGCGCCCTCAATTGCAAATATAACCATCTATAATCGTATTACACATTGATCATTCTAGAACGGCCGTGTAACTTACGTCATCAATGTACATAGCTATTCAACGGTAACATTACTCTAATGACTCCTGTACTCAGAACTGCGTTGCCAATTTTTAATATCTCGAGGGATTATGGACCTACGTTATTCACTCCAGAATTGCTGCAGTTCATAAGTCATCAGTGAACACCCTAATCAAGCAGCAATCCTGCTCTCTTGATAGATGTACATGGTATGGCACTGTCAATTGTAAGCACCTCTAGCCACAACCGTACCTTACGCTGACTATTCTAGAATGGCATAAGTATCTTAATCATCAATAGACAAATTAAACCAACGGCTACATTAATTAGATGAATGCTGTACTCAGAACTGCGATGCCACGTGCCAATATTTCGAGGGACAAGTGATTTGTTGTTTGTCATCTTCGAGTTGCTATAAAACCTAAATCATGACTTTAAAGATTAATCCAAAAGCTTGAGTCCACACCTGGCTGATATGTAAAGCGCTGTAATGTCAGTTGCAATTACCTCTAACTATAACGGTACTATATATTGATTACTCTAAAATGGACGCGAAATTTATATCATCAAGGGACAAGTTAATCCAACGGCTAGAGTAAAGTGATCATGGATGTACTCAGTATTGAGCTGCTAATTGTGAATATGCCACGGGATGACGTTTCCGTGTATTATCTTGCAAGGGTATCTCTTTAATTTACATCAGTGAACAAAGTAGTAGAGCGACTGCAGTGATGTGATGATTACTGTACTCTATAGAGTTTTGTCGATTGTTAATATCTCGAGAGAAGGTGGATCTGTCTTTTGTCATTCTAGAATTGCTATAAAACCAAAATCACCATTTTCCAGATCATTTCAAAGGCTATATTGCTAATCTGGTGGATATACTGAGCACTGTAATGTCAGTTGCAAATATCTCTAGCCACAACGATATTATATATTGATTCTTCTAGAATGTCCCTGGAACACGTATTGTCAAAGAACAAGCTAACCCAGGGGCTATAGTATCGCGATGATTGTTTCACATTGCACTGCTGTCAATTGCTAGCATCCCGAGAGAAAAGTGATCTGTCCTTTGGCATCTAGAATCGCAGGAACATATAAATCATAAGTAAGAACATTAATCCAACTGCAACCGAGCGCTGTAGCAGTATGTACTACCTACCGTACACACAATACTAAATATCCCAAGCCATAAATGTATTATGCGTTGATTACCTATATTGTCTTTTGATCTTAAATCACCAACAAACAAATTAATCCTTCGGCTACATTACAGTGATTATGGCAGCACTCTGCATTGTGTTGTCAATTGCTAATATCTCTAGAGGTAATTGACATTTCTTATAACATCCTATACTTCTTATAAAATCTAAGTCATCAATGGACAGACTAATCCAAAGGCTACAATGCTCTGCTGATGGATGTACTATGCAGCGTAATGTCAGTTGTAAATTTCTCTAGGCATAACCGTGCTATACATTGGTTATTCCAGAGAGGCTGTGGAACTTGAATTATCCATGAGGAAATTAATACAACGGCTACAGGTCCGAGATGTCGGCTGTAATATGTACTGTGATGTCAAATGTTATCACGTCGAGGGACGATGGACCTGTGTATCGTCAGTCAAGGATTGCTTCGGAATTTACATCCATGAACAAAGTAGTCCAACGGCTACAGTGTTGTCATTGTGGATGTACTCACTGCTCTGTTTTCAATTGTCAATATCCTCAGGGTCAATGGATCTGCCCTTTGTAGTTGTAGAATTGCTATATGGGTCAAGTCATCATTGAACAGATTAATCCGAAGTCTACAGAGCTCTGCTCATGGGCGTACAAAGTACCGTAATATCAGTTGTAAATAACTCTAGCCCGAAGCGAAAAATTTATTCATTATTCCACAAAGACAGCGGAAGTTATATCGTCAACGAGCAAACTAATGCAACGGCTACAGGACCGAGACAATGGCTGCAATCGGTATTCTGTTGTCAGTTATTAATATGTCGAGGGATGATGGACCCGTTTGCTGTCACTCCGGAATTGCTTTGGGGTTTACATCAGTGAGCAGAGCAGTCCAACTACAACGCATTGGCAATGTCTGACCTCAGCAATGTGTTGTCAATTATTAATATTTCGAGGGACAGTACAACCACCCTTTGTCATTCCACAAGTGCTATAACACTTAAAATGATCATTGAACAGATTAATCCTGTGGCTGCAATGCTCTGCTGGTGGATGTACTAAGCACTATATCGTCAGTTGCACATATCTCTGGCCACACCCGTAAAATACATTGATTATTACAGAATGCCTTCTGAAATAAATTTGTCATTGTTCAAATTAAACCATCGGCAACAGTACTGCGATGACGGTCCTATTCTGTGCTGTGTTGTCAACTACTAGTTTCCTGATGAATAATTAATCTGTCTCTTGTCATTCTACAATTGCAGTTAAATATTCATCGTCTGTGAGCATACTAAATCAACGTCTACCTACATCTAATTGTGCACGTGCAACGTACCGTGATGTCATTTGAAAATTTCTCCAGGCATAACCGTGATATGAATTCATTTTTTTAGGGTGGCTTTGGAAATTAAGCCATCAATGCACGTATTATTCCACCTGCTTCAGTACTGTGATGGCGGCTGAATGCAGTACTGTGTCGTCAATTTCTGGTATGCGGAGTGATGAAGGATCTGTGTACTTTCATCCAAGAATTCCTTTGGAATTTACACCAGTGCACAGAGCAGTCTAACGGCTACAGTGCTGTGGTTATGGCTGTACTCAGTATTGCGTCGTCATATGCTTATGTCTCGAGCCAATATAGAGCTGCATTTTTCATTCTAGAATTGCTGTAGGATATGGATCATCAGTGAACAGACTAATACATCGGCAGTAGTGCTCTCTTGACTGATGTACTGAGTACCGTGCCGTCAATCGCAGCCATCTCTATATTAAACGTAATGTGCAATGAATATACTAGTATGGATTTGGAATATAATACAGCCATGAACAAATTATTCCACAGGCTACAGTTGTGTGATGATGGTCGTGCTCTTTACCGTGCTGTCAATTGTTAAGATCTCGAGGGATAACGGACCTGCGTTTTTCAATCTAGCATTGCTGAAGCATATAAATAACCGGTGATCAGACTAATCCAACGGCAATAGTGATCTCTTGACTGTTGTGCTGAGTACCGCTCTGTCAGTACTTCCCGTCGATGGAGATGATCGTATTATACAATGTATATTCTAGAATTGCTTGGGAATAAGAGTCATCAATGAACATACAATTCCAACGTCAACAGTGTCCTGTTGCTGGACGTACTGAGTAACGGAATGTCGTCTGTAAATATCTCTAGCCATACTCGTTTTATGCATCGATTATTCTCGAGTTGCATTGGTATCTACATCATCAGCGGACAAATGGTCCAACGTCAACAGCACAGTGGTGATGGCTGTACTCATCACTGTGTTGTCAATTTTCAATATCGCGATGTATAACGGATTCTTATATTGTCATCCTACAACGGTTGTAGAAGCTATATCATCATTGAGCAGGTTACTTCAACTGCTACAGTTGTCTTTCGGTAGGTGTCCGCAACAACGTGCTGTGAGCCGTAAATGTCTCTCGCCGTTTCAATATCATTCACTGTCTATTCTAGAATTGCTGCAGAATTATATCATCGATGAACATATTAATACAAAGGCTACAATACTGTTACAAATGCTGTAATCAGGACTGTGTTGACAAATGTTAGTGTCTCGAACGATGATTGCTCTTCATTTTGCATCCCGGTAATGCTCGAGAGTATATATCACAAGTTTGCGGATTAACCCAACGGAATATGTGCTCCGTTGGTAAAGGTTCTAACTGGTCAATTGTAAATATCACTAGAAATAACAGTGTTATGCATAGGTAATTCTAGAATGACTTTATTATATATATCGTCAGAGAACAAAGTATTCCAACGGCTACATTACTGTCATGATAGCTGTTCTCGGTAAGTTGTTATGAATTGCTAATATCACTATGTATAATGGATCCGTCCTGTGTGATTCTAGAATTGTTATGGAATCTGAATCAAAATTAAACAAATTAATCAAATGGGTGAAGTGCTGTGTTGGTAGATGTACGACGTACCGCACTGAAAAATGGAAACATCTCTAGCCAGAACCATAGTATTTGTTGATTACTGTTGAATTGCTTTAGATTTACACAATCAGTGAACAGATTGAAACGACGCTTACCTTACTGTTGTGATGACTGTACTCAGTACTACGTTTTCAATCGCTAATATCTCGAATGATAATGTATCTCCATTTTTCATTGTAGAAATGTTGTAGGATATGTATCGTCAGTGGCCTGGTAGATCGAGCTGCAAATGTGCTCTGTTGGTGTAAGTACTATGCGCCATAATGTTAATTGTAAATGTCACTAGTCATAACCGTACTATACATACGTTATTCTAGAATTACTTTGGAATAAACGTCATCAGCGAGCAAAGTAATCCGGCGGCTAGATTACTGTTATCATGGCTGTAGTCTGTACTGTGTTGTCAGTCGCTGATATGTCTAGAGAAAATATATCAGTGCTTTGTCGCTTTAGAGCTTCTAGGGGACTTAAACCATAAGTGATCAGATTATTCCAACGGCAACAGTTCTCTGCTTTTTGGATGTGCTAAGCACCGTACTGACAATTGTAAGCATCCCTAGTTACCGTACTATACACATACTACCCGAGATTTTATTTTGAAATTTCCTTATCAGTGAACAAATAATTCATCGCCTACAGCACAGTGGCGACGCCTCTGTTCAGTACTGTGTTGTCATATGTCTGTGTTTCCAGGGATAGCGGATATGACCTTTTTATTCTAGAATTGCTGATGTACAAAAATCATCATTGAACACACTATTCGAACGGCTACACTGCTCTGCTGGTGGATGTTGTAAGTACCGCATTGTGAATTATAAATATCTTTAGCCACAACCATAATATACGTAGATTATTTTAAAGTTGCTTTGGAACTCGCATCATCAGCGGACAAAGTGACGCAACGGTTGCAGTAATGTGCTGCTGTAATTTCGAAAGAAATTCTGGACTATTCAGTGTATGGAATTGTTATGGCTGGGGATACTTGCAATTGTCAGTACGGTGCTTAGTACAGCCACAAACAGAGCACTGTAGCCGCTGGATTAACATGCGGAATGATCATTTAGATTCCATTGCAATTCTAGAACGACTGCGATCATATTAATTACCCTCAAGAAGTTAGCAATTGTCAACGCAGTACAGAGTACAGCCTTCGTCACAGTACCGTCGCCGATGCATAAGTGTGTCCATCGATGACATATATTCCAACGCAGTTCATGAATTATCAGTGTATGCCACGGTTATGGCTAGAGATTATTAGAGAAGGCAGTACAGTACTTAGTACATCAACCAGCAGAGCTGTGTAGCAGTTGGATCAACCAGTTCACGGAGGATGCATACACTGCAGCATTTCTAGAACAAAAAGTGTAAATCCATTATCCCTCGAGGTATAAATAACAGACAGCACCGTACTGAGCACTGCCATCGTCACAGTAATGTAGCCATTCTACTACTTTGTTCACTGCTGACGTAAATTCCAATGCAATCCTTCAGTAATGAGCGCTTTGTAATGCTCTGTCCAGAGATTTTTCCAATTGACAGCAAGGTACTCAGTGCTTCCAGCAGCAGAGCACAGCAGCCGCTGCATTCATCTGTTCTATGATAATGTACATATTATAACACTTCTGGAACGACAAAACAGAGGTGCATTATCCCTCGAGGTATAAGAAGCTGACAACATAAATCTGAGTACAGCCGTCATCACATTATTTTATACTTTGCACTGCTTTCTACACTGCTGATGTAAGTACCGAGGCTATTCTAAGATAATGAATGCACACTACGTTTGTAGCTATAGACATTTTCAGTTGAGAGTACGGTTCGTAGTTGAGCCACCAGCAGATAACTGTTGCCGTTTAGTTAGTCCCTCCACTGACGGTGTATATTCCACGGAAATTCTGGAACGAGAAATGCATATCCATTACCCCTCGAGTAATTAGAAAATCACAGCACAGTTCTGAGTACTGCCTCCATCACAATAATTTTGTCGCTCCATAGCTTTGTCCAATCATGATGAAAGTTCCGAAGCAATCCTGGCATAATCATTATATATTACGGTTATGGATTTAATAATTGACAATTATCAGTATGGTACATAACACATCCTCTAATATAGCACTGTAGCAGTTTAATCAAATATTTCAATTGCGATTTATAATCGATAACACTTCTAGATTGACAAAATGCAGGTCCACTACTCCTTGAGTCATTCGCAATTGACAACACAATACTCAGCACGGCCATCATCACGGTAATGTACCCGCTGCAAAACTTTGTACACTGCTGGTGTAAATTCGAGTGTGGTACCAGAATAACCTATGTATAGTGTGGTTATACAGTGTCAGTAATCAATTGACAGTACGGGATTTCGTACGTCTTCCAATAGGTCAAACTTGGCGTTGGATTAACCTGTCCACTGACAGTGTATTTACCACAGCAATCCTGTATCGACAGTAGCAGATCCATTATCCCACAGAAAGTTAAAAAATGACAGCACTGTACTGAGTACTGCCTGCATCACAGCATTCTAGCCGCTGAAGAGCTTTGTTCACTGATGATGAAATTTCAAAGGCAATTCCGTCATAACCATTGCATATTACGGTTAGGGCTTTAGACATTGTATTTCCAATTGACAGTATCGTGCGTAATACATCTGCCGATACAGCATTGTATGACTTGAGTTAGACTCTTCGATGGTGATTTAAAATCTATGACATTTCTAGAATTACAACATACCTGTCCACTATTCCTCGAGTGATTATCAGGTTATAACACTGTACTGAGTAGGGCCACAATCACCGTAATTTTGACGATAGACCACCTTGTTCATTGATGATGTAAATTCGGACGCTATTCTTGTATAACCTATATGTTGTGCGGTCACCGTTAGTTACATTTGCAATTGACAGTAAAGTATTTACCACGTCCTCCAGCATACCAATGTTGCCGTACGATTAATATGTTCGCTAATAGTGTATACACCACCCCCATTCTAGAAAGAGAAACGCAGGTGCATTATCCCCCGAGATATTAGCAAATGACGCCACAGCACTCAGTACAGCCATGATCACAGTATTCAACCCATTGTTTAACTTTGTTCACTGATGAAGGAAATTTGAAGACCTCTCCGTCATAATCGTCGTAAATTACGGTTAGGACTTAAGTGAATGACAATGGATAGCATAGTACATACCACATCCACTAATAAAAATTGTTGTAATTGAATTAAACTGATAAGTGATTATATAAAATTTATGACATAACTAGGATGACAAAATGAAGGTCCACTATTCCTTGAGTTATTAACAATAGATGGCATAGTACTGAGTACAGCCACTTTCACAGCAATGTAGCAGCTGGGCCACTTTATTCGCTGATGATGTAAATTCGAAGGCGCTTTCAGTATAACCTATGTATAGTGCGGTCAAGTCTAGTGAAATTTACAGCTGACATTACGGCATTCAGTACATCTTCCAATAGATCACATTTGCCGTTGAATGAAACAGTTCAATGCTGATTCAAATTCCATATCAAACCTCGAATGATAAAACACAGGTCCACTAGCTCTCGAGATATTAGCAATTGACAACACAGTACACATTAGACCCACCTTCACAGCAATGAAGCATCCGGACCACTTTGTTCGCTCATAATGTAAACTCGAAAGCGATTCTAGAATAACCTATGTATAGGGAGGTTATGGCTAGTCAAATTTACAATGGTCAATATGGCATTCAGTACATCTACTAACAGATCTCCAATGCGTTTGGGCTAAACGTATCAATGATGATTCAAGTTCAAAGAGAATACTAGATTGACAAAACTGAGGTCACTATCTATCGAGACATTAACAACTGACAACACAGTACTGAGCACAGCCATAATCAAAGTAATGCAGCTCATGGATTACTTTGTCCACTGATGATATAAATTCGAAAGTGAATCTGGAATGACGTACGTATAATGCGGTTATGGCTACTGATATCTACAATTGACAGTACGGCATTTAGTACACATTCCAACAGTTCACTGATGGCGTAGGAAAGGCCTGTTCACATATATTGTATATTCCACAGCAACTATAGAGCTGGAAATTCAGGCCTATTACACCTGGGGATATTAAAAGTGACAACATTCAATTTTGAGCAGTCATCATCACAGTATAGTAGTCGTTGAATACCCTTGGCCACTGATGATGAAAATTACAATACAATTCCGGAATAATCATTGTATATTGGGATTATGCCATGAGATATTTCCAATTGACAGTGCGGTACATACTACATCCCCCAATATAGCTCTGTAGCAGTTGAAATGATATGGTCAATAATGATTTAAATTCCACGACATTTCTATAATGACAAAATGCAGGTCCACCGTTCCTTCAGTCATTAACAATTGACAACAAGGTACTGAGTACAGCCATCACCACAGTAATGCAGCCATTGGAAAACCTTGTTCTCTGATGATGTACATCCGAAAGTAATTCTGGAGTAACGCATGCATAATGTGTTTACGTCTAGTGACATTTACAATTGACAGAACGGCATTTAGTACATCTTGCAACAGATCACAGTTGTCGTTGGAATGATCTGTCCACTGATGGTCTATATTCCACAGCACTTCTGGAGCGTGAAATGCAGGTCCATTATACCTCGAGATATTGAAAAGTGACAACACAGTATAGAGTATATCATCCACCACAGTATTCTACACGTTGAGTAACTTTGTTCAATGATGAAGGAAATTTCAAAGCCATTCCGGCACAATTGTTGTATATTACGGTTTGGGCTCAAGTTAATTCCAATTGACAGCGTAGTGCACAATACATCCACCAATATAGAACTGTAGCTGATGAATTATCCTGATCAGTGACGATATAATTTCTATAACATTCCTGGAATGACAAAACACATGTCCACCATTTCTGGAGATATTAGCAATTGACAACACAGCACTGAGTGCACCCACCTTTCCAGCAATGTAGCAGCTGGACCACTTTGTCTGCTGATGACGTAAATTTGAAAGATCCTCTGGAGTAACCTGTGTATAGTGATGTTATGGCTACTGACATTTACTACTGAAATTACGGCATTTAGTTCCTCTTCGAAAAGGTTACTGTTGCCGTTGGATTGATCTGTTCACTGATGGCATATACGCCACAGCAGTTCTGGAACAGGGAATGCATATCCATTATCGCTTTACGTAACAACAAATGACATCAAAGAACAGAGTACAGACATCTTCACAGTATTGTAACCCTGAATAACTTTGTTCACTGATGATGTATATTCCAAAGCAATTCTAGAATAGTCAATGTATATCAAGTTTGTCTCCAGATATACGCAATTATGGTACAGTACTTATTACATCCATCAATATAGCACAGAAGCCGTTGGATTGTTGTGTTCAATGATGCTTTGAACTATATAGCAACTCTATATTGTGAAAATATAGTTCCACTAACCCTGGAGGTGTTAGCAATTTACAACATAATACACATGACAGCGACCATCACCGTTACGTGGCCGAAATGCTACTTTGTCCTCCTGTGTTGTAAGTTCGAAGGTGATTCTGGAATAGCCTATGTATAATGCGCCTATGGCTAGTGGCATTTACAATTGCCAGTACGGCACTTAGTACATTTTCCAACATATCACAGTTGCCGTTGGAATAATGTGTTCACTGATGCTGCAGAATCCGCAGAATTTCTGCACCGGGAAACGCAGATAATTTATACCTCGAGATATTAACAAATGACAGCGCAGTCCTGAATACAGCCATCACACCAATATTGCAGGACTTGTATAATTTTGCTCACTGCTGATATAAGTACCACAGAAATTCTGGAGTAGTCTACGGATATTACAGTTTTCTTGAGAAATTTCCAATTGACTGTACGCTACATACTACATGCACCAGTATGTCATAGTAGCCACTCGATTAATGTGTTCAGTGGCGCTTTATGTTCTATAACAATCCTAGAACGACAAGATACATATCCACAGACCATTGAGGAGTTAACGACTGACCACACTGTACTGAGTACAGTCACCATCACAGCAATATAGCCGTTGGAATACTTTGTTCACTCATGAAGCAGATGCGAAGGTGATTCTAGAATAATCTATGTATAGCGTGGCTATGTCTACTGATACTAACAACTGATAGTTCGTCATTTAGTGCATCTTCCTTCGCTTCATCTTTGCAGTTGAATTAATCCTATCACTGATAGTGTATATCCCACTGAATTTCTGGAACGATGAACGCAGATGAATTATTACTCGTGAAATTAAAAATTGACGACGCAGAATTGCGTACAGTTGTCATCGCAATATTGTAGCCGTCGAGTACCCTTGCTGACTGATGATGTATGTACCAGAGCAATTCTGGAATAATCAATGTATAGTACGGTCATGACTCGAGATATTCACAATTGACAATACGGTAATTAGGAATACCACTAACAGAGTACTGTAGCCTTCAGATTAATATGTTCAATGATGATTTAGGTATTATAACAATTCTAGAATGTCAAGGAACAGATTCATTATACCTCGGGGAATTAACGATCGGCAACACTGTTCTGGGTGCATTCATAATCTCAGTACTGTAGCCATTTGATTACTTTGCACATTGATGACGTATGTTCCAAAGCAATTCTGGTATCGTAAACGTATGCTGCGGTTGTGGCTAGAGACATTTACAACTGGGTGTACGGTAAGTAGAACATCCACAGACAGAACAGTGTAGCCGTTGTATTAACTTGTTCAGTGATGATTTAGGTTTAATAACATTTCTAGAATGACAAATTACACATCCATTATACCAAGAGATATTGACAATTGCCATCAGGGTACTGAGTACAGCCTTCATGTCAGTAGTGTAGCCGATGCACTACTTTGCTCACTGAAGTTGTAAATTCTAAGGTAGATAAAGAGTAACCTATGCATGGTGCGGTCATGGCTCGAGATATTTGAAATTAGCAATGCGGTAATTAGTAACAAAACCAACACAGCACTGTAGCCGGTGGATTAATCTGTTCAATGATGATATATATTACACAGCAATCCTCGAATGACAGAATAAATATCCATTATCCCGCGAGGTATGGGCATTGGACAGCAGAGTACAGAGCACAGCCATTATCACAGTACTGTTGCCGTTGGATTTGTTTGCCCAGCGGTGATATAAATTGAACGGTAGTTCTAGAATTGTCTGTGTCTACTACGCCTACGTCCTTAGATATTTCCAATTGACGGGACGGTACTTATTACATTCACTAATATAGCTCTGTAGCCGCTGGATTAATCTACACAGTCATGCTTTAAATTCCGTAACATTTCTGTAATGACAGAATAGAGATTCACTGGCCCTCGAGACATTTACGTTTGAGGACAGAGTGCTTAGTACTACTATCATAACAGTTACGTAGCCGTTGGATTACTTTGTTCACTGACAATGTAAATTCCAAAGTGATTCCAGAATAATCAATGTATCGTACGGTTATGGCCAGCGATATATACAGTTGTCAGTACGGTAATTAGAACATCTACCTACAGAGAACTGTTATCGTTGTGCTAGTATGTTCACTGAACACGTATAACCTACAGCAATTCTATAGTGGAGAATTAATGCCCATTATCTCCTGAGACACAAGCAATTGACGACACTGCACTGAGTACATCGATCATCACGGTATCTTGGCCTCTGCATTAATTTGTTCAATGATGATATATTTTCCAGAGCAATTCTAGGATATTCAACATATACTACATTCATGGCTAGAGGTATTCATATTTCACATTACGGTACTTATTGATACAAACAACAGAGCAGTGTAGACGTTGGACAGATCTGTCCAATGCTGAATTAGATTCTAGAGCAATTCTAGGATGTCGAAGCACAGGTCCAGTATCCAACGAAATATTAGCAATTGACAAAACGGTACTGAAATCATAAATCGTCGCAGTACCGTAGACGTTGGATTTCTTTGCTCACTGATGACGAAAACTTCAATGCAAGTCTAAAATCGCCTATGTATAGGACGTTAATATCTAGGGACATTTTCAACTGACAGTATGGTAATAAGTAGAACAACCAACTGAGCACTGTTACCGTTGTATTAATCAGTTCACTGATTATTTATATTCTATTGCACCTCTGGAATAAGAAGCGACAGATCTATTGCCCTCGAGATACTACAAGTTGACAACTCCGTACTAAGTATAGCGATCAACGCATTGCTGTAGACGTTGGCGTAACCTGTTGAATGATGATAAGAATTCTATAACAGTTCTAGAATGACAAACTCCATATCCACTATTCCTCGAGGCAATGACAATTGACAACACAGTACACAGTACAGGCATCATCACACTAACGTGGCAAATGATTTACTTTTTTCACTGACGACGAAAATTCGAATGTAATTCCAGAATAACCTACGCATAGTACGCTTATGCCCAGTGATATCTACAATTGACAGTACTCTACGTAGTAATTCATCAAATTGCAGTGTAGCCGTTGGATTAAACTGCTCATTGATGATTTATATTCTATAAAAGTTGTGGAATGTCTATGCACATATCCACTATTCCTCAAGGTAATAACAATTGATAATACATTACGGACTACAGCACTCATCACAGTGCCGTTGACGTTGGATCATTTTTACACAGGTGACACAAGCATACAAGCAACTCTAGGATAATCAGTTTGCAGTAAGGTTATAGCTAGGGAAATCTATAGCTGACTGTGCGGTGCTTAGTACGTCCACCAATATAGCTCTGCAGACCTTGGATTGGATTCCTCAACGATGAAATAGATTTAATGGCAATTCTAGAATGACGTAAAAGAGGTCCATTATCCCTCGCCATATCATCAATTGAGAGTACAGTAATGAGTACAGGCATCATAACATTACTTTAGCCGTTGGACTACTTTGTCCACTAATGTTGTAAATTCCAAAGAAATTTTGGAATAATCAATGTAAGGTACCGTTGTGGCTTCTGATATTTACAAATGACAGTACGATACTTACTACATCCACCAGCGTAGCGTAGTAGCCATTGGATTAGACGGCTCAATGATGATTCAAATTCTATAACAATTCTCGAATGACAAAATACAGGACCACCATCCCTCAAAACATTAACAGTGAATAACACATTACTGACTGCAGCCCTCATCACAGTTTGCTTGATGATGCATATTTTGTTCACAGATGATGCAAATGCAAAAGTAATTCTAGGGTAATCAGTATATGGCACGGTTGCAGCTAGGGATACGTAAAATTGGTAGCACGGTGATTAGTACATCTACCAATACAGCACTGTAGCCCTTGCATTAGATTAATCGGCGAAGATAAACTTATAACAATTCTAGAATGACATAATACAGGTCCATTATTCTCGCTACATTAACAGTTGAGAACACAGCACTGAGTACAGGCATCATCATTGTACTGTTCGACTACTTTGTTCACGGATGATGTAGATTCCAAAGCAATACAGCAATAATTAGTGCATACTACTGTTACGTCTTGATAAATTACCTCCTGGCAGTACGGTTCATACTACATCCACCAATATAGCAGCGTAACCGATGGATAAGCCTGATCAATCATGATATAATTTCTACAACAATGCTAGAACAACAAAATACGGATCCACTGGTCATGAAGATATAAAAATTTCAAAACACATTCCAGAGAGACACCATCTACACTCTTATGTAGAAGATGGACTACCATGTTCGCTGATGATGTAAATTCAGAAGTTATTCTAGATTACCGAATGTATTCTAGGGTTACGGCCAGCGAAATTTACAATTGACAGTACGGTAGCTAGTACATCTAACAACAGAGCACGTTTGCCATTGCATTAAATGGATCACTGAGGATGTATATTCTACAGCAATTGTGACATAAGAGATGAAGGTTCACTATACCCCGCGATATTTGCAATTGGCAATAAAGAACTGAGTGCAGCAATAATCCCAGCTCTGCTGCCGTTGGTTTACTTTTTCCACTGATGACTCGAACGCCGAAGAAATTTTCGAATAATCAATATATGGTACGGCTATGTCTAGAGATATATACAAATGAGAGTACGATACGCATTTCATCCACCTATATGGTACTGTAGCCGTTGGAATAAACTGCTTAATGTTGATTTAAATTCCATAACAATTGTTGAATGTCAGAGTGAGTTTCCACTTTTTCTCAAGGAACTGACAATTTGTAACACTTAACTGACTGCAGTCCTCATCAGAATTCTGCTGACGTTCGATCATTTGTTCATAGATGAAGCAAATACCAAAGCAATTCTAGGATAATCAGTGCACGCTAAGGTTATAGCAAGGAATATATAAAACTGGCAGCAAGGTGAAAAGTACATACAGCAATATATCAGTGCAGTCCGTGGATTAGACTGCGCAACGAAGATATTTATCTTATGCAAGGTCTAGAATGACATAATACAGGTCCAACGCCCCTCGCTACATTGACTATTGGGAACAGAGTACCTAGTACAGCCATTACCACAGTACTGTAGGCCTTGGTATACTGTGCCTACCGAAGATGTAAATTCTAAAGGAATACTGCAATAATCAATACATATTACGGTTACGGATTCAGATATTACCCGCTGACGGTACGATACATGTTACACCCATCAATATAGCACCGTAGCACATGGATAAATCTGTTCAATCATGATATAGATCCTATAACAACGCTAGAACGACAAAATGCGGATGGACTGATGCTCGAGGGTAAAATTTCGGACACATTCCTGATTACAGTCATCAACACAGTAATGTAGACGATACACAACTTTGTTAACTGATGACTGAAATTCTGAAGAAGTTCTAGAATAACCTATTTACTGTACGCTTATGACTAGTGATTTTTACAATTGATAATGCCGTGCTTAGTGCAGCTACCAACATGCTACTGTTGCCGTTGTATCAATCTGTTCACCGATGATGTGCATTCCACAGCAATTCTGTAATGAAATGTGAAAGTCCATTGTCCCTCTAGATACTAACAATTGACAACAGATTACTGAGTACAGCCATCATCACATTGATGTAGCCGTTGGACAATACTGATCACAAATTTCGAAAACCCCACAGCATTTATAGGATAACCAGTGTATAGTAGGGTTATTGCTAGGGGCATGTACGATTGACAGAACTGTGCTTATTACATCAAACGATATTGCCCTGTACCCCTTGGATTAAACTGACCAACGAAGATTCCGGTTTTATAGAATCTATGGAATGATATAATACAGGTCGATTATCCCTCGCAATATTAACAGTTGGCAACACAGTACTAAGTACTGCCATCATGAGAGTACTCTAGGCTTTCGAACACTTTGCCCACTGATCATGGAAATTCGTGAGTGATTCTACAATAAAGAATGAATAGTGCGGCTATGGCTAGAGATATTTCCAACAGACAGCATGGAACTTAGTTCATCCACCACCAGAGCTCTGCTTGCACTATATAAATCCCTTCAATGATGATGTCGAATTCATAGCAATACTAGAATGACAAATGAGAGATCCATTAGCCCACTAGGTATGAGCAATTGGCAACAAATTACTCAGCACAGCCGTCATCACAGCACAGTGGCCATTGTACTACTTTGTCCACTGATGACGATAATAAGAACGTGATTCTATAATAATGAACATATAGTACGGTTGTGTCTCGAGATATGGCCAATTGGTAGTACGTTACGTAGCAAGTCCATCAGCAGAGCACTGCAGCCGCCGTATTAATCTGTTCAGCTGTGTCATAGATTTCATAGCAATTCTAGAATCACAAGTGTCAGATCCATTATACTTCGAGATATTAGCAATTGATAACACAGTGCTGAGTAGGGCCATGATCACATTAAGGTAGCCGCTGGGCCTCTTTGTCCACTCACGACATAATTCCAAAGCGGTTCTGAAATAATCAATATATAGCGTGGTTATGGCTTGAGATACTTCCAATCGACAGCACGGTACTTAGCAAGTTTACAAGCAGAGCACTGCGGACGCTGTGTTATTCCGTTCAATGGTAACTAAGATTTTATCAATATTCTAGAGTGCTAATTGATAGATACATTATCCCTCCAGACAATAACTATTGACATTACATCACTGAGTACGGCGATCATCACAGTACTGTAGCCGTTGGAATACTTTGATGGCTGATGATGTAAGTTACGAAGCAACTTTAGAATAACCAATGTATACTACGGTTATGTCTTGGGATATTTCCAATTCACAATACGGTAATCATTACATCCGCCAATAAAGCACTATAGCTGCAGCATGAAGCTGCTCAATGGTTATATAAATTTAATAACTACACTAGAATGACAAATCGCATGTCCACCATCCCAAGAGGCATTAGCAATTGACAACACACTACTGATTACAGCCATCGCCACATTATTGTAGCCGTTAGACTCCTTTGCTCCTGATGACTGTAATTCCAAAATAGTTCTCGAATGACATATGTATATTGCTGTTATGACTAGAGGTATTTACAAGTCACAGTACGGTAATTTGTTCATCCACCAAGAAAGCACTATAGCCGTTGGATTAATTTGGTCCCTGCAAATGCATATACTACAGCAACTGTGGAATCAAAAGTGCTGGATAATTATCCCTCCAGGAATGAGCAATTGGCAACACAGCACTGGGTAAAGACGTCATCGCAGTAATGCAGCCATTCTACGGCTTTGTTCATTGATGTAACTACAAAAGCTATTATGGAATAGTCATTGTATATTACGGTTATGGCATGAGACGTACCCATTTGACGGTATGGCACATACTACATCCACAAATATTTCACTGTCGCCATTGGATTAAACTGTTCAATTATGATTTAAGTTCTATGATACCTCGAGAATGGCAAAATACATGTCCACTATCCCAAGAGATATTAACAGTTGACAACACAGACATGAGTAGAGCCACCATCAGAGAAATGTAGACGATGGACTACCTTGCCCACTGATGATGTAAGTTCCTGAGAAGTTGAAGAAAGGTCAACGTATGTTACGGTTATGGTTTGAGATATTTGCAATTGGCTGTACGGTACTTATACAGCCACGATTATAGCACTGTTGCCGTTGGAGTAATCTGTCAATAATGATTTATATTCCATAACACATACAGAATGACCGAATACCTGATCAATATTTACGAGATGTTAAGAATTGAAAACGCTGTACTGAGTACAGCCATCATCAGTGTAATTTAGACAATGCATAACTGTGTCCACCGATGATGGTGGTTCCTAGGTAATTCTAGAATGACCTATGTATAGTACGGTGATGTTTAGCGATATTCACAATTGTCACTACGAAGCTCAGTACATCCACCACCTGAGCGCCATTGCCGTTGGATTAATCTGTTCACGGATGATGCACATTCTACGGAAATTCTATAACAGGAAATGCAGATCCATTATCCCTTGAGAAATAAACAATTGATAACATAGCACTGAGAACAGCCGTCATCACAATAATGTAGCCGTTGTACAGCTTTGTCCATTGATGACGAAAATTAAAATGCTATTCTGAAGTAATCATTGCATATTACGGATATGGCTTGAGTTATTTTGAACGCACGATACGGTGCGCGTTTCATCTACGAATATAGCTATGTAGCCGGTGAATTATTACGTTCGATGATGATTTCCATGCTATAACAATTCCGGAATAGCAAAATAGTGATCCACTGGCCCTCGAGGAATTAGCAATTTACAACACAGCACTGAGTGTAACCGACATCAGAGTAATGTAGCCGTTGGACCACCTTGTTCACTGATAATGTAACTTCGAACGTGATTCTAGAGTAACCTACGTATAGTGCGGTTATGGCCAGTGATATATACAATTGACAGTAGGGCATATAGTATATCTTCCAACGGAACATTTCCGTAGGGTTATTCTGCTTACTGATGATTTATACTCGACAGCAGTTGCTGAACGTGAAATGCAAATCCTTTATCTGACGAGATGTTAACTATTGAAGACACATTAATGTGTACGACAATCACCACATTATTGTGAATGTTGAATAACTTTGTTCAACGATATTGTAAATTCCAAAGCAATTCTAGAATAATCAATGTATACTAACGTTATGGCTAGAGATATTTACATTTCACAGTACGGGAGTTAGTACATCTACCGACAGAGCACTGTTGCCAGTGGTGTAAATTGTTCACCGACGATGTATATCCTACCGCATCTGTAGAACGAAAAATGATGGTCCATAACCACTCGAAAATTTAACAATTGTCTAAAAAGTACTGAGTACATCCATAACCACCGTAACATATCCGCTGGAATGCTTTGTTCACTGACGACGTAAATTCCAATGCAATCCTGGAATAATCAATATATAGTACGAATATGGTTAGAAACACCTCCAATAGATGGTGATGTACTCATTAGATCCACCAATATAGCACTGTGGCCTCTGGATTAATCTGCTAACAGGTGATGCATATCCTACAGCATTACTAGAACGAGAAATGCAAAACCATCATCCCTCGAGATATTAAAAAGTGACAACATATTACCGAGCACAGCCATAATCACAGTAATGTAGATCTTGGAATACTTTGCTCACTGATGACGTAAATTACAAAGCAATTCTGTAATAATCAATTTATGTTACTGTTACGTCTTGAGATATTTCCGACTGACAGTACGGTACATAGTTCATCCACCAGCGATGCGTTGCAGTCGCTGTATTAGTATGTTCAGTGATGATTTATGTTCTATAACAATCCAAGAACGACAAAGTGCAGGTCCACTATCGGTCGAAATATTAACAATTGGCAACAGAGTACATAGTTCAGCCATCATTACAGTACTGTGGTTAATCTTTTCACTGATGGCATAATTTCTACAGCAATCCTAGGATAATCATTGCACAGATCAGGTATGGCTAGAGGTATATACAACAGATAGTACTGTACGTAGTACTTCCACCATCGGAGCGCAGTTGCCGTTGGATTATTCCTTTCACTGATGATTAATACTCTACAGAAGTTTATGAATGATCAACGGATACACCATATATCTGTAGTGTATTGACACACGACATTACGGTACTGAGTGTAGATAACTAAACAATTCTTTAGCCATTGCATTAATCGCTTCTCTGATCGTTTTATTCCTTCAGCGTGAGCAGAACGACTGTAGAATTATGTAGACGGGTCAGGTATTGCTGTAGATGTTAGGTGGTCAGTGGATGGTCTAGTAAAGTGACAATTGTGATCTGTATATGGGTATACTCAGTACTGCATTTTCAATTGCCAATACCTCTATCTAAGATCGCTATAAACATCGATAATTGTTGGAATGCAATATAGAATACATGATCAGAGGAATGGTTAATACAATGGCCGTTGCATTGTTAATTTCCGCACACAGTAGTGTGTTTTCAAACGATCTTATCTCCAGGTGTAATTGATTGAACCTTTGATCATTTTGGAACTGCTGTAGAGGTTAAAGCTCCAATGAAACAATTAATTCAATGGCTATGGTATTATATAGATGGCTACGCTCGGTAATGTGTCAACAATTATCAATATTTGTAGCGAAATTTGATATTCCCATTGCTCATTCTAGAATTACTGTAGAAGTTAAATGATGAGCGAAGACACTTTTCCATTGGATATCGCACTGCGTAGACAGCCGCATTCAATATTGAATGATCAATTGTCTGTATCTAAGGCGATAAATTGTCTACCCATGGAATGTTCAAGATTAGCAATATAACAGAGATGACCGGCAGATAAGTTATTGCAATGGCTGTTTTACTTTGCTGATTGCTATACTCAGTAGTGCATTTCCAATTGTCAATAGCTCTAGCTATAACTGATTCATACTTCGATCATTCTCGAACTGCTGAGGAATTATTATGATCAGTGAACAGATCAATCTAACAGATAGTCTGCTCTGCTGGTGGATAAAGTGATTATCGCACTCTCAATTGTGTGTATCTCTAGACATAACTGACGTATCCGTTGATTATTATGGAGTTACTGCTCAATATAGATCATCAGTGCACAAATAATTCCAACGGCAGCTGTACTGTGATGATGGCTGTACTCAGCACTCTCTTGTCAATTGTTAATTTCTCGAGCGACAATTGATCTAATATTCTCATTCTGTATATGCTACAGGATATAGATAACCGATAAACAGATCAATACAACGGTTGCAGTCGAGAGTTAGTCGCTGTACTCTGTATTCTACTCTCAGTGCTTATTGTCTTCAGCGGTAATTGAACTTTCGTTCGTCATTTCGGAAATGCAGCAGAATTTAAATACTCAGTAAATATATTAATCCAACTGCTGTAGTACTACGTTTATGAATGCACTTTGTGCTGTACTGACATTTGTCAATATCTATGGGGGCCATAAATCCATAAATTAGTCATTCTAGAATTTATATAGAAATTAGATGATCTGCGAATTGATTAAGCAAATGGACGTGGTAATGTTTATACTTCAAGTTTCAATTCTCTATCTTCAATTGTAAGTATCCTTAGCGACGATTTATCATACCAGCACAGCAATATGAATTAGATCACATAGGAGTAGGTTGAGACAGTGGCTTCGGTACTGCGTCGATAGCTGTAGTCAGTACTATAATATCAGATGTTAATGTCTCCTGATACAACAGATTTACACCTTGATCAGTCTAGAACCGTCATAGAATACAAATCATCAGTGAAACTTATAACTACAGTGAATAGACTAATGCAACGGAAACAGTACTGTCATGATGGCTGAATTCAGCTCTGCTTTGTCGAATATATGTGACTCGAGCGATATTGGATCCGTCCCTTGTCACGCTAGGATTGCTATAGAATCTAAACCGTCAGTGGACCTATTAAAGCAACGGCAACTGTGCCCTGCTGGTGAACGCACTTGGTACCGTAGTGTCCATTATAAATGTCGCTAGCCATAACTGATCTGTGCATTGATTCTGCTACAACTGCTATGGAGCTTAAATCACGAGTGAACAGAATAATTCAATTGCTGTTGTTCTGTGGTGATTGTTGTACACAGTACTCTCTTGTCAATAGTTATTAACTTGTGCGATAATGGTTATGCCTTTGACATTCTGGAACTGTTATATTATTGAGAACATAGTTGTGGAGACTTTTCCAAAGGTAACAGTGCTCTGTTTGTGGATGTACTAAGCACCGTTTCGACAATTGTAAGCATCTCTTGCTGCATCTGACATATGCATTGATTATGCTGGAAATGTTTTGGAAATTAAATTGCCAGTGAAAAATTATTTCAACGGCAGCAGTATTATGATGGTGGTTGTACTCAATACTGCATTTTCGATTGTTTATATCCCGAGCGATAATGGAGCAGTCCATTTTCATTATTTAACTGCTATGGAACTTTGATCTTCATTGTGGATATTTATCCAACAGCTGCAGTGTTCGGCTGGTGGACGTACTATGCACCGTACTGTCAATTGTTGATATCACTAGCCATAATTGAATTATACATTGGTTACGCTAGATTTGCTGAGGAATATAAATCATCAGTGATTAAATTAATCGAGCGATTACAGTGCTGTGATGATGGCTGAATTCACTACTGCATTGTTACGTGTTAATACCTCGCGCCACAATGAGTTTGCCTTTAGTCACTCTAGAATTGCAATAAAATTTTTATCGTCGTTTAAGCAGGTCATTGCTGCGGCTACAGTGCCTTGAAAATGGCTATACTCAGTACACTATTGATGTATGTCAATATCTCCAACAAAAGTTGCACTGTCCATTGTTCATTCTACAAATGCTAAAGAACTTTGGTGACCAGCGAAAAGTTTAATTCAATGGATATATTATTGTGCAGATGGCTACACTCGGTATTGCATTGTCATATGTCAATGTCACTACCGATATATGGTCTACGCGTTTATCGTCCTAGAGTTGCTATAGAGTTTAAATTGTCATTGAGCAGATTGATCTAAGGGATGAGTACAGCGATGATGGCAATATTCGGTACTGCGCCGTCAGTTGTTAACGTCTCGGGCGATAATGTACCTGTCTTTTGCCATCCTGAATTTGCTATATTGTTTAATCATCAGTGAATATGCTAAACAAACTACTAGAGCGCCCCCTTCATTTCTATACTTCATACTGCATTGACATATGTCAATGTCTATAACGACAACTGCTCCATACATTGATTATTCCAGCATTGCTGCGGAATTTATGACATCAGAGAGCAAATTATCCCTGGGCTATTGTACTGTTGTAATGGCTGCGCTCAGCACTGCTTTGTCGTCGACTTATGTCACCAGCGCTAGTGCACCTAGCTGATGATCACTCTAGAATTGCCATAGAGCTTAAATCATCAGTCAGCAAGGTATTCCAACAGATATGGTCTGATCATAGCTGTATCGGTACCGTGTTGTCAATAGCTAATATATCGAAGGATAATGGACAGGAGCATTGAAATTCCTGATTTGCAATAGAATAAATACCGTCAGCGAACGCAGGAATACAACGGCTGCCATACAGGGACGTTGGCTGTACTCAGTAATATGTTGTCAATTGTTAATATCTCGAGGGATAATGAATGTGTATTTTGCAGTCCTGGATATGCTGTAGAATCGGAACCAACAAAGAACAGATTCATCCGACGGTAACAGTACTCTGTTGGTGGAAGTAATAAGCACCGCACTGTCAATTGCAAATACACAAGCCCATGATAGTATTAAACCCTGACATCTCTAGAATTTCTTTTTATATGCATCTTCAGGGATCAATGTAGTGCAACGTCTACAGCACACTTACGACGGCTGTACTCAGTACCTTGTTTTAAGTTGTTAATGTCATGAGGGATAACAGATGTGTGATTCGTCCTCTAGGAGGGACATAGAACTTAAATCGTCCCTGAACAGATTAGTCCAACCGTTACACTGCTCTGTTGGTGGATGTACTGGGTACGTTACTGACAATCGTAACTATCTCTAGACATGACAGAGCTACACGTATGTTGTTCTAGAGTTACGTTGGAATTTACATCATAAGTGAACAAAGTACTTCAGCGTCTACGTTACTGCAGGAAAATGGCTGTACTGTGAACTGCATTGTCAATCTTCAATATCTCGGGGGACGATGAATACATATATATATCTTTATTCTAGCACTGCTATAGAATCTAAATCATCACTGAAGAGGTTAATCCAACAGATACATCGCCCTGTTGGGGGATGTGACTAGCATCGTACTGCAAATTGTAAATATACCGACCCATAACCGTACAATGCAATGATTATTCCAGAATTGTATTGGGATTTATATCGCTGATGTGCAAATTAATCTAACGGCTGCAGAACTGAAGCGATGCTTGCACTGAGTACTCCATTGCCAAGATTTAATGTCTCGAGGAATGATGGATCTATGTATTGTCACCCTAGAATTGTTATAGAACATAATCATCACTCAACACATTAATCAAACGGCCACGTTGCTTTGTTGGTGGATGTACCAAGCACCGTACCGTCAATTATAAATATCCCAGCCATAACAGAACTATGCTCAGATTATACAATTGCCGTGGAATATATATTGTTGACGAACAAATTAATCATACGGCGACAGGACAGTGGTGGTGGCTGTACAGAGTGCCGTACTACCGATTGCTGATGTCTCTTGGGATGAAGAATCTATATATTGTCATTCCAGGATAGTTATAGAATCAAGGTCATCACTGAACATATTATTCCAACTGCTACATTGCTCTGATGGTGGGTGCACTGAGCACCGAACAGTCAATTGCAAATATCACTAGGCATGACCGAACAATACACTGACTATTCTAGAATAGCTGTGCAAATTATATTATTGATGAACAAATTATTCCAACGTCTGCATATCTGTGCTGTTGGCGTTACTGCGGACTGTGCTGTCAATTGCTAATGCTTCGACGGATAATGGACCTGCAAGCCTTAATCTAGAGATGCTGCAGGATGTACAACACCAGTGAGCAGGTTAAACAAGCGGCAGCAGTGCTCCCTTGGTAGATGTAATAAGTACGTTACTGTCAATTGTAAATGTGCCTAGCCATAACAGAATTATGCATAGGTTATTCCATAAATACGTTGGAACCAACATCATAAGTGAACAAAGTAGTTCTGCGACCACGTTATTGTGATGATGGCTGTACTGTGTACTGTACTGTCAACTGTTAATATCTCGAGGTATAATGTATCTACATATTGTTACTCTGGAATTATTTTAGGATCTAAATTAAACCTCATCAGATAAATCCGGCGGCAACAGTGCTCTGTTGGTGGACGTACTCGGCATCGTTCCGTTAATTGTAAATATACCAAGACAATCCAGAACCATAAACCGATCATTCTAGAATTGTTGTGGAATTTATATAAATGATGAACAATTTAATCCATCGACTACAGTACTGCGATGATGGCTATACTGAGTACTGTATTGTCAAATGTTAATGTCTCGGGGGATAATCGTGATGCATATATATTTTGTTATTGTAGTATGGTTGTAGCACCTAGATCATCACTGAAGAGATTAATTCAGCAGATTAATCCAGCAGGTACAGTGATATACGGAGCTCCGTACTGTCAACTATAAATAGCCCTAGCCACAACGGAAATATGCGCTGACTCTTCTAGAATTGATTTGGAACATCTGCCATTGACGGACAAACTAATCCAACTGCTACAGTAATGTGACGATGGCTGTACTATGTGCTGTGTTGTCAATTGATAATTTCTGCAGAGTTAATAGATACGTAGTTCGTCATTATAAAATTGTTATAGAACAGATATCATCAATGAACATATTAATTTGACGGCTACAGTGTAGTGTTTCCGGATGTAATATGCCCCGTACTGGCAATTGTAACTATCTCCATCCGTAACTTATATATACCTTCACTATTATACAAATGCTGAGGAATTAAAGTCATGAGTGAACAGACCATTTCAACGGCTACAGAAGTGGTCGCTGTACTCACTACTATGTTGTCAGTTGTAAATGTCTCGAGCGATATTGGATTTGCCTTTTGTCAATATTGAATTGCCATATAAATTTAATCATCAGTGGACAGAGTTGTCAGTCTGCTTCCGTGCTCGTTTGATTGCTACACTCAGTACTGTATTGGCATTTGTCAATGTCTCAATCTAAAATTGATTTATCTATTGACTACTCCACAACTGTGAGAGAACTTGGATGGTCAGCGGACAGATTAATTGAACGGCTAGAGTTAAGTGTTGGTAACTAAACTCAGTACCGTATTGATTTTCTCAATATCTATAACGATATTTGACCTAAACAATGATCATCCTACAAATGCTATGCTGTACTATCCTTGAGTGTGAGGACATACCCAGCGACTCCAATGCACTGTTGGTGGCTTCACCAACTACCGCTCTGCCAATTGTTAACATATCCACATTCATCTGACTTATACATTGATTATTATAGAACTGCTGTAGAATAACAATCGTCAGTGAACATATTAATACAACGGATACATTTCACTGCTGGCGCGTGTATTGAACACCTTACCGACGATAGCGTATATCTCGAGCAATAACTGATGTTTATGTTCATAATCCTTGAATGGCTGTGGAACAGAAGTCATCAGTGGATATGCTAGTCCAAAGTCACCTGTACAACAATGGTGGCTCTACTCAGTAGTTTGTTGACAATTGTAAACATCGCGAGCGATAGTGGATCTGTCTTTTGTCATTCCAGATTTGCTACAGAATATAAATCGTCATTGAACAGGATAATGCAACCGCAACAGTGCTCTATTGGTAGATGTAACGTTCACGTTACTGTCAATTGTAACTGTCTCTAGCCTTAACCGTACCATACATGGAATATCCCTGAATTGTACTGTATCGTACATCGGTAGTGAGCAAGGTAGTCCAACGGCTACAGTACTATGAATATGGCTGTTAGTAGCCCTGTGTTGCCAATTGCCAATGTCTCGCGCGATAATGGAACTGTCTTTTGTCTCTCTAGAATTGCTAGAGAATTTATATCATGGCTGAACATTTTGATCCAATGGCTAGAGTTCCCTATTGGTGGATGCACCATATACGACACTGTCCTTTGTAAATGTCTCCAGCCGTAACTACGTTATACATTAATAATTGTAGATTTTCTGCGGATCTTGAGTCATCAGTGGACAAATTACTCCAACGGCTGCAGTAGTGTAATGATGGCTGTATTGGGCACTGCTTTGTCAGTTGTTAATACGTCGAGCGATAATCGATCTGGCTTTTGGCATCCCCGAATTGCTATTAGGTTCAAAGCGTCATTGAACAGATTAATCCAACGGCTACTGCGCTGATCTGGTGAATGTCCTCAGTAGTATGTTTTGAATTTATAACATCCCGAGCGATAGTGGATATACCCTTTGTCATTCTAGAATTCCTATGGAATTTCAATCATCACTGACCAGATTAATCCAATGGCTACTGTGCTCTGTTGATGAATGTACGCGGTACAGAACAGTCAATTGTAGGTGTTTCCAGCCATATCTGATCTATACATTGATTATTTCAGAGTTTCTGTCGAAATAAATTTAGAAGGGAGCATATCAAACAAATGCAACTGTACTGTAATGACGGGTGTACGCAGGACTGTGCTGTCTATCGTCACTATCTCTAACAATATCAGACCTCTCTTTTGTCATTCCAAAATTGCTATAGAATTTAAATGATCAGTGAACTTACTAATCCAGCGGGTTCAGTGCTCTACTGGTAGATGTAACAAGAAGCGTACAGTCATTTAGAAACATATCTAGACATAACTCTACAATGTAATCGTTACTCTAGGATTGCTGTGGAGATTAGTTCATCCGTGAGCATATTAATAAAACAGTTACAGTGCTCTGTTGGTGGATAAACTAAGTACCGTATAGTCAATTATAATCATCTCTAGCCGCAACTGCTCTAACCATTTATTATTCTGGATCTACAGTGGAATGCAAACCATCCTGTGAGCAAACTAAGTCAACGACTACAGTAATCTTTCGATTGCTAAACCCAGTACTGCATCGACATACTTGTCAATCTCACTGGCGACAGTTGCAGTGTTAATTGAACATTCGACAATTGCTAAAGTATTTCATGGTAATCGAAATGATTATTTAAATGGCAACGGGATTTTGTAGGTGGATACATCCAGTACTGTATTGTCAATTGCTAATATCCCCAGCTATGTGTTCTTTATACCCCCATTATCCTAGAATTGGAATAGAACGTAAATCATCAGAGAAGAAATTCTTCCAACAACTACTGCGCATTGTTGGTGGGTGTTCTATGTACCGCACTGTCAACAGTATATACCTCTTGCATTAACTAATGCTTTCAATGAATATTCCAGAACCCCTGTCGAATTTAATTCAACAATGAACGCCTTACTCCAAAGGCTACAGTACTCTGATGTTGACTGTGCTCAGTACTGTGCTGTCAGTTGCTAATATTTCGTGCAATAACGTTTCTGTCATCTATCACTATGGAATTGCTATAGAATATAAATCGTCATTGGACAGATTATTCCAACGCAGACAGTACTCTGTTGCTGGATGTACTGAGAACCGTAATGTCAATTGTAAGTGTCTCGCGCAATAATTGACGTATAAATCGGTTATTCTAGAACTGCTTTGGCACTTAAATCTTATGTGGAGCGACTAATACTGCGGCAGCTGCGTTCTGTTGATGGATAAACTCATGAATATATTGTCACGTGTCATTTTCTCCAGGGACGCATGCTGCATTCATCGATCACTCAATTATTCCAGAAGAACGTAGATGAGCAGCGTCTCAGTAGTTTGTTGACAATTGTAAACATCGCGAGCGATAGTGGATCTGTCTTTTGTCATTCCAGATTTGCTACAGAATATAAATCGTCATTGAACAGGATAATGCAACCGCAACAGTGCTCTATTGGTAGATGTAACGTTCACGTTACTGTCAATTGTAACTGTCTCTAGCCTTAACCGTACCATACATGGAATATCCCTGAATTGTACTGTATCGTACATCGGTAGTGAGCAAGGTAGTCCAACGGCTACAGTACTATGAATATGGCTGTTAGTAGCCCTGTGTTGCCAATTGCCTAATGTCTCGCGCGATAATGGAACTGTCTTTTGTCTCTCTAGAATTGCTACAGAATTTATATCATGGCTGAACATTTTGATCCAATGGCTAGAGTTCCCTATTGGTGGATGCACCATATACGACACTGTCCTTTGTAAATGTCTCCAGCCGTAACTACGTTATACATTAATAATTGTAGATTTTCTGCGGATCTTGAGTCATCAGTGGACAAATTACTCCAACGGCTGCAGTAGTGTAATGATGGCTGTATTGGGCACTGCTTTGTCAGTTGTTAATACGTCGAGCGATAATCGATCTGGCTTTTGGCATCCCCGAATTGCTATTAGGTTCAAAGCGTCATTGAACAGATTAATCCAACGGCTACTGCGCTGATCTGGTGAATGTCCTCAGTAGTATGTTTTGAATTTATAACATCCCGAGCGATAGTGGATATACCCTTTGTCATTCTAGAATTCCTATGGAATTTCAATCATCACTGACCAGATTAATCCAATGGCTACTGTGCTCTGTTGATGAATGTACGCGGTACAGAACAGTCAATTGTAGGTGTTTCCAGCCATATCTGATCTATACATTGATTATTTCAGAGTTTCTGTCGAAATAAATTTAGAAGGGAGCATATCAAACAAATGCAACTGTACTGTAATGACGGGTGTACGCAGGACTGTGCTGTCTATCGTCACTATCTCTAACAATATCAGACCTCTCTTTTGTCATTCCAAAATTGCTATAGAATTTAAATGATCAGTGAACTTACTAATCCAGCGGGTTCAGTGCTCTACTGGTAGATGTAACAAGAAGCGTACAGTCATTTAGAAACATATCTAGACATAACTCTACAATGTAATCGTTACTCTAGGATTGCTGTGGAGATTAGTTCATCCGTGAGCATATTAATAAAACAGTTACAGTGCTCTGTTGGTGGATAAACTAAGTACCGTATAGTCAATTATAATCATCTCTAGCCGCAACTGCTCTAACCATTTATTATTCTGGATCTACAGTGGAATGCAAACCATCCTGTGAGCAAACTAAGTCAACGACTACAGTAATCTTTCGATTGCTAAACCCAGTACTGCATCGACATACTTGTCAATCTCACTGGCGACAGTAGCAGTGTTAATTGAACATTCGACAATTGCTAAAGTATTTCATGGTAATCGAAATGATTATTTAAATGGCAACGGGATTTTGTAGGTGGATACATCCAGTACTGTATTGTCAATTGCTAATATCCCCAGCTATGTGTTCTTTATACCCCCATTATCCTAGAATTGGAATAGAACGTAAATCATCAGAGAAGAAATTCTTCCAACAACTACTGCGCATTGTTGGTGGGTGTTCTATGTACCGCACTGTCAACAGTATATACCTCTTGCATTAACTAATGCTTTCAATGAATATTCCAGAACCCCTGTCGAATTTAATTCAACAATGAACGCCTTACTCCAAAGGCTACAGTACTCTGATGTTGACTGTGCTCAGTACTGTGCTGTCAGTTGCTAATATTTCGTGCAATAACGTTTCTGTCATCTATCACTATGGAATTGCTATAGAATATAAATCGTCATTGGACAGATTATTCCAACGCAGACAGTACTCTGTTGCTGGATGTACTGAGAACCGTAATGTCAATTGTAAGTGTCTCGCGCAATAATTGACGTATAAATCGGTTATTCTAGAACTGCTTTGGCACTTAAATCTTATGTGGAGCGACTAATACTGCGGCAGCTGCGTTCTGTTGATGGATAAACTCATGAATATATTGTCATGTGTCATTTTCTCCAAGGACGCATGCTGCATTCATTGATCACTCAATTATTCCAGAAGAACGTAGATGAGCAGCAAACAGATTACTTCCCGTTGCTACGGCAATGTGTAGATTTCTGAATTCAGTGCCTTTTGCTAATTGTTAACGTGTCAGTCGATAATGGATCTGTCCTCTATCGGTTTTGGCACTTAAATCTTATGTGGAGCGACTAATACTGCGGCAGCTGCGTTCTGTTGATGGATAAACTCATGAATATATTGTCATGTGTCATTTTCTCCAAGGACGCATGCTGCATTCATTGATCACTCAATTATTCCAGAAGAACGTAGATGAGCAGCAAACAGATTACTTCCCGTTGCTACGGCAATGTGTAGATTTCTGAATTCAGTGCCTTTTGCTAATTGTTAACGTGTAAGTCGATAATGGATCTGTCCTCTATCGGCCTAGAATTGCTGTAGAATTCAGATCATCAGTGAGCCAATTAATACAGCGGCAACAGAACTGTTGCAATTGCCCTACGCGGTACCTTGTATTCAGTTGTTACCTAACCGTGCGATAATGGATCTTTCTATTGTCATTATAGGATTGTTACGGAATCTAAATCATCGGCCGATAGATTTACCCGCTGGCAATATCATTGTTTGGGCGCCTGCACTCTGTACCCTATTGCAATTTATCAGTATATCGAACGAAACTTTTTCCTGCCGTTGGATATTCCGGAATTTCTGTTGAACTCAGAGGGCCAGCGATTAGTTTAATGCAGTGTATACAGAACTGCGCAGGCTTCTACGCCATGTACTGCATTATCAGTTGCCGGTATCAGAAGCGATTATTGATCTATATATTTACTATTCTGGAATTGCTATAAAATTGAGGACATCCCTGAATAGGTAAATCCAACGGCTGTAGAAACATGTTGACGACTGTACGCCGTACCGTATGGTGAAGTATTGTTGTCTCTAGCCACAATGCATTCATTTGCAAATCATGCCTTATAGTTATGTAGTGCAGCTGATCAGTAGATATGGTAGCCTAGTGGCTATAGAACAATATAGATAGCTACCCTTACAGACGTATAGTAAATTGCTAATATCTTGAGCGATATTTCATACGTCTTTTGTCATTCTGGAACACCAACGCAACATAAATCATCAGTGAACAGATTGTTCCAATGGCTACATTTCTGCCGTGACGGCTAGACTCAGTACAATGTTGTCGACTGAATGTGTCTCTGGCGACAATTGATCCATATATTGACAATCCTAGAACCTCTGTAGGAACTAGATGATCTGTGAGTAGAACTATCCAATGGACATAGCACGATGTGGACGATATAATCAGTACTTGGTTATCACTTTTGCATACATGAAGCAATAATTGATCTATGGACTTATCATTAGAGAATCACCAAACAGCTTAAATCATCAGCGAATTGATTAATCCGCTGGCTTTACTACTGGGTAGGTGGCTACACTCTGTACTACGTTGCCACTTATCAATGACTCCAGCGAGTTTTCCTATACATTTATAATGCACGAAATGCGTTATAAATATGGCGATCACCATAAGTATTCCATCAATAGCCATAGTACTGCGTTGACTACTATAATCAGTAAATTATTGTCTAATGATTGTACCTCTGGCAACCATTAGTGTATCCATTGATCGCTGCTGAATTGCTAGAAAATTTCAGTGTTCCGTCAAAAGCGTAAACCAATTTCTATAAAATTGCCTATAGGCCTATACTCATTACATTATAGTTAATTTCTAGTATCCCTTGCAATAACTTATACATCCATTGCTCATTTTGCAATTCGTATGGAAAATACATGATCAGTGAAAGGATCAACGCAGATGATACAGTTCGGCGTTGATGTACATAGGGTTCTGTATATGGCTATTCAGGTTACTGTAACGTCATTTCTCAATACCTATAGCGACAATTGTTATTTCTATTGATCATTCTAGAATTCCTATTTAAGGAAGCGGATTTTCAGTTTATAGATATATACAAGTACTATAGATCTGTGTAGAGGTATATACCCAGTTCTGTATCATCAGATGTTAATATTTCTAGCGACATTTGACACACCCACTGACCATCCTTTGCTGTGGATTGCTGTGGAATTTTCGGCAAATGCTTTATACCAATGGCTATGGTACTATACGGATTGCTGTACACAGTACACTTTCTTCAATTGTTAATTTCTATAGTTATAGTGCATCTATTCGTTGATCATTCTAGAATTGTGTATAGAATGATTCAATGACTATAATACTATGTAGTTAGCAGTACTCGGCACGGTATAGTTAATCGTTGATGCATCTAGAGAAAATAGATATATCCATTTACTATTCCAGTATTGCTATAGAATTTGCACGATGAATGAATAGATTAATCCACTGGCTATAGTACAGTGCAGGCGGCTATACTCAGCACTGTATTGTCAATGGCCAATATCTCTGGCGATAGTTGATAAACCCATTGTTCATCCTGGAATTGCCACAGAACTTTTCTGATCAGTCATTAGCTTATACGAATGGGTATAGTACTACGTTCGTAGCTACACCCAGGGCTCAATATGAAAATGGTAAGGTCGCCAGCAATAACAAATCTGTCCATTGATCGCTATAGTATTGCCTTAGAATTTTTCTGATCATTGAAAAGATTAATTCAATCGCTACGATAGTGTAAATGTGACTATAATAAACAATGTGCGGTCGATTGTTAGTATCTCTAGCTACAATTGTCCTAAGAATTGATAATTCCCGAATTGCTAAGGAATTTACGTTATCAGCGTACAGACCAATCCAGTGACCTTAGTACAGTGATGGTGGCTGGACTCAGCACTTCATTGAAAACTGTGAGTATTCGTAAAAATAACAGATCCATCCACTGATCAACATGGAATCAAAATGTAACTCACGTTAGCGGAGGGTAGGTTAAAACGACAGCTGTAGAAATCTGCAGATGGCTCATCACATAACTGCATTGATGTACATAGGTTGTAGAATTATGCATTTTTCTATGCTCAGGACTGTATTGACATATGTCAATACCTCTTACGACAATTGCTCCATCCGTTGATCATTCTAAAGCTGCTACAGTGTTCAAATCATCAATGAACAGACTAATCTACCGGCTAAAGTACTCTGTCAGCGGACATACTAGGTACCGTACTGCCAACTGTCAATACATTCAGCCATAGCTGTCCTACACATTGCTGAATCTAGTGCAGCAGGGGAGTATGGATCACGAGTGAACAAATTAATTCAACTGCTGCAGTGCCCTGTTGGCGAATGTTCTAATAACCGTACTGCCATCTGGTCTAGATGTAACTAGCCTATACATTGATTATTCTCGAATTGCTCTGCATTGAATCGTCAGCGAATAAATTTGTACAATGGCTACATTACTGTGATAATAGATGCACTCAGTAAAGTGTTGTCAGCAGTTAATGTCCAGAAAGAAGTTCGGCCTGCTTTTTGGCATTTTAGAATTGCTACAAAATTTGAGTCATGAGTAAGCGTATTAATCAAACAGCAACAGCGCTCTGTTCGAGGATGTACGAATTACCGGGCTCACAATTGCGAACACCACTGGACGCAACTGACATGTTCATGGATTATGCTAGATTTGTGGCGCAATTTCAATCATCAGTGAACAGATAAATCCAACTGTTGCATTACTGTGATGGTGGCTGTGCTCTCTCCTTTGTTGACATTAGTTATGTGCTCGAGAGTTAATGGACCTGTCTCCTGCCGCCCTAGAACTTCTATAGAACTTTAGTCGTCAGTGGGCTGATTAATCCAGCGGTTACAGTGCTCTGATGTTGTATGTAATAAGAATCGTTCAGTCAACTGTAGATATCTCTAGCCATACCTCATAAATGTTGCCTATCCTAGAATTGCGGAGAATTCAGTCATCAGCGGACAATTTCATACAGCGGTTACATTGCTGTGATGGAAGCTGGATTCAGCACTGTGTTATCAATAGTTAGTACTTCGAGCTATAATGGATCTGTTCCATGCCATTCTAGAGTTGCTGTGGCATTCCAGCAATCAGTGAATGGAATGCACTTACTACGTACCGTAGTGCCAAATGTAAATATTTCTAGCCACAACTGTTCTGTACATTAATTATGCTAGATCTGCTGTGAAATTTTGATAATCATTGAAGGAATCAATCCAACTGCTGCAGTACTGAGATGATGGCTATACACAGTACGGCATTGACATATGTCAACGTCTCTAGCGAACATTGCTCCGTCCATTAATAATTCTACTAATACTAAAGGACTTAAATGACCAGCGGAGGGAATAATGCAATGGTTATAGCATTGTGTAAACGGTCACACCCATTTCTTCACAGGTATTTAAGGTATCATTTCCGATGTGTGATCTATCCGTCGATCATTCTATAACTGCCATGGAGCCTATATCGTTAGTGCACAGGTTTATCCAACGGCTGTAGTATTCTGCTTGAGGATGTACTAATTACCGAACTGCCAGTTGTAAATATGTTACGCCACAAATGATCCAGGCATTGATTATTATAAGCTGCTGTGGAGATTAGGTCATCTCTAATGAAATTAGTATAAATACTGCAGTACTGCACTGATGACTGTACTATGTACCCTTCTGCCCGTTGCTAATATTACGGGCGCTAATGGAACTGTCTTTTGTCGTTCTAGATTTTATATATCATTTAAATCATCATTGAACAGATCAACCGACGGCTATGTTGCTCTGCTGGCGGATGCACCAGGTACCGCACAGTCAATTATAAATGTACTATGCCGCAGCATATCCATACATGAATTAGGCGCGAATGGGCGCGGAATTTTTATCGCCAGTGAACAAATCAATCCAACGGCAACAGTGCTTTAATGATCGCGCCAATGAGTACAGTTCTGTAGACTGTTAATATCTCGAGCGATAGTGGATCAGCCTTCTGTCATTCTAGAATTGCCCTCGCAATTTCATCGCTAGTGAACAACTTAACCAATCAACAACCGTGCACTGATAATGGCTACACTCGGTAATGTGCTGATATATGTCAATGTTTCCCACGGAAGTTGCTATATTCATTTACCATTCTACAGTTGCTAAGGAAAGTAGAGATAATCAGCGAACAGGATATTTCAATGAATATATCACCCTGTACATGGCTAAAAGCTGTGGAATTGACGTGATCAGTGAACATATTTATCAAGTCGCAACAGTGTCGTGTTGATGGCCACACACAACACTGTATTGGCGTATGTCACTGACACCCGCTGAAAGTGCTCCATACATTGATTACTCCACAATTGCTGGCGAACTCATATGTTCAGAAAGCATATTAACACAATGACTATAATATTGTGTACATGGCTACACTCGGTAATGAACTGCCATTTGATAATGTCACTACCGATGTTTGATATATCCGTTTATCACTGTACAACAGCCATGGAGTGTAAGTCTTAAGCGTACTGATAAATCCAGCGGCAACAGTGCTCTTGTGGCTGATGTACTCAGCATAGCACAGTTAAATGTACACATCTACAGTTATAACCTTCTCCACACAACGCGATGATCACTATACTCAGTACTGCCATGTCAATTGCAAATATCACGAGTGATAATCGATCTGCCTTTTGTCGTTTTGTAATTGTAAGAGAATTTATATCATGATTGAGCAGACTATTACAACGGCAAGAGTGGTCTGCTATTGGATGTACCAAGTACCGCAATGTCAGCTGCAAATATCTCTTGCCATAACGGTCCTATTCATTGGTTATTCTGGAATTGCTGCGGAACTTGATTCATCGGTAAGGGAGTAATCCAGCTGCAGCTGCAACGCGCTGAACGCAGGACTCAGTCCTGCTAAGTCAAGTGACAATATCCCTAGCGGGAATGGGCCATTCTTTTGTCGCCCTAGAATTGCTGCAGAAATTGAATCATCAGAAAGGCGATAAATTTAACGGCAACATATCACTAATGATCGACGAAGTGAGTACCTTACTGATAGCTCTAAATATCTCTAGTAATAACAGACCTTTACATTGATTATTCTAGAATCGCTATAGAGTTCAATCATCTGTGTACTGATTAATGAAACGGCTACAGTGCTCTGTAAATGGCTATGCTCAGTGTGGTATTAACTTATGTCAAACACACCAGCGAAAATTTTTCTTTCCGGTGAGCATTACATAATTGCTGTAGAGGGCATAAGATTAGCGAACAAATCAATCCAATGGCTGCAATATTTTGAAAACGTCTAAACTAGGTACTGTGTTGTCACTTGCCAGTATCCATACCGATAGATGATATATCCCCTCATCACTCTAGAACTGCTACAGAGTTTAAATGATCAGTGAATAGATTTATACAACGGCTTCAATGATCTGTTGGGGGATGTATTATGTACAGTACAGTAAATAGGACATATCTCCTGTCTTAACCCTACTACACATTGATTAATACTGAAATGCATAGGAATATGCATCTTCAGTGAACAAAGTGATCCAACGGCCATATGACCATGAGAAAGCTATTACTCAGTACTGTGTTGTCAATTGTTAATATGTCGAGGGATGATGGAATAGCGCATTGCCATTCTGAAGTCGCTTTGGCATTAACAACACTGATCAAAGAATTACAACGGCGAATGTGCTGTGATTATGGTAGTACTAATCAACTGCAACGTCAGTTGCAAGTGTCTCAAGCCATAAAGGCATCATACACTTATTACCCCTGAAGGGCTGCGATAAAGTTAATGATATTAACAATTACCAACATTGTGATAAGTACAGGCATCATCAGAGCAACGTAGCCGTCGGACTACTTGGTCCACGGATAAATGCAAATTACAGTGTAACTACATGGTACCTAATTTATAGCACAGATGTGGCAAGTCGTATTTACAATTGACAATACAGTACCTAGTAATACCGTATACAGAGCATTGTACCCGTTGGAACATTACGTTCAGTAACGATTTATTTCCTGTAACGTTTCTGGAATGCCAAAATTCAGATCCATTGTCACTCGAGATATTTGCAATTTTCTACACAGCAAGCACTATGGCCATCATCACAGGAATGTAGCCGTTTACTACATTGTTCGCTGAAGACACATACTCCAAAAACAATTCCAGAATAACCTATGTACAGTATGGTTATGCCCAGTGATATTTACAGTTGACAGTGCAGTTCCTATTACATCCGCCTACAGTGCACTATCGAATTTCGATTAATCACTTCACAGATGATTATGTGTCTATCGCAGTTCTAGAACTCCGAATTAGCAATTGACGAAACGGGGCTGAGTGTAGCCAGCACTACAGTGCTGTAGACGTTGCATCACTTGTTCACTGATAACGTATGTTCCAAAGCCATTGTGGGGTTATCGGTATTTAGTACAGTAATGGCTAAGGATATATCCTACTTGCAGTACGGTATATACTACATGCACCGACAGAGCAGAGTGGCCGTTGGTGTAAACTGTTGAATGATGATTGAATTTCTGTGACATTACTAGAAGATCAAAATACAAATCCACAGAGCCCAGAGACATTAACAATTGACGACACAGTAATGAGGACATCCACCTTCAGAGTAATGTCGCAGGGTGAATACTTAGTTCACAGATGATGTAAATTCGAAAACAATTCTAGAATAACCAATGCATATTACGGTTATGGTTTGAGATACTTCCAATTGAAATTACGGTACTTCGTACGTCTACCGACACAGCACAGTTGCTGTTGGATTACACTGTTCAGTGATGATTTTAATCCTATAACAATTAAACAATGTCAAAGCGCAGGTACACTGTGCCTAGATGTATCATCAATTGACAGCACAGCACCGATTACAGCCATCATCACAGTAATTTAGACGCTGGACTGGATTTCTCACTGATGATGTAAATACCTATGTTTCCCTGGAATAACCTATGTATACCACGGATATGGCTATTGATGGTCACAGTTCACGCTACGGCAATAAGGACATCTACCAACATAGAGCCGTTACCTTTGGATTAATCGGTTCACTGTCGATTTATATACCACAGCAATTCTAGAACCGGAAATGCAGGTCCATTATTCATCGAAACGTTCACTACTGAAGACACAGTACTGAGTACTGGCATCATCACAGTATTACAACGGTTGTACAAATTTGTTATCTGAAAATGACAGTTCCAAAGTGACTCTAGAATAATCAGTGTATGCCGCGGTTATGGTTAAAGGCATTTACAGTTGACTTTAGAGTACCTCGTACGCCTACATATAGAGTACTGTTGCCGTTGGATTAAACTGTTCAGTGATGATTTAGATCCAATAACAATTCTTGAATGACAAGATACAGATCTATCATCCCACGAGATATTAGCAATTTATAACACAGAGCAGAATACATCCATCATCACAGTAATGTAACCGTTCCTCTACATTGTTCACAGGTGATGTATATCCGAAGCTGAATCTAGATAGACCTATGCACAGTGCGGCTCAAGCTAGTGATATTTGCAGTTGAGGCACTGCATGTACCGCATCTAAAAATAGGACCCTGTTGCCGCTGGACTTCTCTGAACACTAGTTATGTATATTCTACAGCAATTCCAGTACGAGAAATGCAGATACGTTATCCCTCGATATATTATCAATTGACAACACCGAACTGAGTCCAGCCATCTTCACGTTATGGTAAATATTGTATAACCTTGTTCACTGATAATATCAGCTTCAAAGCAATTCTAGAATTATCAATGTATATTACGGTTATGGCTAGAGCTATTTGCAGCTGAGAGTGCTGTATTTAGAACATCCACCGGAGAAGAACTGCCGCCGCTGTATTAATCTGTTCATTCATGACTTCCCTTTCATACCCATTCTTGAATGACAGCTTACGGTTCCACTGTCCCTCGCTATATTGACAATTGTCAAGCATCACTGAGTACAGCCATCATTATAGTAATGTAGCCGGTGAACAACTTTATTCACTAATGGTATAAACCCCACAGCATTTCTGGAAAAATAAATGAATACCACGGATTTGTCTTGCGGTACTTCCAATCGACATTAAGGTACTTCATACGTCTAATAGTAGAGTACTGCTGCCGTTGGATTAATCCGTTCAATGCTGATACAAATTGTACAACATTATCAGAAAGACAAAATACAGATACACTATCCCTCGAGATATCGACATATGACAGCGGGGTACAGATTACTGCCATCCAAACAGTAATTTGGGTGCTGGAATACTTTGTTCACCGATGATGTAAATTCCTATGTAATTCTGGAATAACATATGAATATCACTGTTATGGCTAGTGACGTTTACAGTTCACATTTCATTAATTAGTACATTTACCAACATAGCACTGTTTCCGCTTGACAATATTGGTCGCCGAACATGTATATTTTACAGCAGACATAGGCCGCGATATGCAGACCCATTATCCCTCGGGATACTAGCAGTTGACTGCAAAGTACCGAGTACAGCCGTTATCATAGCATTTTAACAGTTGATTAACCATGCGAACAGATAGTATCAATTCCAAAGCAATTCTAAAATAATGAATGTACCCTTCGGTTATGGCTAGAGGTACTTCCAACTGACAGACCGGTACACAGTACATCCACCGGCGGAGCACGCCGGGTGCAGTATTATTCTGCTCAGCGGTAACATATATATCACAGCAATTCTAGAATGGAAAAATACAGATGCTTATATCATCGTGATTTTGACGATAATCGACATAGTACTGGATGCAGCCATCATCATAGAACTGTAGCCGTTGGAATACTTTGTTCACTAAAGGTGGAAAACGAAAGAGATTAGAGATTAACTTATGTATATTGCTGTTATGGCTAGCGATATTTATAACTGACATTACGGCGTTTAGTACATTTTCCAATAGAACTCTGCTGCCGGTGGATTAATCTGTTCGTTGATGCTGTATATTCCACGGCAATTCGAGGAGGAGAAATACAGATCCACTATCCCTCGATACATTTACAATTGACAACAAAATACTACGTACAGCCATCACCAATGTACTGTATCCGTTGGCCCATCTTGTTCACTGACGATGTAGATAAGAAAGTGACTCTTGAATAATGAATCCATAGTGCGGTTATGACTTGAGGTACGTCCAATTGATGGTACGGACCTAGTAAATCCTCCAGAAGGGCGCTGCAGCTGCTGTATTAATCCGTTCAATTGTGATATCGTTTCCATAGCAATTCTAAAATCGCAAATGACACATCCATTATCCCCGGAGATATCAGCAATTGAAAACACAGTACTAAGTACAGCCTTCATTGCAGTAATGTAGCCGCTGGACTACTTTGTTCGCTCATGTCGTAAGTCCCAAAGCAATTCTAGTATAATGAATGCATATAACGGTTCTGGCTTGAGATGTTTTCAATTCACAGTGCGGCACATATTACATCCACCAATGTTGCGCTTTAGGCAATTCATTAAGCATTTCGGTGTTGATTTATGTTCTACATCGATTCTAGAACAACAAAATGCAGGTCCATGATCCCCCTAGATGGTAACATTTGACAACACTGTACTGAGTACAACCGTCCTCACTAATATACACGTTTGACTGCTTTGTCCACTGATGATGATTGCTTCAAAGTAATTCTGGAACAACTAATGTAAACTATGCTTATGGCCAGTGATATTTACAGTTCACAGCACGGTAATTAGTACATCAACCGACAGAGATTTGCAGCCGCTCTATTAAATCGTCGAGTGTTTATTTAGATTTTGCAGCTAATCTAGAATGACAAAGGATAAATCCAAAATCCCTCGAGATGTTAACAATTGACAGCACATTACTCAGTACATCCGTTGTTACATTCCTGTAGCCGATGGACTACTTTGCTCACTTAAGCCGTAAATTTAGTGGTAATTACGGAATACCCATTCTATGTTAAGGTTATGGCTTGAGATATTTCCAATTGAATTACGGTACGTATTACATACACCAATGTGGCACTGTTGCTGTCGAATTAAACTGTCCAGTGATGATATAAATCATATGGCGATCCCAGAACGACAAAATGCAGGTCCACTGACAACCGAGATATTAATATTTGACGACACAGTACCGAGTACAGCCGTCATCAGAGCAATGAAGCCATTGGACTACTTTGGTCGCTGGTGACTTAAATTCGAAGGTGATTACAGAATAACTTATGTGTAGAGCGGTTATGGCTAATGATATCTTCAATTGGCAGTACGACATTTTGTACTTCTTCCAACAGAGCAGCGATGCCGCCGGATTTATCTGTTCTCTCATGACGTACATTGCACGGCAATTCTGTAACGAGTAATGCAGATCCATTATCCCAGACATATTAACAACTGACAACGAAGTACTTAGGACAGCCGTCGTAACAGTGCAGTAGTCCTTGGGAAACTTTGTTCACCCATGATGTAAATTCCAGAGGAATTCCGGTATAGTCAATGTATTGCACAGTTATCGCTTGATATATATTCAAATGAGAGTACGTTACTTCGTACATTTGCCAACGTAACACAGTTGCCGTAAGATTGATGTTTTCAAAGATGATGTTTAGTACATAAAATTCTAGGATGACAAGGTACATATTCATTATTCCTCGTGATATTAACATGTGACAACACAGAACTGAGTATGTCCATAGACGAAATAATGTATTTGCTCGACCACTTTATTCACTGATAATGTACATTCTAATGTAATTCTGGAATAACCGAGGTATGCATCGGATACGGCTATAGGTACTTCCAGTTGACAGCGCGGCACTTAGCACATACTCCATCAGAGGCATGTAGCCGTTAGATTAATCTGTCCAACGATTACTTAGGTTCTGTTGCAAATCTAGAGTGACAAAATACACATCTATTATCCCCCGAGATATTAACAATTGACAGCACAATAATGATTACAACAATCGTCACCGTAGTATAACGGCTGAACAACTATCCCCACAGATAATGTCTGTTCCAAACTATTATAGAATAACCAATGTACGGCCCTTACGGCTGGAGAAATCTCCCATTGTCATTAAGGTACATACAACATCCACAAGTATAGCACTGTAGCACTTGGTTTAACCCTTTCAGTGACGATTTAAATTCTATTGCAATACAATAATGACAAAATGCAGAGCCACAGGCACTCGAGATACTAACAATTGACGACACAGAACTCAGTGCAGCCACCATCACAGCAGTGTAAGAGTTGAATAACATTGCTCACTGACAACGTCAGCTCCATGCTATTCTTGCGCGATCCATGTATACTACGGTTACAGCTAGACATATCTGCAATTGAGAGAAGAGTAATAAGTACATCCACCAACAAAGCACTGCTGCCCTTGTACTAATCTGTACACTCATGAGTTCGTGTTTACACCAATTCTGGTATGACAAAGGCAGATACATTATCCCTAAAGATGTCAACAGTTCGCAGCAAAGTATTGAGCATAGCCTTCGTCACAGTTGTGTTACGGTTGCATAAACACTTTCCCTTAAAATTTCAATTCCAGGCTACGGCAGAAAGATCAATGTATTCTACGATTGTAGCTAGAGATATTTGCAATTGACGTTCTGTACTTACTTCATCCACCAGCAAATCACTGCAGCCGTTGTATCGACATGTACAATGATGATTTCGGTTTTATGACGTTTCTAGAATTACAAGATACAGATTCACATACACTCAAGGCTTTAACGATTGGCGACAAAGTAATGTGTAGTATCATCAACACAGTAATGTATCCTTTGGAATGCTTTGCTCTCCGATGATGAAATTCGACAGTGATTAGAGAAAACCTATTTATATTGCTGTTATGGCCAGTGATATTTGCTACTGACATCACGGCATTTAGTACATCCTCCAACAGAACACTGCTGTCGTTGGATTAAACTGCTCACTGATGTTGAATATTCCACAGCAAATCTAGAACGAAAATGGCAGATCCACTATCCCTCGAGATATTAACTATTGACAACACATTACTGAGTGCAGCCTTAATTGCAGTATTGCAGCCGCTGGAAAACTTTGTCCACTGGTGATGTAAGTACGAAGGTGATTCTAGAATAACGAATGAGTAGTGCGGTAATGACCAGCGTTATTTACAACTGACAGTACGGCATTTGGTACATCTACCAGCAGAGACCTGCGAACGCTGTATTAATCTGTTTAAAGATGGTTTACATCTTATAGCCATTCTAAAATGGGAAATGGCATATCCAGTATCCCTCGAGAAGTAAGCAATTTATGTCACATTCCTCAGTAATGCCATCGCCGCAGTAGTGCAGACGTTTTACAACTTTGCTCGCTGGTGGGGTAAATTCCGAAGAAATTCTCTAATAATCTATGTATATGAAGTTTATGCCATGAAATATATACAATTGACCGTACGGTACATACTTCAACCCCCAATGCAACGGTGTAGCTGCTGGATTAATCCGTTCCATTATGGTTTAAGTTCTATAACATTTCTCGAATGACAAAATACTGATACGCTCACCCTCGAGATATTAACAATTGACAACGCAGTACGGATTACGGCCATCATCACAGCAATGAAGACGTTGGACTTCCTTGTTTACTGAAGATGTAGGTACAAAGGTGACCTAGGATAACGAATTATAATGACTATTGATATTTACAACTGACAGTGCAGCATTTAATACATCTACCAGCAGAGAACTTCAGCCGCTGTACAATTATGTTCTATGATGAGTTAAATCTTATAGCTACTCTAGAGTTACAAAGTGCGTATCGACTATCCCTCGAGATATTAACAATTGACAGCACAGTACCGCGTACAGCCATTGTCACAATGTTGTAGCCGCTGGACTAATTTGTTCACCGACGATTTAAATTTCAATGCAATTCAGGAATAGTCAATTATCAAAGCATATCACGGTTGTGGCTTCGGATGTTTCCATTTTACCGTACGGCACCTAGTACAACCACCAACATATCCACGTAGCGGTTGGATTATGCTGTCCAATTGCGACGTAAATTCAAAACAACTCTGGAAGATCCACTCACCCTCGAGATATTAACAATTGAGGACACGTTACATATTATATACATCATCAGAGTAATGTAGATGTTGGATAACCTTGATCACTGGAGATGTAATTCTCTAATAATTTCTGGAATCAAGTGTTTATAATACATTTATGGCTAGTAATGCTTAGAGTTCACAGTACGGTAACTATTACGTCTACCAAGAGAGCCCTGTCGCCGTTGGACTAAATTGGTCACTGAAGTTGTATGCTGTATAGCAATTCTGGAACGAGAAGCGCAGATCCATTTTCCCTCGAGATATTAACAGTTGGCAGAACAGTACTGAGTAGAGCTGTCAACAAACTGATGTAGACGATGGATTACATTGTCCAATGATGTCGAAATTTCTAAGATAGTTCCAGAATAACCTATGTAAATTTCGGTTATGACTAGTGATATTTACAATTGACATTACGGCATTTAGTACATCTTCCAACAAATCACTGTTGCCATTAGATTGATCTGCTAACCCATGATGTATATCACAAAGCAATTCTAGAGTGAGAAATACAGGTCCACATTCCCTTGAGGTATTAGCAAGTGACAACGCATTACTGCCATCATGCGTACAGCCATCACCACAGTATTGTAACGGATAAAGGATTTTATTCACTGATCTTGTGAATTCCAATGCATTTCGAGAATAAGCAACTTATATTACTGTTATGGCCAGAGACGTTTCCAGTTGTCAGTAAGGTAGTTATTGCATCCACTGTAGAGCATCGTATCCGTTGGATTAAACTGTTCAATGACGATCTAATTCTATAATATTTCCACAATGACAAAGTACAGGAACACTACTCCTCGAGTTGCTAACAATTGACAGATCAGTACTGGGTACAGCAGTCATAACTATAATGTAGACGACGGTCTACTTTTCTCACTGATGGCAGAAATTCTGAAGTTATCCTGGAATAGGCTATATATAGTGCGCTTATGGCTAGCGATATTTACAATTGGCAGCGCGGTGAATACTACACCTTGCAACAGAGCAGTGTTGCCGTTAGATTGATCTGTTCACTGATGACGGAAGTACCTCAGTACATATAGGTCGATCTATGCAGAGTCATTATCCCTCGTGATGTTAACAAATGACATCGCAGTAACGAGTACCGTCATCATCACATTATTCTAGCAGTTCAACAATTTCTTTCACTGATAAAGTGAATTCCAATTCAAGTCTAGAATGCACAACGTATATTACGGCTATGGCTTGAGCTATTCCCAGTTGACAGTACTGTACGCATGTCGTTCACCAGCGTTGCGCATTAGGCAGTCGATTATACTCGCCAGTGATGACTACTATTCGACAACGATTCTAGAACGACAAAATTCGGTCCCACGATCCCACGAAATGCAAGCATTGGCAAAACTGTACTGAGTACAGAAATCATCACAGTAACGTAGACGTCGGAGTGATTTCTTCAATTATGATGTAAACTCGAAAGCGATTCTGGAATAGTCAATGTACGTTGCGGTTATGGCTTGAGATACTTCCAAACTGCGGAACCGTACCTACTTCATCTACCAGTATAACACTGTATTCGTTGGATTCTTCTGTTCAATGACGACTTAAATTTTGTAACAATTCTAGAGTGACAAAACACATATCCACTGGCCCTAGAGATATTGAGAATTATCAGTATATTACGGAGTTCATCCATCATCACAGTTATGTAGCCTTTGGAAAACTTTTGCCCACTGATGATGTAAATGCGAAAGAAATTCCCGAATAACCAGTGTGTGGTACGGTTATGGTTTGCGATATTTCCAAATGACAGTACAGTACTTAGTAGATGCAAAAAAAGAGCGCTGCAGCCGCTGTGTCATATGCTGAATGTCTGCAAACATTCTAGAGTGACAATTGGTAGATCCATTAGCCCTCGAGTTATTTACAATTTACAACATACTACTGAGCACAGCGATCGTCACAGTTCTGCAGCCGTTAGACTATATTGCTAACTGATGATGTAAGTTCGAATGTGATTCTAGAATAATGTCTGCACGCAAAGATTATGGCTAGAGGTATTTGCATTTGAGTGTACTGTGCTCAGTGCATCCACCAGCAAAGCACTGCAGCCCCTGTATTAATCTTTTCACTTATGATCTCCATATCATATCCATTCCAGAATGACAAAGAACAGATACTAATCCCTAGAGGTATTAACAGTTGACTATGAAGCACTGAGTACAACCATCATAACAGTAATGTTATGGTTGAATAACATTCCTCGTTGATGATGTCGTTCCCAAGCTATTGAATAATAATCGGTGTACACTACGGTTGTGGCAAGAGATACTAGCAATTAAGAACACTGTACTTAGTTCATCCACCAGCAACGTCCTGCGGCCACTGTATTAATCAGTTTAATGATATTGTAAGTTCTATGACAATACTATAATAACATAACACTGATACACAGGCTGTCGAGATATTAACCATTAACAACACAGTACTTTGTACAGCTAGCATCACAGTACTGTAGTCGTTACACTACTTTGTTCACTCGTGATGTGAATTCCAAAGCAATTCTGGAATAATCAATGTATGCTTCGTGTATGGCTAGTAACATATCCAATTGACAGTACGGTACCTATTACATCCACCAAAGTACCACTACAGCCGTTGGATTAATCTGTTCAATGGAGATTTGTACTCTATAACAATACTATAATGACAAAATACGGTTCCACAGGCCGCCGGGAAATTGATAACTGTCGACAGAGTTCTGAGTGCAGTCATCGTCAAGGTACTGCAGCTTTTGGAACACTTTGCTCACCCATGATATATGTTCCAGAGGAATTCTGTTTTAATCAGTGTATATCACAGTCGTGGCTTGATATATTTCCAGTTGGCAGTACCGTACTTCGTACGCCTATCGACAGGGCCATCTTGCCTTTGTATTCTCAAGATCACCGATGATGTATGGCCACAGAAATTCTAGAACGAGAAATTCACGTCCGTTATCCCTCGCGATATTAACAGTTGACAACACAGTCGTGAGTACAGCCATCATCATGGTAATGTAGACGCCGGAATACTTTGTTCACTGATAACGCACATTCCAAAGCAATTTTATAATAACCTATGGATACTACGGTTATGTCCAGTGATATTTAAGCTTCAAGTTACGGTAGCTAGTACATATGCTAACTGAGGACCTTTGCCGCTGGATTATTCTGTTGATTGATGATGTAAAGGCTACAGCAATAGAAGTATGAAAAATGCATATCCATTTTCCCAAGAAATATTAACATTTGCCAACGCAGTACAGAGTAGAGCTATCATCACATAATTTTAGCCGTTTAATTACTTTGTTCACTGGCGATATGTGTTAGGAAGCAATTCTAAAATAATCCATTTATGCCACGGCCACAGCCAGAATTACATACAGTCGACAATACCGTACTTCATACCGCTAACAACAGTGAAATGAAGCCTTGGATTAAACTGCTCAAAAACTATTTAGATACTTCGCAAACTTTAGAATGGGAAATAAATGTCCATTATCGATCGAGTGATTAAAAATTGACAACGCACTTCTGCGTACAGCCATCATGACAGTATTGCTGCCGTTGAATAACTATGTTCACTGATAATGCAGAAGACGTAGGAACTGTATGATAATTGGTGTATAGTGCGATTATGGCTAGTGGCATTTGCAATTGAGAGTACGGTACACCGTGCATCTTCCAACTGGGCACTGTTCCCGTCGGATTAATCAGATCGACGATGATTTGGACCCTATAACAATTCTAGAATGGCAATGTACAGATCCACTGACCCTCGAGATATTAGAAACTTACGTCACACTACTGAGTACACCCACCATCACAGAAATGTAGCCGCCGGATTTCTTTGTTCACTGAAAATGTAAATTCGAAAATGACTATAGAATGACCCATACATTGTGCGGTAATGGCTAATGATATTTACAACTGACAGTACGGCACTTATTACATTTACCAACATATATCTGCTGCCGCTATACCAATATGCTCACTGAAGATGCATATTCCACAGCACCTCTTCGACCAGAAATGCATGTCCATCATCCGTCGAGGCATTTACAAATTACAACACAGTACTGAGTACAGCCAACATCATTACTCTGGCCGCTCAAAGACAATGTCGTCTGATGATGAAGAATCCAATGCAATTCTAGGAAGGTCAAAGTATATTACGGTTACGACTTGAGACATTACCAATTGCTTGTACGGTATCTATTACATACACTAATACAGCAGATTAGCCGCTGGATTATTCCTTTCTATGATAAGTCTAATTCTATGAGATATCTGATACGACATAATACAGATCCACTGCCCCTCGGTGTATTAGCAGTTTTCAAGGCAGCACTGAGTACACCCACCGTCACAAAGATATAGCCGTTGGATTACTTTTATTCACTGATAAAGTAAATTCGAATGTGATACTAGAGTAGCCTACATATAGCGGCTATAGCTAGTGATATTTGCAATTAGCAGTACGGCATTTATTACGTCTATCAACAAATCACCGTTGTCGTTGCATTAATCTGTTCACTGATGAGTTATATTCCACAGCAATTCTAGAACAAGATTTGCAAATCCATTATCACTCGAGACATTAACAGATGACAGCACAGTGCTGACTAGGGCCATCAACACTGCATCGTTGCCGTTCAATAACTACGTTCACTGTTGATGTAGGATGCAATGCAATTCTGGAATAGTCAACCCGTATTACGGTTATGGCTTTTGTCATGTCCAACTGACAGTACGGTACTTATTACATCCACCAGTATAGCAGTGCAGCCGATGGATTAGATTGTTCAATTATGGTTTATATACTGTAACATTTCAAGAGAGGCGAAAACAGGTACGCTATTGCCCGAGTTATTAATAATTGACTGGAAGGTACCGAATACAACCCCATCGCATTCATGCAGCCGCTAGACTGCTTTGTTCACTGATGATGTAAATTCCAAGGCAGATCTAGAATAATCAATGTATATTACGGTTATTGCGAGAGACATTTCCAATTGACAGTACGGTACGCAATACATCCACGAATACAGCACAGTAGCCGTCGGATTGACATTTCAATAATGATATAACTTCTATACCAATTCTGTTATAACAAAATATGAAGAGACTGACCCACGAGATATTAACAATTGACAACACAGTTCTGACAACAGCAACAATCACATTAATATAGCCGTGGTACCACTTTATTCACTGATGTTGGATATTCGAATGAAGTACGTGAATAACCTTTTCAATGTACGGTTATGGCTAGTGATATTTATTATTCACGGAACGGTAATAAGTAAATCTACCAAGAGAGCACTGTTGACGTTGGATTTAACTTGTCACTGAAAATTTGTTTTCTACAGCAGTTGTAGAGTTAGAGACGATGGTCCATTGACCCTCGATAAATTACCAATTGACCGCACAGTACTGAGCACAGCCCTCATCACATTATTGTACCGGTTGAATAACGTTGACCTCTGATAATGTGAACTCTAAAGTAATTCGAGAATGATCAAAGTACACTACAGTTGTAGCATTAGGCATATGGAATTGAAATATCTCTACCTCGTATATCTACCAATAGAACACCGTCCCAGTCCTACCAACATGTGCAGTGATAACATAAAATCTATAACAATTCCAGAGTGGCAAAATGAAGGTGCAATATCTCCCGTGATATAAACAATTGAAACAAACGCCTGATTAGAGTCATCGTCACAATAATGTAGATGCTGGACTGCTTTGTTCACTGATGATGTAAGCTGCTATGAAATTCTGGAATAAAACGTGTATACTACTGTTAGGTATAGAGACGTTTACAATTCACAGTACGGTAAACAGTACATGAACCAACAGAGCAAATGGATTAAGTACGTAACTAAACTTGAATATCCTACAGCTAATCTAGAACGACAAATGTAGATCCGTTGCCTCTTTAGATATTAACAATTGACAACAAGGTAATGAGTTCAGCCATCATCAAAGCATTGTGAGGGTACAATTACATAGCTCACTGGTAATGTCATTTCAAAAACAATTTTGCAATAATCAGTGTATTGTACATTCATGGTTACAGATATTTCCATCTATCAGAACGGTACTCAGTATATCCACCAACAGAGCACTGCGGCCACAGTATTAACATGTTTCATGACGACATTGATTCAATGGCCATTCTAGAATACAAAAATACAGATCAATTATCCCTCGAGACATTAACAATTAACAGACCAGTACTCAGTACAGCCACTATCACATTAGTGTAGCCAATGGAATTCTTTGTTCGCTGATGACGTAAATTCCAATGCAACTCCGGAATAATCTGGTATGGTACTTATTGCATCAACCAATATATTACGGTGGCCGTTGAATTAATCGGTTCAATGATGATTAAAATTCTATAATGGTCCTAGAATGACAAAATACAGATCAACTGTCGTCGATAGGTTTACAATTGACGAAACAGTACTAACTACAGCCATTATCACATTAATGCAGTCGTTCGTCTACATTGTTCACCGATGCTGTATATTCGAAAGTGATTCTGGAATAACGTGTGTATACTGCGGTTATGGCTGGGGATCATTACAATTCGCATTACGCTGATTAGTACATCCACCAACAGAGCACTCTTGCCGTTGGACTAAGTTGGTCATTGAAGTTGTTTATACTATAGCAATTCTAGGTCGAGATGGGCAGGTCCATTATCCCTCGAGACATTAACAATTGGCAACAGAGTACTGTGTACAGCCATCATCACAGTATTGTAACGGTTAAATATCGTTGACCACTGATAATGTAAATTCCAAAGGAATTTTAAACAAATCAGCGTATAGTACAGTTATGGCTAGAGATATTTACAAGTGACAGTACGGTACCTCGTAAATGTACCAATAAAGCACTGCCGCCGTTGTATTAATCTGTTCAATGATGATATAAATTATATAACAATTCTAGGATGACAAAATACAAATCCACTTACCCTCGAGGTATCAACAATTGACGACACATTACTGAGTATGGCTATCATCACAGTGATGTAGCCGTTGGTTTACCTTGCTCGCTGATTCGAAGGTGACTCCAGATTAACCAATGCATAGTACGGTTGTGTCTGGTGATCTTTACATTTGACAGTACGGCATTTAGTACAACTACCAACAGAGCATTGCAGGCAGTGTATGAATCTGTTCAATGATGATTTATATTTTATACCATTTTTAGAATGACAAGAGGCAGATCTGTCATCCCTCGAGATATTAACAATTCACAACGCAGTACTGGGTACAGCAATTGTCCCAGTGAAATTATCGGTTTTACTTCTTTGGCCAATGATGACTTAAATTCCAAAGCAATTTTTGAACAATAAATGCAATGTACGCTTATGGCTTCAGGCGATTCCTATTGACAGTAGGGTATAAGATACATCCACCGTCAGAGCACTGCAGTCGATGTATTGCTCGGTTCAATGATGATTAAGTTTTTATGGCCTTTACAGGATGACAAAGGGTTGATCCATTACCCCACGAGGTACTAACACCTGACAACACTGCACTAAGTATTTTTCATTTTCACTATGATATTGCCGTTGGAGTAATGTGTTCACCGACAATATAAATTTCAAAGCAATTCTCGAATCATCAATGTATATTACGATTACGGCTTGAGATGTACCCAGTTGACATTGCGGTACATATTTCATGCACCAATATAGCACTGTAGCCGTTGGGTAAACTCTTCAAAGACGATTTAGGTTCTACAACAGTTCTAGAATGACAGAATACGTGCCTACTATCTCTGGAAATGTCAACAGTTAAAAACACTGTACTGAGTCCAGCCATCATCACAGTATATTTGACGTTGGACTGAGTTGCTCACGTATGATGTATATCCCAAAGCAATGTTGGAATAATGAATATATGTTACGGTTGTGGCTTGGGATATTTAAAACTGACTACACGGTACAAACTATGTCCACCTATATGGCACTGTAGTTGTTGGATTAATCTGTTCGATGATGATGAAATTTTATAGCTCTTCTGGAATGACAAAGAAGAGATTAATTAGTCCTCGACATATGAACAAATTGACAACACAGTACTGAGAACAGCCATCACATTAATGCAGCCGTTGGTCTACTTTGTCCAATGGTGGCGTAAACTCCAATGCTCTAGAATAATCAATGCATATTACGGTTATGGCTTGAAATACATAAAATTGAACGGACGGCGCATACTACGTCCATAAACATACTACAGTCGCGGTGGGATTAATTTGCTCAATAATGATTTAGTTTCTACAACGATTCTGCAATGACATAATACTGAACCACAGACCCTCCAGATATTAACACTTGTCAACACAGTACTGATTACAGCCATCGTCACAGTAATGTAGGCGTGGACTACTTTGTTCTCTGATGATGTAAATTCCTACGTAATTCTGGAATAAGGTATGTGTACTACGGTTATGTCGAGTTATGTATAGAATTCACAGTTCGGTAATTAGTACATCCACCAACAGAGTTGGGTTGTATTTGGAATATGTTGGACACAACAGTTGCATGTTCGAGAGCAATTTCAGAAGGAGTAGTGCTGATCCTTTAAGCCCCGAGGTATTAACACTTGACAGCACAGTACTGAGTACAGCCATCGTCGCAGCACGGTAACGGTTGAATAACGTTGTTCAATGATAATTTAAATTCCAAGCCTGTTCTGGTATGATTAGAGCATGGTACGGCTATAGCATGATGTATTTACAAGCGTTGCCGAAGGATTAACTTGTTCATTGGCGATTAAGGTACCATAACATTTGTGGAATGACAAAAACGCAGAACATCTGCTCCTCGAGATGTTAATAATTGTCGACACAGTACTGTGTACATCCGTGATCACAGTATTATGACGCGTGAATAACAATATGCACTGATAATGTCAGTTCCAAAATGATTCAAGAGAAATCATTATATACTACGGTTATGGCTAGAAATATTTACTACTGACAACACGGTGCTCCGTGCATCTATCAATAGAGCAACGTTGCCGTTGGATTAATATGTTCCATGATGATTTAAATTATATAAGAGGTACAGAATGACGAAGTACTGGTCCACTAACTCTCGAGAAATCAACAATTGACAACACAGTACCGATTACATTCATCATCATAATAACGTTGGCGTAGGACTTCTTCGACCACTGATGACGTAAATAGAAAGGAGATTCTAGAAAGACCAATGCATAGGGAGGTTATGGCTGGTGATATTTACTATTGGCATTAGAGCATTAGTACTGCCACCACCAGAGCTCTGCAGCCGCTGTATTAATCTGCTCCAAGATGATATATATATTATAGCTACTCTAGAAGGACAAAAGACGAATCCAGTAACACTCGAGTAGTTAACAATTGACGTAACAGTCCCGAGTAAAGCCGTCATCATGGTAGTGCAGCTTTGTTTACTGATGACGCGAATTCCAGAGAAATTTTCTAGTAATCAATGTATACAACGTATATGCCTTGAAATATATGCAGTTGACTGTACGGTACTTATTACGACCCCCAATGTAACACTGTAGACGATGGACTAATTCGTTCAATTACGATTCAAATCCTATATGAATTCTAGAATGACAAAATACCGATCCACTCACCCTCGATACATTAACAATTTACAACACAGTACAGATTGCAGCCATCAACGCAGTAATTTAGACTTTGGGCTTCTTTCTTTACTGGAGATGCAAATACAAAAGTGATTCTATAATAACGAACGTATGGTGTGGTAATGGCAAGTGATATTTAAAATTGACAGTACGGCATTTAGTACATCCACTGGCAGAGCCCTGAAGCCGCTGTATAAATATGTTTAATGATGAATTAGATTTCATAGCAACTCCAAAATTACAAAAGGCGTATCCAGTTTTCCTCGTGACATTAACAATTGACAACACAGTATTGAGTGGAGAAATCGTCACAATAAAGTAGACGTTGGAATGCTTTCTTCACTTATGATTTAAACTCGAAGGCGATACTGGAAAGATTAGTGAATGTTACTGTTGTGGCTTGAGATACATACAAATGTCAGAAGGGTACACACTTCGTCCGCCAATAAAACACGGTATACGTTGCACTCGTCTGTCCAACGATGATTTAAACTCTATAACAATTCTAGAATGGCAAATCACAGTTCTACTGACCCACGAGGAATTAACAATTTTCAGCATAGCACAGAGTACGTCCTTCATCACAGTAATGTAGCCGTTGGACAACTTTGCTCACTGATGAGGTAAGTGCGAAGGCGATTCTGGAATAATCAATCTATAGTACGGTTATGGGTTGAGATATTTCAAATTGTCAGTGCCGTGCTTAGTAAATCCACAAGCAGAGCGCTTCAGCCGCTGCGTTACCTGTTCAGTGATAAATAAGATTTTATAAATATTCTAGAGTTACAATTGGTAGATCCACTATCCCTCGAGATATTAACAGTGGACAACATATTACTGAGTACAGCGACCGCCAGAGTTCTGCAGCCGTTTGACTGTACTGCTCACTGAAGGTGTAACTTCGAATGTGACTCGAGAATAATGAATGCATACTAGGGTCATGTCTAGACCCATTTGAATTTGGGAGTACTGCCCTTAGTGCATCCACCAGCAATGCACTGCAGCCGCTGTATTAATCTGTTCACTCATGACTTCGATATATACCCTTTCTCGAATGGCAAGGGAGAGATACACTTTGCCCAGGGATATTAAGAGTAGACGACAAATTACTGAGTACTGCAATCATAACAGTTGTGTTACAGTTGAGTAACCATCTTCACGCATAATGTCAGTTCAAGCTATTCTAGAATGATCAATTTAAACTCCGGCTATCGATAGAGATATTTGCAATTGGAAACGCTGTAGCAAGTTCATCCACCGACAAACATCTGCAGCCGCTGTATTAATTTGTTCACTCATGATCTCGATACCATATCCTTTCTATAATAGCAAAGAACAAATACATGGTCCCTAGAGATATTGACAGTTGACAACAAAGTAGTGAGTACAACAATCTTCACAGCAATGTTAGAGTCGAATTTAATTTTTCGCTGATAATGTCAGTTCCTAGCTATTGCAGAATAATCAGTGTATACTACGGTTGTGGCTAGAGGTATTTGCAATTTAGATTACTGTATTTATTACAACCATCGGCAAAACACTGCAGCCGCTGCGTTAACGTGTTCCGTGTTAACTGAGATACTGTAAATATTCTAGAGTGACAAATGGTATATCCGTTATCCCTCGTGACATTAACAGTCGGCAGCACATTACTGAATACAGTCAACATCACAGTCCTGTAGCTGTTGGACTTCTTTGCTCATTGATGATGTAAATTCGAATGTTATTCTATAATAATGAATATATATTACGTTGGTGGCTTGAGACATTTCCGAATGATAATATGGTACCTTGCAAATTGTTCAGTAGTGCACTGTTTCCGCTGTATTATTCCGTTAAGTATTGAAATAGATTCTATAACTATCCTAGGTTGACAATAGATATGTCCATCATCCTTCGAGATATTAGCAAATGACAACACAGCACTCCGTACACACTCCGTACATGTGCACTATGGTTGGTGATGGCGATATCTACAGTTCACTGTACGGTAACTAGTACATCTTCCAAAGGAGAACAGATGACGTTAGATTAATCTGTTCATAGATGACTTATGACTTATAGATATTCTGGAATGCAAAAAACAGATCAATTATCCTTTGGCATATTAATAATTGACAACACAGTACTGAGAGCAGCCATCATCACCGTAGAGAAACTGTTTTACTTCCCTGTTCACTGGTGATGTAAATTCCAAAGATAATCTGGAATAATCAGTGGAAGTAACAGATATGCCTTGAGATATTTCCAATTGGTAGCACGCTACTAATTCCATCGAACTCTATAGTACTGTAGTCGTTGGGTTAAACATTTCAATCGTGACTCAAACCCTATAAAAAATTCAAAAATGGCAAAATTCAGATCCGGGGCCTCGAGAAACGAACAAATGACGACACAACACTGAGTACAGCCATCATCACCGTTGTGCAGCCGTTGGACTGCTTCGTGCACAGATGATGTGAATTCCTAAGTGACTCTCGAATCGCCTATGCATGGTGCTGTTATGGAAAGTGATATTCGCAATTGAAGCTATGGCATTTAGTAGATATTCCAATAGTCCACTGTTGCCGTGTGTATAAATAGTTCTCTGAAGTTATATATCCTACAGCAAGTGTAGAATGAGAAACGAACGCCCATTATACCTAGAGAAATTACCAACTGACGACACAGTACTGTGTACAGCAGTCACCACAGTAATGTAGCACTTGGACTAATTTGTCACTGATTACGTAAATTACAACGCAATTCTGAAATAATTGGTGTATATTACGATTATGGCATGAGATACTTGTAATTGACAGTACGGAATTTATTACATCCACCAGCAGAGCACAGCAGCCGGTGTATTAATCTGTTCAACGATGATTAAGCTCTATTGACATTAAATAATCGCCAAATAAAAATGCATTAACTCTCGAGATAATAACACCTGAAAGCAATGTACTGATTACAGTCATCATCACTGTAATATAAACGTCGGAGTACTTTGTACACTAAGGAAGGAAATGCCTAGGTAATACGGGAATAAAATATATATACCGAGGTAGGACTACTGTCGTTAAGAATTAACTGTGCGGTAAGTAGTAAATATTCCAGGAGAACCCTTTTGCCATTAGATTAATCTATTCAATGATGATTTAGGTTATACAGCTATTCCAGAATACAAGGACAGAACCATTATCCTATAAGATATTAACTATCGACGACACAGTACTGAGTAGAGCCATCTTCCCGGTAGTGTAGCTGTTGTACTGCTTTGTTCACTGACAATGTGAATTCCAGAGCAATTCTGGAATAATCAGTGGATATTAAGGTTATGGCTTGATTTATTTTCACTGTGAGTATTACGTCCACCAAGACATCAATGTTTCGGTCGTATTAATGATCATTTGTACACTACAGCAATCCTAGAATGAGAAAGTACAGGTCTACTGACCCTCGAGGTATTAACAATTGACAGCGCCGTATTGATTACAGCCATCATCACAGTGTGGTAAAGTTTTATAACGTTGTTCACCGTTAACTTGAATTCCGCTGCAAATCTACGATTATCAGCTCAAAGTATGGTTATGGTTAGAAATAATTACACGTGACACAGCGGTACTTAGTGCATCCAAAGGCGGAGCACTGCAGCAAGAGTACTAATCTGCTCAATGATGATTTAGGTTTTATAGCTATTCTAGAATGACGAAGGGCAGAACCATTATCTCCCGAGGACTCATCAATTGACAACCTAGTACTGAGTACAGCATTCTTCACAGTACCGTTACAGTTGGTCTACTCCGTTCGCTGATGACGATTGTTCCAAGCCGTTCTGGAATAATTCATGAATACTACGGTTATGGCGTGAGATATTTCCAATTGTAAGATTGGTACTTATTACATCCATATACACATCACTGTGGCCGATGGATTAATCTGTTCAATGATGATATATATCCTATAACTATTCCAGAACGGCAAAATACAGGACCAATTTCTCTCGAGATATAAGCAATTGGCTACAACCCTCTGATTCCAGCCATCATCACAGTAATGTATACGTTGGACTACTTTGTTCACTGATATGTAAATTCCTATGAAATTCTGAAACATCACATGTATACCAAGGTATCGGCTAGTTATGTTTACAATTTGCAGTACGTTAATTATTACATCTACCGACAGAGCACACTTCCCGTTGAAATAAATTGGTCACGGATGTTTGGTACCCCACAGCAATTCTATGACAAGACATGTAGGTCCATGATCCTCTTAGATATTGACAATTGACAATAGAGTACTGGGTACAGCCATCATCACGGTATTGTGACTGTTAAATAACATTGTTCACTGATAGCGTCATTTGAAATGCAAATCTAGCATAATCAATGTATTGTACGGTCGTGGTTACTGATATTTCCAACTGACAGCACGGTGCTTGGTACATCCACCAGCAGCGCACTGCGTTCTCTGTATTAAAATGTTCAATGACGACTTCGACCTCGTAGCAATTCCAGAATGACTAAGGACAGAACCATTATCCCTCGAGATACAAGCAATTGGCAACACTGTACTCAGCGCAACCATCAACAAAGTAATGTTGACGACGGAAAGCTTTATCCGCTGATAACGTAAACTCGAAAGGATTTCTGTACTATTAAATTAGTAGAACGGTTATGGCTACAGATTATTCCATCTGACTGCACGGTACATAGTACGTCCACCTGCAGAGGCCTGCAGCCGTTATATTAATTTGTTCGGTAATTACACACATCTTATAGCAATTCTAGAATGACGAAAGACAGATCCAATGTCCTTCGAGAAATTAACAATTCACATCACAGTACTGAGTACAGCCGTCGTCGCATTTATGTTGCTGGTGGGCTTCTTTGTTCACTGATGATGCTTATTCCAAAGTATTTCTGGAGTTGACAATGGATATTACGGTTACCCCTTGAGAATTCTAAAATTGAGAGTGCGGTACACACTACGTCCCCAAATATAGCACTGTAGCCGTTGGATTAGTCTGTTCAATGTTGGTTTGGACCTTAAAGCTGTTCTAGAATGACAAGGGAGTTTCATTAACACCCGAGGCATTTACAATTGACAACACAGAACTGTGTACAGCCATCATCACAGTAGTGTAGCCGTTGGAATACTTTGCTCACTGATGACATAGATTAGAAAGCGATTCTGGAGTAACCAATGTATAGTGCGGATGAGTGCTGTGATATTTACAATTGACAGTACGGCAATTACTACCACTACCAACAGAGCACTGCAGCTGCTGTTCTAATCTGCTCAATGGTGACTTAGATTTTATAGCAATCCTAGAAACACGAAAAACAGATGCATTTACCCGCGGGTTATGAATAATTGACAACACAGTACAGAGTACAGTCATCTTCACAGTAGTATAGACGTTAGACTACATTGTTTACTGATGATGTAATTTCCAAGTCAATTCTGGAATGAACAATGCATATAACGGTTTTGGCATGAAATATCAAAGTTTGACAGTACGGTACCCACTGCATACGCCATAATGTCATTGTAGCAGTTGGATTAATCTGTTCAATTACGATTCAAATTCTACAACAGTTCTAGAACTACATAATACAGATCCACTGACCATCCAGACATTAACAATTGACAACACACTACTGAAGACAGCCACCATCACAGTAATGTAGAAGTTGGACTACTTCTCTCTCCGAGGATGTATATTCCTAAGTAACTCTGGAATAAAATGTGAGGATTACGGTTATAGCTAGTGACGTTTCTAATTCACATTTCGGCAATTAGTACATTCTGCAATGCAGCACAGTTGCCTTTGGACTAAGCTGGCCACTGATGTTGTATGTTGGATAGAAACTTTCGAACTAGACGTGCTGGTCCATTGTCACTCGGGACATTATCAATTGTCAACACAGTACTGGGTACAGCCATCGTCACAGTATAGTAACGGCTGAGTAACGTTGTTCACTGATAACATGAATTCCAAAGCAAATATGGAATATTCTGTGTACAGTGCGGTTGTGACAAGACATATTTACGAGTTACTGCACGGAACTTCGTTCATCTACCAATCGTGCGCAGTTGCCGTTGGATTAATCTGTCCAATGATGATTAATATTCTATAACAATTATAGAATGACGAAGTACAAATGTAGTGTCCCTCGCAACATTAATTACTGACAACACAGTACGGAGTGCCGCCATCATCAAAGTGATATAGTCGCAGGAGATATTAACCATTGGCGACACGCTACCTTGCGCAGACATCATCACAGTAAAGGGACGGATGAATAACATTATACACTGATAATTCTAGATATACAGGATAATTCTAGAGTGCTCAATGCATACTGCTGTTGTGTCTAGAGATATTTAGAACTGGCGGTACGGTACGTCGTACATCTACCAGCAGAGCACTGCAGCCCCTGTATTAATCTGTTCAATGATGATTTGGATCTTATAGATATTCTAGAATGACAAAGGGAGATTCATTAACGCTCGAGATATTAACATATGACAAGACGGTACTAAATACAGCCATCATAACAGTAATGTAGCTGATGTATAACTTTGCTCAATGACGATGAAAATTCCGAAGCAATTCCAGAATAATCAATCTATATTGCGGTTATCTTGAGACACTTCCAACTGTCCGTACGCTACATACTACACCCACCAATATATCACAGTAGCAGCTGGATCACTTTGATCAATGAGGATCTAAATTCTATAGCAATTCTGGAATGGCAAAACGCATGTCACTATCACTCGAGACCTTAGCCATTGACACCACAATTCTGATTGCGACCATCGGCTCAGTAATTTTGAAATTGGACTAAATTATTTACTGATGATGGAAATTTTACTGTAGTTCTTGAAAAACATAAGCATAGTGCGGATATGTCTAGCGATATTTACAATTGGTAGTACGGCATTTGGTACGTCAAACAACAGACCACAGTTTCCGTTGTAGTAACCTGGTCACAGAAAGTGTACCCCCTATAGCAATTCTAGAACGAGAAATGCAGGTCCATCATCTCTCGAGATATTTAGAGTTGACGATACAGCACTGAGTGCAGCCATCATCACTCTACTGCAGCAGTTGGACAACTTCGTACACTCATTGTGTAAATTCCAGAGCAATACTGGTATAGTAAATGTATATTACGGTTATGGCTTGATATATTTCCATTTAGCCGGACAGTACTTGTTTACATCCACCAATATAGCACTGTAGCAGTAGGATTAAAATTTTCACTGACGATTCAAATTCTGTAGCAAAACCAGAATGGCAAAGTATAGGTCCACAGAGAATTGAGGTTTTATCAATTGGCAACAGTGTACTGAGTACAGACGTCATAACAATAATTTAGCTGCAGTTCCACTTCTTTTCTCTGATGTACATTCCTATGTGATTCTTGAACAATAAGTTTGTTGTGCGGCTGTGGCTGGAGATATGTCCAATGGATGGTAAGGTGCTTAGAACGTGCACCAGCAGAGAGCTGCGGCGGCCGTATTAACCTGTCCACTCATAACTTCTACTTCATAGCTATTCCAGAATGACAATAGTCAGATCAATTATCCCTCGAGATATTAGCCATAGACAACACTGTACTGAGGTCTGCCATCATCACAGAAATGTCGCGGTCGGTCTACTGATACCACTAATGATGTTAATTCCAAGCAATACTAAAATAATCAACGTATGTTACAGATATGGCTTGAGATATTTCCACTTGACTTTAAGGTAGTCCGTACATCTACCATCAGAGTACTGTCGCCGTTGGATTAATCTGTTCAAAGATGATTTATATTCTTTAACAGTTCTAGCATGCGAAGCTAGATACTCATGATCCATCGAGATATCTGCAATTGTCAACACAGTACTAAGTGTAGCCATCATCACAGCAATGTAGCGGCTGGACTACTTTGTTCACTGATGATGTAAATTCCAAAGCAGTTCTAGGATAATCGATGTATATTATGGTTACGTCTTGAGGTATTTCCTACTGAAATCACAGTACATCGTACATCTGCCAGCAGAGCGCAGTTGCAGCCGGATTAAACTGTTCAATGGTGACATTTATTCTACAACAATTTCGGAATGGCAAAATACAGGTCCACCATTCGCCAAGATATCAACAGTTGACAACGCAGTAACGGTTACAGCCATCATCACATTATCCTCAACGTAGGACTACCTTTTTCACAGGTAATGTATATTCCTAAGTAATTCATGAATAACATACGTATACCACGGTTATGGCCAGTGATGTTTTCAATACATGTTACGGTAAATGGTACACTAACCAACATGGCACTGCTCACATTGGATTAATTTGGTCACTGAACATGTATATACTACAGAAACTCTATAACGAGATATGCATATCCATTATCCCTCGAGATACTAACAGCTGACATGTAAGAACTCAGTACAGCCACCATCACAGCATTGTAACATTTGTACAACGTTGTTCACTGATAATGTCGGTTCCAAACCAAATCCGGAATAATCATTGTTCATTACGGTTGTGGCTTGGGATACTTCCAATTGACACTACGGTACCTATTGCATCCACCTGCATAGCTCTGCAGCTGCTGTATTAATCTGTTCAGTGATGATATCGAATACATAGCAACCCTATAACGACAAATGGCAGATCCTTTAACCCTGAAGGTATGAACAACTGGCAACACAGTAATAATTGCACTGATTATCACAGTACTGTAGCAGTTGGAATACTTTGTCCACTTATGATTCAAGCTCGATTGTGACTATAGGATAGCATGCGTATAGTGCGACTATGACTAGCGACATCTATTATTGACTTCACGGTAGTAATTACATCTTCCAACATAGCATTAAATAGTTTGTATTAATGTGTTCATTGATGACGTATATACCACAGCAATTTCAGAACTGGAAATGCAGATCCGTTAAGACTCGAGATATTAAAGGTTGACGAGACAGTGCTGAGTACAGACACCATCGCGTTGTTGTAACGGTTGAAAGGCATTGTTCGTGGGTAACTTCCGTACAATGCAATATTAGAATAATCAATGTATATTACGGTTGAGGTTATAGATATTTACAATTTAAGTAATGGTACTACGTACATCTACCAAAGGAGCACTTTTGCCGTTATACCAAGCAGATCAATGATCATTCAAATTCTATAACAATATAAGAATGACAAAATACAGGTCTACAGACCTTCGAGAGAATAGCAATTGACAACAAAGTACTGAGTACAGCCATCATAAGGATAATGTAGCGGTTGGTCCACTTATTCTCACTGATGATGTAAATTCGAAAACGATTCTTGAATAATCAATGTATAGTACGGTCAAGTCTTGAGATATGTCCAATGGATATTACGGTGCACAGTATATCGACTAGCATGCACCCCAGCAGTTGTATTAATCAGTTCCATGATGACAAATATTTTATAAGTATTCTAGAGTGAAAAAAGGCAGATCCATTATCCCGCGAGATATTAGTAGTTGACAACACACTACTAAGCACAGCCATCAACAGAGAATGTAGCCGCTGGACTACTTTGTTCACTCATGATGTAATTTCCAAAGCAATTCTCGAATAATCATTGCATATTACGGTTATGTCTGGAGATATTTAAAATTGGGGGTACGATACTCGATACACCCAACAATATTACATACTAGGCGATGGATTAGACCCTTCAGTTATGATCTATTTCCTACAACGACTCTAGGATGACAAAACACATGCCCATGATACCCAGAGGTACGAGAAATTGACAACACTGTACTGAGTGCAGCCGTATTAACATTAACGTAGATGCTGGAATGCTTTGTTCAACGACGATGTAAGTTCCGAAGTAATTATGGAATAACCTACGTTCACTACTGCTATGGGTGGTGATATTTACAATTCGCAGTACGGTAGTAAGTACATCCACCAGCAGAGCGCAGCTCCCGCTGTATTAGTTTGTTGAGCGTTGAATAAGATATTATAGCCTTTCTAGAATGACAAAAAACAAATTCAACTTCCTTCAAGATATTAACAATTGATAACATAGTACTAAGTATTGCCATCATCACAGTTCTGTAGCCGTTGGACTACTTTGTTCACTGATGATGTAAATTTTAATGCAATTCTGGAACAATCATTGTATACTACCGCTCTGGCTTGAGATACTTCGTACTCACACTACGGTACCTACTACATCCACCTGCAGAGCACTGCTACTGCTATATTAATCCGTTCAATGATGATATGGAAATCATAGCGATAATCGAAGGACAAATGAGAGATTCATTGTCACTGAAGATATTCGCAATTGACAACACTGAGATGAGTACAGCCATCATGAATATAATGTAACCGTTGAAAAACATTGTACACTCATAACGTAAATTCGAAGGTGTTTCCAGAATAGTCAAGGCATAGTACTGTTATTGCTTGAGATATATCCAATTGAGAATACGGTACTTCGTAAATCCGCCAGCAGAGTACTGCAGCCGCTGTATTAATCTGTTCATTCATAGCGACTGTTTCATAAATATTCCAGATGTTCAAGAGACAGTTCAGTTACCCCTCGAGATATTAATAGTTGTCAACACATTCCTGGATCTGCCATCATCAGATTACTGCAGCTGTTAGACTACTTTGCTCACTTATGATGTAAGTACCAAAGCAATTCTGGAATAATCAATGTATATTGCTGTTACGTCCATACATATTTCCAATTGAGGGCCCGGTACATACTACGTCCACATATATAGCCCTGTCGCCTTTGGATTAATGTGTTCAACGATGAGTTAAGTTCTATAAAAATACTGTAATGACAAAATACAGATCCACAGATTATCGATACCGTAACAATTGACGACACAGCACTGAGTAAAGCAATTACCAGAATGCAGTTGCCGGTTTACAACTTTGTACACAGATGATGTAAATTCCATTGCAATTATGGAATAATCAATGTATATTACGGTTATCGCTAGAGGAATTTTCAATTGATGGTACGGTACATATTGAATCAACCAATATAGCTCTGTAGCAGTTGAATGAAACCTTTCAATGATGATTTAATTGCTGTAACCATACTATAATGACAAAATACGCATCCACAGAACCTGGAGGAACTAACAATTGACGACACAGAATTGAGTACAGCCGTCATCACAGTACTGTAGCCGTTGGACTAAATTGTACCCACATGGTATAAATTCAAGAGCAGCTGTAGCATCATCATTCTATATTACGGTTGTGGCTTGGGATGTTTCCAATTGATAGCACGGTACTTAATTCATCCACCAATATAGCACATTAGGCGATGGGATTAACTATACAGCGATAATTTATATCCTACAAGGACTCCAGAATGACAAAACACAGGCCCACGATATCTCGAGACACGACCAATTGACAACACAGTGTTCGGTAAAGCCGTATTCACAGTAATGTAGACGTTGGAATGCTTTGTTCACTGATGACGAAAATTCCAAGGTAATTCTAGAATAACCTACGTCTGCTACGGTTCTGTCTAGTGATATCTACAATTCACATTGCGGTAAATTGGACATAAACAGGCAGAGCACAGCACCCGCTGTATTAATCCGTTGAGTGCTGAATTAGTTACTATAGCATTTCTAGAATGAAAAAAGAGATATTCAACATCCTTCGAGGTATTAACAATTGGCAACACAGTACAATGTATAGCCAACATCACAGCTCTGTAGCCGTTGGAATTCTTTCGCCGCTGATGCTGTAAATTCCGTGCAATTCTGCAAAAAAATTTTTATGTCGATTAGGGCTTTAAATATTTAAAATTGACCGTACGGTACCTACTACGTCCACAGATACATTAGTGCAGCGGTTGGATTAATCTGCTCAATTATGTTATATATTCTATAACAATCCTGGAATGACAAAATACAGCTACATTGACCCTCGAAATATTGGGAATTGCTAACATATTAATGATTATAACTATGATCACAATAACGTAGACGTTTGACTACTTTGTTCACAGATGATGTACGTTCCTAAATATTTCTCTAACAATGTGTGTATACCTCGGTTATGGCTAGTGACGTTTAGAATTCACAGTACGGAAATTAGTACGTCTACAAACAGAGCACTGTTGCTGTAGGATAAAATTGGTCATTGGAGTTGTATATCCTACAGCAATTCTGGAACGAGAAGTGCAGATGCATTATCTCTCGCGACGTTAACAATTGATGACACAGATCTGAGTACAGTCATCATCACAGTATTGTAATGGTTGAACAACTTTTTTCACTGAAAGCTTCAGTTCCAAGGCAATTCTAGATTAATAATTGTATGGTACAGCCATGGCTACAAATATTTACAACTGAGTGCACGACACGTAGTACACCCACCAGCGGAACACTGCAGCCGCTGTATTAACCTGTGCAATGATGATTTACGTTTTATATCTATTCTAGAATTACAAAGGACTGAATCCACCAAACCACTAGGTACTAGCAAATGACAACACCGTACAGTGTAGAGCCATCATCATATTAGTGTAGTCGATGGTCTCCTTTGTTCACCGATGGTGTTAATTCGAAAGTGATTATAGAATAAACAATGTATGGTGCGGTTATGGCTAGTGTTATCTTTGCTATTGCAGGTATGTCATATAGTACATCTACCACCACAGCACTGCGGGCTCTATGTCAATCTGTTCATTGATGAGCTGTACCTTCTAGCTATTCTAAAATGACAAAAGGTTGTTCCATCATGCCTCGACATATTAACTATTTACAACACTGTACTGAGTACAGTTATCTTCACAGTGGTGTTACCGTTGGACTGTATTGTTCAATGAAGAATATTCCTAAGTAATTCCAGAATAAAATATGCATGTTACGGTTATGTTCAGTGACGTATAGCGATCACAGTACGGTAATTAGTATATCTACAAACGGAGGAACGTTTCCGCTGTATTAATCAGTTCAGTGACGATTTATGTTCATTGATAATACAGGAATGTCAAAATACAGATACACAGACCTTATAGATATTAACTATTGGCAACACAGTACCGAGTACAGCCGCATACGCAGTAATGTAGCCGCTAGAATGCTTTGATCGCTGATTATGTGAATTGCAAAACAATTATGGATAATTAAATTTATAGAACGGCTATGGCCAGAGATATTTCGAACTGACAGCACGGATCTTACGACATCCGCCAGCAGAGGGCTGTAGACCCTGTATTAGTATGTTCAATGATGATTTAGATTACATGGCTACTATAGAACAACAAAAGACCGGCCCATTTTGCCTCGATACATTAACAATTGACAACAAAGTACTGAATATATCCGTCATCACAGTAGTGTAACGGATGATCTACTTTGTTCACTAATGATGCATATCCCAAAGCAATTCTGGAATAATTATTGCGCATTACGTTTATGGCTCGAGATATTTAAAATTTCCGCAAGGTACTTATTACATCCACCAATATTTCATTGCAGCCGTTGAATTGATCAGTTCAATGATCACATAAATTGTGTAACAGTTGTAGAATGTCGAAATACATGAGCACTGACACTCGATATATTAAAAATTGACGACATTGTACAGATTACATTCATCATCACAGTAATGTGAGCGTTGAATTTATTTGTTCACTGAAGAAGAGAACCCCTAAGTAATTCTCGAATAAAATATGTATGCTACTGTTATGGCTGGTGGTGCTTAGTATTCACAGTACGGTCATTAGTACAATTGGCAGCAGAGCACTGATGTCGTGTGAGTAATCTTTTCAATAATGATTTAGATGTTATAGCAATTCTAGGACGCAAGAGACGGGAATATTATCCTTCGTGACGTTAAAAATAGACAGCTCTGTACTTAGTACAGCCATCATCTCAGTACTGTAGCCGTTGGACCACTTCTGGCACTGATGTCGAAAATTCCTTAGCAATTCTGGAATAATCTATATATTCTACATTTGTGGCTTGAGATATCTCATATTGCCAGTACGGGACTTATTACGTCCACCAACATAGCACCATAGGCGTTGGTTAAGCTGTTCACTGATGTATACTCTCCCCGCAGGGTCTTCGGTCGGACTTGGTCCGCCGTAGTATGGGACTGTCGAATCCACGGTGCCTAGCTGACTTGCACGTACGTCGAGAAGGGCTAGCAGCCTCAGAACGGGAGTGGTTCACCACGAACGTGACGACTGGTACGCCCGTGATTGCCGGTACCACGGGAGATGGATATATTCCTGGCCGGCTGCCTACGGGTAGTCCGACAGTCGGCCGCTGGGTTGGCCTCGTGGTAGCAGTGGTTGGAGCCTAGGTCGCAGGCATGCTTTCTTGAAGCCCGGCGTGAGAGTTGTGCGTCGTGCAGATCAGGTGCCCTCCTCCAGATGCAGTAACGATTTAGAAAGCTCCCGTCCCATCACCAAGGGAAACGATTGGGAATGGCATCCGAGATTGTCAAACTGGCATAACAGATTATGCCGTGTGGCATCTTTGCTTCGCGCTGATTGGGCGTTTCCCATTCCCCCCATACGTGGCGTTTGGATGTTTATACCCTCCGCCCTTGGGGGGTGCGGATAGTTGGCATAGGTTGACCGCCGGAAACAACTTATCTAAACCAGATGCCATCATGGTGTATATTCTGCAGCAACTCTATTATGACAGAATATACATATACATAATGACACGAGACATTAACCATTGACAACAGTGTACTGAGTAGACGCATCATCAGAATAATATAGCCGTTGGAATACGTCCTTCGCTCATGATCTATGCTCCAAAGCAATCCTGGAATAATCAATGCATAGCACGGTCATGGCTAGATACATTTGAAATTGACAGCACAATACATTGTACCTCCACCAGCTTATCACGGCAGCCGCTCTATTAATCTGTTCCATGGTGATTTAAATTTTGTAGCAAATCTAGAATGACACAGGACAGAACCATTATCCGTCGAGATATTAAGAACTCACAACAAAGTACTGAGTGCAGCCATCCTCACCGTACTGAAACCGTTAGACATATTTGTTCACTGATAGCGCAAATTTCAAAGCAATTCTGGATTAATCGACGTAAACAACGATTATGGCCAGTGACATTTACAACTGACAGCGCGGTGCATAGTACATCTACCAATAGAGCACCGTTCCCGTTGGATTAGTGTGTGGACGGATTATGTATATACTGCAGCACTTCTAGGATGACAAAAGACAAATAAATTATCCTTCAAGAGAGTAACGAATGACATCACTGTAATGAGTACAGCCATCATCCCGGTATTGGAGCCGTTGGAAAACTTTGCTCGCTGATAACGTAAATTCCAACGCAATTCTATAATAATCAATGTATAGTATGGTTATGGCTTCAGATATTTCCAATTGACATTACGGTACGCATTACATCCGCCAGTATATCACGGTAGGCGAAGAATTAAACTTTTCAGAGATGAATGAAATTCTATAACAGTCCAATAATGACAAAGAACAGGCCCACTGTCTCTCGAAATGTTAACAATTGACAAAACAGTACACAGTACAGCCATCATCACTGTACTGTAGGCGTTTGATTAATCCTTCACTCATGATTTAAATTCAACAGCAATCCTAGTATAATCAATGTACAGGTCAGATGTGGCTAGAGGTGTTTACAATTGACAGTACAGTACGATGTACATCCGCCAACAGAGCACAGTTGTCGTTGGATTATTCTTTTCATTGATGTTTTAAACTCCATAGCAATTTTTGTATGATCATCGTATACATCATATATCTGTAGTTGTATTGGCAAATGACAATACAGTACTGGGTGTAGCCATCTACACAATACTTTAGCAATTGCATTAATCGCTTCGCTGTCCGTTTTATTTTTTCAGCAGCTACAAAATGACAGTAGTTTGTTGTACTATGGTCAAGTATTGCAGTAGAATTTAGGTGATCAGTGAATGTTCTAATCATGTGACAAATGTAATCTGTAGATGGGTATTTTCGTTATTGTATTTTCAATTGCCAATGCCTCTACCTAAAATTGTTCTATACACTCATAGTTGTAGAAATGCAATATAAAACACATGATCAATGGAATTGTTAATAAAACGGCCATAGCACTATTGATTTCCATACTCAGTAGCGCACTTCCAAATGATCGTATCTCCAGGTGTAGCTGATTGAACCTTCGATCCTTTTTGAACTGCTGTAGAGGTTAAACCTTCAGTAAACAGATTAATTAAGTGGCTATAGCATTACGTACGTGGCAATACTTATTACCGTATCAACAATTACCAATATTACTAGCGAAATTTGGTCTACCCATGGCTCATCCTAGAATTTCTGTAGAAGTTAAATGATCGGCGAAAATATTAATCCAATGGATATCGCACTGCGTCGACATCCACAATCAATATTGCATTTTCGATTGTCTATATCTAAAGCGATAATTGTTCTATCCATGCATCGTTCAAGATTAGCAATATAATATAGATCATCAGAACATAAGTTGTTACAATAGCTGTTTTACTTTGTTGATTGCTGTACTCAATACTTGCATTTCCAATTGTTAATGGCTCTAGCTATAACTGATCCATACCTTGACGATTCTCGAACTGCTGTAGAATTGTTATCATCAGTGGACAGAATAATCTGACGGCTGGACTGCTCTGTTGGTGTATATACTAATTACCGTACTGCCATTTGTAAATATCCCTAGCCATAACTGATATACCCATGGACCATTCTGCACTTGCTGCGTAATATAAATCATCCGTGGACAAATAATTCCAACGGCTACAGTACTACGATGATGGCTGTACTCAGTAGTCCCTTGTCAATTGTTCACGTCTCGATCGATAATTTATATATCTCTTCTCATTCTGGAAATACTACAGGACATAGATCATCGTTAAACAGGTCAACACAACGGTTGCAGTGGGGAATTAGTTTCTGTACACTGTACCGTACCCTCATAGCTTACTGTCTCGAGCGATAATAGATCTTCCATTCGTCACTCTAGAAATGTAAGGGAATATAAGTGCTCCGTGAATATATTCATCCAACTGCTGGAGTTATGCGCTTATGAATGCACTTTGTGCTGTACTGACGTCTGTCAATATCTCCAGGTGTAATAAATAAATAAATTAATCATTCTAGAATATATATAGAACTCGGATGATCCGCGAATAGATTAAACCAATGAACGTGGTGCTGTTTAGATTTCAAGTATCCATGCTGTACTTTCAATTGTAGGTATCCTTAGCAACAATTTATCATACTAGCATAGCAATATAAGTTAGATCAGATAGGAATAGGTTGATGCAATTGCTTTGGTACTGCGTCGGTAGCTGTAGTGTGTACTGCACTATCGGTTGTTAATGTCTCCTGATACAACAGATTTATGCCTCGATCAATCTAGGCCAGTCATAGAATAAATGCCACCAGTAAAATTTAAATCATCAGTGAACAAACTAATCCAACGGAAACAGTACTGTCAGGATGGCTGTATTCAGTTCTGCTTTGTCGAATGTCTGTGACTAGAGCGAAACTGGAACTCTCCATTGTCACACTAGGATTGCTATAGGATGTAAATCATCAGCGGACCGACTATTCCAGCGGCAACTGTGCCCTGCTGATGAAAGTACTATGCACCGTAATGTCCATTATAGATGTCGCTAGTCATGACAGGTCTGTGCATTGATACGGTTACAATTGCTATGGAGTTTATGTCACGAGTGAACAAATTTATTCAATGGCTATTGTACTGTGATGATCGTTGCACTCTTCTCTACCTTGTCAATTGCTAATACCTCGTACTATAATGGACCTGTCTTTGTCATTCCAGAACAGCTATAGAATTTAAGACATAATTGTGGAGAATTTTCCAAAGGCAACAGTGCTCTGTTGGTGGATTTATTAAGCACCGTACTGCCAATTGTGAATATCTCTGGCCATGATTGAACTGTACATCGATTATGCTAGAATTGCTGAGGAATATAAATCATCAGTGAATAAATTAATCGAACGGCTACAGTGCTGTGATGGTGGCTGAATTCACTACTGCATTGTTACGTGTTAATACCTCGTGCCACAATGAATTTGCCTTTAGTCACACTAGAATAAATATAGAATATTTGTCGTCGTTTAAGCGGGTCGGCGCAACGGCTACAGTACTGTTAATGGCTATACTCAGTGCTCAATTGACATATGTCAATATCTCCAACAAAAGTTGCAAAGTCCAGTGATTATTCTGCAATTGCTAAAGAACTTTGATGATCGGCGAACAGATTAATTCAATGGATACGTTATTGTGTAGATGGTTACACTCGGTACTGTATTGTCATTTGTGAATATCACTACCGATATATGGTCTATCCGTTTATCATTCTAGAGTTGTTATAGAGCTTAAATTATCATTGAAAAGATTAATCTATAAACTCAGTACTGTGATGATGGCAATACTCCGTACTGTGCTGTCAGTTGTTAAGGTCTCGAGCAATAATATATCTGCCTTTTGCCATTCTGAATTTGCTATAGAATTTAATCACGAGTGAACAGGTTAGTCAAGCGGCTACAGTGCTCCAATGAATGCTATACTTCGTACTGTATTGACATATGTCAATGTCTATAACAACATGTCTACAGTACTGTGGTGATAACTGTGCACAGAACTGTTTTGACATTTGTTTATGTAACGAGGGCTTGTGCACCCAGACGTTGATCGCTCTAGAATTTTTATAGAGCTTAAATCATCTGTGAACAGGCTATTCCAACGGCTATAGTACTCTGTTGCTTGATGTAGTGGGTACCGTACTGTCAATTGTGTCTGCCTCTAGCCATAAAAGATGCATACACTGTTGAATATAACATTACCGCGGAATTTGCATCACCAGTGGACAGATTAATCATATGGCTACGGTGCACTGATGATGGCTATACTCATTACTGCATTGACATATGTCAATGCCTCGAACGACAATTGCCCCATCCATTGATCACTATACAATTGCTGATGAACTTTGAGTATCAGCGTGCAGATTAATTCAATGTCTAAAGTATCGTGTACATGGTTACACTCAGCTCTGTATTGTTATTTGTTAATGCCACTATTGACATACGATATATGCATTGGTCATTCTACAATTGCTGAAGAACTTACATTATCAGCGAACCTATTAATACGTTGGCTACAGTACTTTGTTCATGGCCATTCTCAATACTGTATTGAAAAATGTCAATGTCACGAGCGACAATTGCTCCATCCATTGAACACTATACAATTGCAGAGGAAATTATACGGTCGGGGAACAGATTACACCAATGGCTACAGTATCGAGTTGTTGGCAACAGTCATTTCCGTATTGTCAATTGTAAATACCACTACAAATAATTGATGTAACCGTTTATAATTCTCTAAATTTTGCAGATGCTAGACAATCAGAGAACAGAGCAATCAAACGACTGCAATACTGTGATGTTGGCTGTACTCAGTGCAGTGTTGTCAACTTTTTATATCTCGAGCTATAGTCGATCCGTCTTTTGTCGTTCCAGAATTGCTACAGAATTTAAATCGTCAGTGAACTCTTTGATCATGGACAGCAGGTCTCTCTCGATGGCTACACTCAGTAGCGTATTGACATATGTCAATGGCGCCAGCGGCAATTGCACTGTCCACTCATCATTCCTCAATCTCTGAAGAACTTACGCGGTCACCGAACAGATTAATTAACTGGCTACACGGCTGTGAATATCGCTACACACTGTACTGTAATGGCATTGGGCAACGGAACATTCGATATCTGATATTCGCGTGGATCATTCCAGAATTGCTATAGAGTTTGCATCTTCAGTGATCACATTATTCCAACGGATACAGTGTTCTATTTGTGTAGGTATTAGGCGCCGTACTGCCAATTGTAAGTGTCTAGCCATAATTGTTCTGTACATTGGTAATGATAGAATTGCTGTGGAATTAAATAACCATTGGACAAATTAATCCAGCAGCTACATAATATCGATTGTGGCAGAACTCAGAACCGTTTTTTAAGCTTTTAATGCCTCGAGCGATAATGGACATGTCTTTTGTCATTCTACAATTACTATAGAATTTAAGGCATCAGAGACCTGACTAATCAAATGGCCACGGAGTGCTATTTATGGCTATACTAAGTTCTGTATTGGCATATAGCTACTTCTCCAACTACTGTTTGTCAGTCCATCGATAAATCTGCAATTGCTTATGGACTTGGATGATCCGCGGACAGATTATTTCAATTTCTATTGTATTGTGTACATGTCTACGGTCAGTACTACGTTGTCATCTATCAATATTACTGCCGACAATTGATCTAAGCTTTGATCACACTTGAATTAAGATACATCGTGGATGATCACAGAATAGGTTTATACGATGGCTGTCGAAATGTGTTGTTGGCTATACTCGGTGCTGTGGAGTCAACTGTCACTGTCCTATGCGATGATTTTCGTATCCAATGGTACTTCTAGGACAGCAGCATCATATAGATGATCAAAGGATGGTTTCATACAGTGCCTGTAGAAATGTGATCATGGATTTCTTCAGTAGAGTATTGTCAATTGTCAGTATCTCTATAGACAATTGATCCGTCTACATGCCATTCTAGTATTGGTGTAGAAATAATGCGATCACTAAATGGACTAATCCAATGGCTATAGTAATCCGCAGATGGCTGTACCCGCAATCTGTTGTCATTTGCCAATGCCTCTAGCGCCAATTGCTCTATCAAAGGGCAATGCTAGACTTGCTGAAGGACATAGATGACAACCGAATAGATTATGGCAATGTTAATGTTAGTTTGTTCATAGCTGCACTCTGTACCGTACTGTCATATGTCATTTTCTCCAGAGACAATTACTATATCCATTGATCATTTCTACAATTGTTCAAGAACGCAGATGATCAGCGAACAGATTAATGCAAACGCTATATTGTTGTGCTGACGACTACAATCAGTACTGTACTGTCTGCTGTCTATACCTCTACCAATAATTAATCTATCCATAGGCAATCTAGAAGCGTCTAAGTATCCAAGTAGTCAATGAACAGGTTAATCCTACGGCTACAGTGCTCTGTGTGTGGATGTGACCAGCACCGTACTGCCAATTGAATATTTACAGATACATAACCGTACCATACACTGACTATTCCTGTATTGCTGTGGAATATGCCTTATCGAGCCATAAAATAATCCAACGGGTACGGTATGGTGATGATCGCTGTGCTCAGTACTGTGCTGTCTATTGTTAATGTCTCGATGGATAATGGAAGTGCGTTGCTCATTCTGGAGCTGACATAGGATACACAACATCTGTGAACAGATTGATCCAACAACAAGGGTGCTATGTTGATAGTAGTATGTAACGTACTGTCAATTGTAGATATCACTAGCCATAACCACACAATGCATAGCTTATTCTAGAATTGCTCTGTCATTTACGTCATCAGTGGACAAAGTAGTTCAACGGCAACAGTACTGTGATAATGCCAGTACTCAGTACTATGTTGTGAATTGTTAATACCTGGAGGGATGATGGATATGTCCTTTGCCATTGCAGAGTTGCTAAAAATTATATTTCATCATTGAACATATAAATACAACGGCTACTCAGCTCTGCCGGCGGAAGCACTAAGTACCGTACAGCCAATTATAAGTTTCTCTATCCACAAGAGTACTATGCGCTGATCATTCCATATTTACATTGGGATATACATGATCAGTGAACAAAGTAACACAACTGCTACATTACTGTGATGATGTCTGTACTCAGTACTCTGTTGTCAATTGTTTGTATCTCGAGGGACATTGGATAAGTAGATTCTCGTTCTAGAACTGTTATAAAACCTAAATCATCATTCAACGTATTAATACAACGGCTGCAGTGCCCTGTTTGTAAATGTACTAAGTGCTTCATCGGCAATTGCAGATATCCCCAGACATAACCGAACAATACACTGATTATTCAAGGATTGCATTGCAATATGCATCATCATTGCACAAAGTATTACTACGACTAGAGTGCTGTGATGGTGGCTACACTGAATACTGTGTTATTAATTGTTAATACCTCGAGGGGTAATGAATACGTATTTTGTGATTCCATAACGGCTATAGAATCACAATGATCGGAGAACAGGTTATTCCAAAGGCTACAATGCTCTGTTGGCGGAAGTAATAATTATCGTTCCGTCACTTGTAAATATCCCGAGCTGCGACCCTGCTTTACACTAATTTTTCTAGAATTGCATTGGAATTTATATCATCAGTGAACAAATGGGCCATCGTCTACGGAACTGTGATGGCGGCTGTACTCATTACTGTGTTGTCAATTCCTTTTATCTCGAGGGACGATGGATCTGTTTTTTTTCATTCTAGGATTGATGCAGAATACAAATCATCAGAAGATATATTAATTCAACGGCAACAGTGCTCCGTTGGTAGACGTACTATGTACCGTAATCTGAACTGTAAATATCAATAGCCGTGACCGTTCTATAAATAGCTTACTCTAGAATTGCTTTGCATAATACGTCGTCAGTGAGCAAAGTAATCCATCGGCTACGGTACGGTGGTTATGGCTTTACCCAGTACTGTGTTGACAATTGCTAATATCTCGAGGGATAATGGATCTGTATTTCCCATTCTTGAATTGCTGTAGGATGTACATCATCAGTGAACAGATTAATCCAACGGCTACTGTGCTCTGTTGGTGGATGTACTAGTTACTGTTCTCATCACTGTTAATGTTACTAGACATAACTGTACCATACACAGGTTATTCTTTAATAACCTTGGAATTAAAATCATCAGTGAATAAAGTGGTCCAACTGCTACATTACTGTGCTCATGAATGTACTCAGTAATGTGTTGTCAATTGTTGATATCTCGAACGGTTGTGGATCCCTATTTTGTCATTCCCGTAGTGTTATAGTAATTAAATCATAACTTAACCGATTAATCCGCCGATTACTCTCCTCTGTCGGTGGATGAACTAAACACAGTGTTGTCAATTGTAAATATCCCCAGCAATAACCGTAATGTACACTGATGGTACTGGAATTGCTGTGGAATTTATACCATCGATGGGAGTGTTAATCCAATGCGGTACTGATACGATGGCTTTTCTCTGCTCGGTGTTGTAAATTGCTAGTACCTAGATGTGTAATGGATATATACTTCGTCATTCAAGAATCCTTAATCAGTATAGGTCATCAATGAACGGATTAATCCAACGGATACAGTGACGTTTTCTTGCATGTAATAAGCTCTGTACAGGCAATTGTAACTGTCCCTTGCTGTAACCTATATATTCATTGGTTATTATACATGTGCTGTGGAATGTATGTCATCAGTGATGAAATCATTCCAACGGCTACAGAGGACTTATGGTCGCTGAACTCACTACTGTGTTGTCAGTTGTATATATCTCAAACAATACTGGATTTGCCTTTTGTCAATATTGAATTGCTATACAACCTTAATCGTTAGTGAAGACAGTAATCAGTCGGCTTCAGTGCTCTGTTGATTGCTACACTCCGTAGGGTATTGCAATAAATCAGTGTCTCAAGCGATAATTGCTTTATCTAATGATTATTGCACAAATGCGGGAGAAATTCGATGGTCAGCGGACAGATTAATTGAACGGCTAGTGTTTCGTGTTGGTGACTAAATTCAGTAGTGTGTTGACTTTTTCAATATGTATACCGATATTTGACCTAAGCATTGATCACCCTATAAATGCTGTGCAGTTCAATCCACCAGTTTCCTTATTTATCCTGCGTCACCAATGCCCTGTTGGCGGCTGCACTGGCTACGGCTCTACCAATGTCAACGTCTCCACATATATCTGACTGTACATTGATTATTGCAGAAATGCTGCAGAATGCCAATCGCCAGTGAACAGATTAATCCAACGCATGGATTTCCCTATTGGTGCGTGTATTGGATATCTAACTGACGACAGCAAATCCTTCGAAAAATAACTGATCCATATGTTCATTATCCTTGAATGGCTGTTGAATAGAGGTCATCAGTGAATAAACAAGTACAACGTCAACTGTACTGCGATGATGGCTCTAGTCACTACTTTGTTGTCAATTGATAAAGTCTAGAGCTAGAGTGTACTTGTCTTTTGTAGTTCCGGAATAGCTACACAATGTAAATCATCATTGAACATGTTAATGCAACGGCAACAGTGCTCTGTTGGTAGGTGCAATGTACACGTTAATGTCAATTGTAAATTTCTCCAATCACAGCAGATCTATACTTCGATTATTCAAGATCTGCTGTGGAACTAAAATCATCAGTGAACATATCATTCCAACGGCAACAGCAATGAGATGTTGGTTGTACTATGTAAAGTTTTGTCAATTACAATATCTCCAGTTGTAATGGATCTCTCCTTTAGTATTCTAGATATTCTACAGAATATGAACCATCACTGAATATATTAATCCAGAGTCTAGACTGTTGTGTTGGTACAGGATATGGGTACTGTAATGTCAATTGCAAATACCTCTCGCAGTAACCGTAGCATAGATTGATTTTTCTAGATACCCTGTGGAACTTGACTCATCAGTGGACAAATTAGTACAACGTCTGCAGTACTGTAGTGATGCCTGTATTCAGCACTCCCTTGTCGGTTCTCAATATGTCGAGCGATAATCTATCTGGCTCTTGGAATTCTAGAATTGCTGTTGGACTTAAATCGCCATTGGACAGATTAATCCAATGGCTCCAGTGCTCTCTGGTGAATATAACATGTACCGAATGGTCAATCGTAAGCATCTCTCGCCGTAACTGCTCCACACATTGGTTATTCTGGATATACGGTGGAATAGATGTCGTCCTGTGAACAAACACAGCCAACGGCTGCAGTACTCCTTTGACGGCTACACCTAGTACTGCTTCGATATTTTTGTCAATCTCAATTGCGACAATTGCAGTATTAATTGAGCATTCGACAATTGCTAAAGAATTTGGTGATCAGCGAACTGATTAATTACTCGACAATGTGTTGTTAATTGCTAATATCGCCGGCTATGGGTCTTACATTCCTTCGATATTCTCGAATTGCAATAGAACGTGAACCATCAGGAAACGAATTAATCCAACGGATACTGCGCATTGTTGGTGGGTGTTCTAGGCACCGTAGAGTCAATAGTATATATCCCTTGCGTTAACTAATGCATTCAATGATTACTCTCGAATCGCTGTGGAATTTAAGACACCAGGGAACGAATTAATCCAACCGCAACAGTACTGTGATGTTGGCTGTGCTCAGTACTCTGTTCTCGTCCGTAATACTGCGTGCAATAATTTGTCGGTCACCTGCCATTATAGAATTGCTATAGAATCTAAATCATCATTGCACATATTATTCCAACGCAGAGAGAGTTCTGTTGGTGGATGTACTGATCGCCGTAATGTCAATTGTAAGTGCCTCTCGCAACAAGTGATGTATACATTGATTACTCTAGATTTGCTTCAGCATTTAAGGCTTCAGTGCTGAGATTAATCCAGTGACTGCATTCTGTTAATGAATGGACTCAGAAATGTATTATCGCATGTCATATTCTCCATCGACGTTTACTGCATTCATTCATCAATCAGTTAATCCAGAAGAACGTAGATGAGCAGCGATCAGATTATTTCCAGTGACTATGGCATTGTGTTTATTTCTGTACTGAGTACTTTTTTGTCAATTGTTAACATGTCGAGAGATAGTCGATCTGTCCCTTGTCATTCTAGAATTGCTACAGAATTCATATCATCAGTGAGAAAATTAATACAGAGGCTACAGGAATGCTATAATGGCTGTGTGCAGCACTATGCGGTCAGTTGATATCATGGCGTGCGGTAATGGATCTATCTCTTGTCACTCTATGATTGCTACGGAACTTAAATCTTCATCCAGTATATTTACCCACTGGCCATATCATTGTGTGGTCGGCTACACTCTGTAATCTATAGTAATTTATCAGTGTATCTATCTGTAGCTTTTTCTACCATTTGACATTCCGAAATTGCTGTGGAACATATATAGTCGGCGATGAGATTAATTCAATGGATATAGAACTGCATAGACTACTAGAACAGGTTATACATTATCAGTCGTCGATATCTGAAGCGATTGTTGATCTATCCATTAATCATCCTAGAATTGCAATAGCATTGATACCGTCAGTGGATAGGTAAATCAAACGGCTGTAGTGCCATGTTGATGATTGTACGTAGCACAGTATGATCAGGTGTTATTATCCCTTGCCATAATGTATCCATTTTCTAATCATTCCTTATGTGTATGTAGTGCAGCTGATCAGTGGCCAGATTAGCCCAGTGCTTATACAACAGTATAGATGGCTACACTTACTTATGTATTTTAAGTTGTTGATATCATGAGAGATATTTGACATGTCCTTCGGCATTCTGGAACTGCAATACAATATGAATCACCAGTGAACAGATTATTCCAATGGCTACATCTCTGCTTTGATAGCTACACTCAGTACCCTGTTATCTATTGAAGATATCTCTGGCGATAATTGATATATCCATTGACAATTCCAGAATCTCCGTAGAAATTGGATGATCTGTGAAAAGATTTATCCAATGGACACAGCACGATGTTGAAGAATATAATCGGTACTGCACTATCAATTTTGCATATATGAAGCGATAATTGATCTATGGTTTCATCATTAGATAATTGCTGTGTAGCCTAACTCATCGGCAAATAGATCAGTCCGCAGGCTGTACTACTATGTAGATGGCTACACATAGTACTATGTAGCCATTTATCAATGTCTCCAGCGTTGATTTATCTATCCACTGTCAATTCTCTGATTGCTTTGGAAATAAGGCGATCAGCATAAGCAATGCATCAACGGCTGTGGTAGAGCGTTGATTGCCATACTCGGTAAATTGTTGACAAATGTTTGTATCTCTGGCAATAATTGATGTATCCGTCGATCGCTGCTGAATTGCTATAGAACTTGAGTGGTCCGTGAATAGATTAAACCAATTTTTATACGATTGCCTATGTGCCAATACTCATTGCATTATAGTGAACTTCTTGTGTCACTTGCAATAGCTTATCCATCCATTGCTAATTTTGTAACTGGTATAGAACATACATGATCAGTGAAGGGGTTAACGCAGGGGATATAGTACTGCGTAGATGTACATAGAGCTCTGTATATGGCTATCCTGGTTACTCTATTGTCATTTCTCAATATCTATGGTGACAATTCAAATTTCTATTGATCATTCTAGAATTGCTATTCTAGAAAGTGTATGTTCAGTTTATAGATAAATACAAGTACTATAGATCTGTGTACAGTTATATACTTATTCCTGCACTGTCAGTTGTTAACATATCCAGCTATAGTTGACCCAGCCGTTGATCAACCTAGAATTTCTATAGAACTTACGGCAGATAATTTATACCAATGGCTCTGGTACTATGTGAATGAATGTAAACAGTACTCTTTCTTCAATTGTTAATTTCTCTGGCTAAAATGCATTTATCCATTCATCATTCTAGAATTGCTACAGGAATAAGATGAACAGTAAACAGATTGACTCAATGGCTCTGGTAATGTATAGGTGGCAGTACTTGGCACTTTATAGTCAATCGTTAATGTCTCTACAGGTAAGCGGTCTATCCATTGACACTTTTAGTGTTGTTATAGACTTTATATGATCAATGAATAGATTAATACATTGGCTACAATAAAGGACAGGTGGCTATACTCAGTACTGTATTGCCAATCGCCAATACCTCTGGCGATGACTGATCCACCCATTGATTGTTCTGGAATTGCCACAGAATATTTGTGATGAGTCAGTACCTTATACGAATGGATGTAGTACTATGTTCCTGACAATACTCAGCACTGCATTTGAAATTGATACAACCGCTAGCGATAATAATTCTGCCCATGCATCACCATAGATTTGCCATGAAATTTGTATGATAACCGAAAAGGCTAATTCAATGTTTACGATACTGTAAATGTGACTATGAACAGCAATGTACGATCAATCGTTAATATCTCTAGCGGTAATTGATCTATCGATGGAACATTCTCTAATTGCAACGCAATATACATTATCAGCGAATAATTCAAACCGTATGCTACAGGACTATGCTGTTCGCTATACTGAGTTCTGTACTTTCAATCGTTAGCACCTCAAGAGACGATATATTTATCCCTTGATCAGTTCAAAATTTCTATATGGAAATTGGATGATCACTAAATAGGTTGACCCAATGTCTTTATTAAAGTGTCGGTGGCTGAACTCAGTACTTTGTATCTAATCGTTAATATTTCAATCGATAATTCATCTGTCCTTTCATCTATCTAGGATTCCTATGGAAAGTACGTGATCAGTGAACAGGCTAATGCAAGTGATATAGTAATATGTAGATGGCTACAATCTGTAGTGTTTTGCTGATTGTCACTTCCTCCAGACACAATTGCTCCACACATTTACCATCATAGTATTGCTATGGCGTTAAAATGGTCCGTGAATATATTCTTGCAATGGTTGAAGTACTCCGTAGAGGGACATACTCCATACTGCTTTCTTCATCCCACATGAACAGTGGATAGGTTGACGCAATGTTTATATCACTGCATGGGTGCCTATACCCAGTAATGCTGCGTTAATTTCCTATATCGTCAGCGACAAATGACAGATACGTCGGTCATCCTGGAAATGCTATACAGCAAAAGGGTCAGTGAATGAATCAATCTTATTGCCACCGAGCAGCGTCCATTGTTGTACCCAGTACTCTATTGTTAATTGCTATTATCTCCAGCGATAATTGATCAACCGGTTTGTGATGCGAGAATTCCAATGGTACATACGTGATCAGTGAATAGATTAATCCAATGGATATAGTAGAGCGCAGACGGCTATAGCCTGTAGTGTACTCATGACTATTAATGTCTATAGAAATAACAAATCCAATCATTGATAATCGTTGAATTGCTGTGGAAATTACATGATAACTGAAAAAATTTGTCCAATGGCTATAATGCAGCGTGTATGGCTTCAATATGTGCTGCACAAACTATTGCTAATGTTTCAAGCGAAAATTGATACATATTTTGGTCAATGAGGAATTGCTTTAGATCTGAACGGGTCGGTGAATAGATCAATGCAAAGCATTTTTAATTGTTAAAATGTCTAGAGATGATGGATCCATCCATTGATAATTCATGAAATGTTGTGGGGCTTTAATGATAACTGGATTGATAAATCCAATGGCTACGATACTGCGCTAATTGCAATACACTGCGCTTAATTGTTGGTTCTAATATCTCTGGTGATAATTGATCTATCTATTGAAAATGCTGGAATAGCAATAGAATATTAGTGTCCAACGAATTCATTAGTACAATGACCATAGTACTGCGTAGTTGGCCACAATAGGTTCGACATTATTACCTGTTGCTCTGCCTAGAGATAGTTGACCTATACATTGATGGCTTTTGAGTTGCTGTTGAACTAAACGGTCAATGAATCAATTATTGCGGTGGCTATATTTCATTGTTGGTGGCTCTACCCTGTATTGTATTGTTAACTGAATTTATGCCCAGAGATAATTGGTAAATCCATTGACCATTCAAGTATTGCTCTGTAATTCGTGTAATCAGTGAATAGATTAATACAGTCACTATAGCCCTGCGTAGATAGCTATACTAATTGCCGTATGAATTATTGATGTCATTTCCAACGAAAATTCGTCTATCTATTGATTAATATAGAACTGCTATCGAATTAGCATGATCACAGGATACATTAATGCATTTACGTTAGTGCTACCTAGGTGGCCATATTTCCCTGAAGATGCACCACTCGGTACTGTATCGTCTGCTGTCAATATCACTTGCGATTGTAGATCTAGCGATTTATCATTCTGGAGATCCAATGGTAGTTAATGATCAGAGAGTAGACTAATCCAATGGCTGTAGTACAGATTTTTGAAGTAATTATTTATCATTATAGAATTGCTATGGCATTTTGATGATCAGTAGATGGACTAATCCTTTGCCTATATTACTGTGTACATGGCTATTGTGAGCACTGTAATTTCAATTGCTTATGTTTCAAGCGACTAATCATGTATCAATTGATGAATGAGGCGATGATACAGAATATACAACATCAGTGAATAGATTAATGCTGTGGATATAGTACTGTGTAGATGGCAGCGACCTCTAATGTTTTCTTAGCTTTTAACGTCTCTAGAGATAATTGATCCATATATTGGTATTTCTCGAATTGCTGCGGAATTTATATATTAACTAAAAAGATTTATTCAATGGCGTTATTAATACGTTGGTGGCTATACTTCCGCCAACACAGCAGCACACAATACCCCATTCTCAACTCTGAATGGCTGTAGCGGCAATTGATGAAGCCACTGATTATACTTGACATGCTATGAAATGTAAACGGTCAGTGAATATGTTGATGCAATGGATATAGTGCGACGTAGGCGCCTATACTGAGTACTGTTTTGTTGAATATTATCAACTCTACTTATAATTGATCTACCCATTAGTCATTCCAGAATTGCTATAGGATTAAGGTTATCAGCGTGTACATCAATCTAATGGCTATAGTACTGCATAGATCCAAATCCTCAGTAATGAGTTGTTCAATGCTAGCACCACTAGCGATGATTAACCTATCCAATAATCCTTCTGTCACTGATATAGGATACAGATGATCAGAGCATACATTAAACCAATCGCTACAGTACTTTGTAGATGACTATACCCTGTACTGTAGTGTGAATTCTAAAATCACCATCGACAATTGATCTTTCCATTGGTCATTTGAGAACTGCTGAAGAATTTATGTAATCAGTGAATAAATTATTCCAAGGTCTATAATGCTCTGCTGAGGGTTAGACATAGTCGTGTGTTATCAATTTGGAATATGTCGAGGGATGATTGATATGCACACTGATAATTCTAAGGCTGCTGTGAATAAGAATCATAACTGCATAGAATAACGCAGTGGCTTTAGGGTTTTGTAGCCGGCTATACTAATGGTCATTCTAGAACTGCTATTGATCATAAACGATCAGAAAATAGATTAATACAGTTGCTACGATGAAGTGAAGATAGTTATACTCAGCAACGTACTGCAAATTGTCAGTTTTTCTGGGGATAATTGATCTATCCGATGGTTCTTCTAGAATTGCTATAGTATGCAGATGGTCAGTAAATAGGATAATTGAATCGCAATGGTACTGTATTGATGGCTGCACGCATGACTGTATTGTCGACAGTTGATGTCCCTTGCATTAACTGATCAATCCATTTGTCATACTAAAATTGCTGATAAATCTGTGTTCCGTAAACAGATTAATCAGATGACACTTAGAGTGCGTAGACGCGTATGCACTGTTCGGTATTGTCGACTGTCAATTTCTCTTTAAAGAACTAATCCAAGCATTGATCATTGTGGAGTAGCTATAGAATTCAGATTATCTGCGAATATATTAATGCAATTACAATGGCAGTGAGATGATTTCTATACTCAGTACCGTATTGTCACTTGATTATATCTATTGCAGTATATGAAATAACCACTGGTCGTTCTAAAATATTCGTGGAAAATACATGATCAGTGAATGGATATATCCAATGGTTACAGGAACGTGTAGATGTCTATACTGAGTAACGTACTGTTAATTGTTAACTTCTCTAGTCACGATTTATCTGACCATTGATCTTTCAATAATTTATTATACAATTTAGATGCTCCTTGAAAAGGTTACTCAAATGACAGTAGCACACTGTAGGTGGCTCCGCTCAGTGTTTTATCTTCAATTGTTAATATCTCTATCGAAAATTGATGCATACCTTGACCATTCTAGAATTGCTATAGAATTTAGATGGTCAGTGTCTATGCTAATAAAATGGCTATATAATTTTGTAGGTAGATGTGCCCACTCCTGTATTGCCAATTGTTGACGTCTCTGGCGACAAATGACTTACACCTCCGCCATTCTACCGTCGTCATAGAACTTGGATGACCATTAATGGATAATACCAATGCAAATAATCCTGTGTAGTTGGCTATAGCCAGTACTGTATATTCACATGCTAATATCTCCAGCGATAATTGATCAGTCCTTTGATCATTCTGAAATTTGTATTGTATTTAAGGACCAGTGAATAGGTTTATCCAATGGCAATGGTGCTATTCATTTGTATCTAGCGCCTATGTATACTCTGCTGCGCTCTGCTGCACTTTTGTGCTCAATGCAATTGTACGCCATGGATAGGTTTGGGAAGCTAGAATTTTTAAGGTTAGATCAGAGTAGGGTAAGACATGAGTCAGCTTTATTCGCTGCAATCCGAAGGTTCCAGTTTCTTTACCATGCACTGGTCTTTTCAGCTACGTTACGTTTCGCATGGATATGCGCTGCTGTGGTAAGGTTAGGTTGTGCAACGATGTATAACGTTCGGAAAGTAATCTGTGCCATTCCCTGCCGCCAGAGGTATTCGGCTGTTTAATCTGCTGCGCTATGCTCTGCTGTACTCAACAGTACCGTGCTGTGCTCAGCTATGGATGTACCAGGTCAGATTAGCTTTTCGCTAGTATTCTCTGGTATTTGTCGCAATACAGGGCTCTCCTGCTATCTGCTTCGTTTCCCTGCGTTCTGTTGATGACTACTGCAGTCCAGTTGAGGGAAGTAGTGTACATGGGGCTTGGTTATGACATGCTTGGTTTGGTTAAGTTAGGTATGTTCCGAATCTGCATTTTTCGCTGCTATTCAGTGTTTTCTGTGCTTGACTGGTGCCTACTGCGCTTTCCAACGATCTGCCATGCACAGCTGCAGTTAGACTTTATTGCGTCATGGTAGGAAGGGTTTGAATGTGTTATGTTGGGTTAGGTTAGGAATTAGCGCTGTTGGCTACTATTCGGCGGTATATGGCGCTTCACACTGCTCTGTTGCCCTCTGATGCGCTTTCCTTCTCTCTGGGTTGCTCTGCAATGGTTGGGATAAGTTAGATTTTGCTGGGTTGGGTTACGTTGGGAGTCTGTCCTAACATCTGCTATTCGTTGGTATTCGGAGTATTGCAGTACTATATTGCCCTCCGTTTTGCTTTGCTACATTTAGATTTAGTGCTATTATTATTAGGTTCAGTGTTAACAGTGGAACCTGTGTTATTAGCTTCTATACCGTGGTGTCCTGTGTTTTACTGCGCTCTTTTGAACTCTGCTACGCCTTGCAGTGATCTGCCGCGCTATCCTCTGCTCCGTCGCGGTGGTGTCTATATTCGGAGCACTCATGTCCAAAACTGTGCTAATCGGTGTTATTCGGTGGTACGAAGCTCAAGAGTGTGGCCTGCCGCGCTTTGCAGCGCCTTCACGCGCTGTACTTTGCTTCGATATGCTTTGGATTGGCGGTGAAGGATTCGTAATATTTGTTTAGATTTCGATGTTTTGGTTGTGGTTAGGTAAGGTATGGTTCGGAAACTTTTATATTCGATGCATTTCCGTGGCATCGTTAACTGAACTGTGCTCTGCTGCGCTCTATAACTGCAGGGTTGCTGTTTGTAGCTGTGCTGCCCGGAGCGGTGCTAGTCCATCTTAATCGACACTATTCGGCGCTATACCGTACTCGGCTGCACTCAGCTGTGCTTTCCTGTGCTCAGTTGCACTTTCCTGCACTTTGCTGTGATCTACTGTGGTTAGTATCAGTTACGTTATTTGAGGAACATGTGCCACTCGCAGTTGTTCATTGGTATTCGAAGCATTACTGGGCCCCACATTGCTCCCCTTCTCACTCGTGCACCCCACTGCAATCAGCTGCACACTGCTGTGCTCTGTTTTGTTTGCGGTTTTATCCAATGCGGTGCCGTGCACTGGAGTGCTGTGCTCTGGAAGCGGTCCTGCTCGGAGTGGTGCTTTCCTTAGGAGAAGTGTGGTGTGCTGTGCTGTGCGGTGATATTCGGTGCTGTTTATTGCTCTGCGTTGCTCTGTATACGTTCTGCAGCGCGATGCTGTGGTGGTAGAACTAAAAAATTTCATGCACAAGTAACAGATGTTCTCTATTTCAATCCAGATGCGCCATCCAAACCGAATGTCGCTTGTGGATGGCGAGAACGGGAACAGTGGGTAAGAATTCAACGGCTCATACCGAAGGAGCACCGACCATGCATATTACACTTCCCTCTTCTTTTCTTGAATATGAATAGGCCTGTTAGCATGTTATTCCATCTTTTCAATGCAAAAATCGGTTTCAGTCGTGCTTCGAACTTCTGATACCACGCGCAACAGGAAATGAAGAATGGAAACCGTAAGGCAAGAGATTTTACAGCAATTGAGCCAGGAATGGATGCTACTTAATCCAAAGTTCGTACAGACCGTCGATGGCAAATCGTTTAATGCGTACGTCAAGGGAAGTTGCTTTAATATTATTTCTTTAGGCGTAGGTGGCGAAATTAGAGTAATTGCGTAAAGAAAATGTAGACATGCATTTAACAAAATGAGCACACTACCTCTATCAAGATATTACCAATTATTGTAATCGTCATTAGTCAAGAATTTAGCGAGCGGTAATAGCGTCCAGTATGATAATTGATCACATCCATAGCACTGACCAATTGGCAGATGTCAATCGCCTGTGTAATCTTATTAATTTATTACTGGATTAAGTTAATTCCAAAATTCGGCAGTCCATACTTCGTCCGATATAAGACTTGTGCTTGTATTCTTCAAGCAGCACATTCGTAGTACAGTTCAAAGTAAGTCATATATCTTTTACAGTCCCTTGGTTTCCAAGATGGCGAAGTTCGTCTTCTGAAATAAGTGACCCCATTATTTAACAGAATATCCTTCATATTATTAAGTAATACTCTTATAACTCGTCCTCAATATCCAAGGCGTTACAAACGATCAAGCTAATCGCTGTCTTCATCCCACCATTGAAGCTCAACCGTACCCACTCCACTACTGCTTAGGAAGTGCACTTTTCCTCCTTGCACTCGATTCTGTAGAAAAGAATCTGTAACCATCATACCTGAAAATCGAAAAGAATAGTGGTGGAAAGAGAGGATGGAGGTATAGGCAGAGGGCGTACACGTCCATCTCTTTTCATCCGCTCACCTTTTATTCAGACTCGTCTTCTAGCCTCCACCTTCCTCGTTCTGTTCCCTAAAACCGCTCGTCGTTCCGTTTTTCCTAGCAACTTGTTTATACCTCCTTCGATTTTACAATATCCACAACACATCAATCCAGTCAATAAGTTAGTACTTAATGCAAACGTTTTGGACTACATTTTCCAACGCCATCGTGGCGCAGGCACCGCGAAATTACAACGGATTCGGGGAACTGGATGGCATGCGATATATCTATGACGGTCAAATTTTGTACTCGTCTAAACGAATGACCCTTCACCGGGCTGCGGTTTTTGGAACTTTGGAAGGAAGTAGTCTAGAAGTGGGAGAGATTTTGTCGCACCGTACGCGACGAAGTAACAGCAGAGCCTGCAGGTTCCTGTTCACCATATATCGAAATTCATTGAACGCATGTTTCGCATATGTATTCGCGTAGCATCGCCAGTCCTTATCACTGAGAAGCGAACATTAAAACCCGCCTACAATCCTATCTACCAATTTTACCGGCTTATGTGAAAAATAGCGGGAAAGTAAGTCTCCATGGCGAATGTTTCAAAAAAAGACAGAGCAAAGAGGATATGATTTTCAATAGCCTCTCTTAAAGTCTGCTATAATTCATTGTGGTGAATACGAATCAAGGAGCAAACACTGTTTGCCATATCACATTTAGGAAACACATAAATAGAAGGAATTCATTTTTGATACCTTTATATTTATCCTTAATTACTATTCTGAAAGTAGTAAGAGCTTCTTCAAAGTTTTTATCAATTGCTTTGTGTAACAAAGTGCAATCGATACGCCCTGGAATCAAATTTGTTTACACTAAAAAATAACTTTTTCTTACATATGTATAACGCTCTGAATTTATTCGAAAGGCGATGAAAATTGTAGTGCGGACTATCATTTTGTCGCACAGCGTAGCAATTGCTGTGTCGTTTCATGAAGAACTTCGACCCCTATTTTGTCTAAAATGGAAGTTTATGAGCTGATGCATAGTGCTAACGGTATTGAATTATAGTTATTATTACTTTCGTTCCGTATATGTTCCTATGAGGAATTTCATCACTTGTTCTGTCTGATATGGGCATTTACATGTAGATGACTGATTGAGTTAAGACTAACTTTGCGGTCTATATTTCCGCATATGCGCTACTTCATTGTACTTCAATTTAAATGTGCAGATACCACAGAGACGAATGGATCTGTAAATTTGAAATAAAAATATTTTCGTGGAACCAAAGGTTTAGGTAAAGACGTGGAATGATATTTCTCGGTACTATTAGATATATAAGTTGTCATATATTACAGTTCATGTGTTCGTGAAGGTGAGCCAGATAACTTAGGTTAGACTTGTGTAATAAGGCATGTAGACTTGTATGAAGTACTGAGGAATATGTAATCGCATTATTCAAGAATGAACATGAGGAGGTGGTTGTACTTTAAGCTTAGTAGTATAATGTATCTTCATGCCTTTACTATTACAACAAAGTATTCTAGTAATATCCAAATCAATTCGGAGGTGATAGTTTGGATTCAAACTGAAGTCTATATATCGGTAGAATTCTACTTACAAAAAGCTTTATTGAGTGCTTTAGTATACAATAAGGGTACATCCCTTCCCTTCTAATCTGCTTTCAATAATTTTTAAATTATGGATTTCTCCTTAATTCTTCATACCTTCCTCTTTAACCTTGCCCCGGTGTCGACTGACTTCACAACATATTCTACAACTATTAAATTATACAGCAAAATTTAAGCAGCAATCCCTCTTTCAATATATACACAAATGAAGAATAAGAACCAAATGTCTTTACTGCAATCAATTTCATAAGCAGCCACAAATCTGCCATAACTGATCAGCCACGATCACGTGTATACAAATTCAGCCACGAAATTTTTGAAAACGACCTAAGTTGGAAGAACAGGCCACTGACACACAAATTACGCCAGGTAATAGGATCGAAAACAATTCTGTTACGAAGAAACGATCGCCGTCCAGGAATTCGTGCAATGACGCTTTTGGCCATAATATTCGAGACGGTGAGGACGAAATAAAAATGGTACACGGTGGATCGGTGTGGAGGATGATAAGCAAATCCTAATGAAGTATCAACGGCACCAGTTACGTTGTATTGGCTAAGCTGGACCAACGACTGCGCTCATTCCTTAGATTCCCCTGTGTATGAATGCGTGTGTGGAATACCTTTCACCTTTCTGCAATACCGTCAACTTCATTTAGTCCTCCATTACTCTCCGTCCCTTTTGCCCTTAGCAACCGCATGACCATGGCAGGTACACGTGACGGAGCTCGGCCAGAAAGAAACACGGGCGTCGATGTGCACATGCATGCACGTCACAGGGATCGAATGTTCTTTCCGCCTTCTTTTGCAAGGATTTCATTGTGCGTAGGCGTTAATACGAATTTGGTAAAGAAGCGCGTGGAAGTGCTGCTGGTAAATACGAGAATGTGAAGGATTATCTTTGTCGCCATTTAAGTTGCCATTTAAGTAGGTATTTCGAGAACATTTTATAGGAAAGAGAATTCGATATAATAGTGGAACTAGTGTAGTGTAAATTGCTTCGATTACATTATGCATTTTAAGAAATAATCTTGATGGACATAGTAGAGTGAGTTTAGCACATACATATGAACATGAAATTCAGAAGGATATTTTGGCGAGAGGTGGAATGAAATGAGGTATGGTGAGGAAATGGTAACATCGCTTATTACGTCTCTGAAATCCTTTATTACATGCCTCCTACGTCATATAAATTAACGCAGCCGCACATTAATATTAACATGTTATGTACAACTTTTCCGAAGATTTCTGCTGCACTGGGGTAAACGCTGGAATACTGACCGCCGAAGTTAGTGCACTCTACAGGTTTGGAAGCCACATTTACTTCAAGCCAAGTGGTTGTATATGAATTAATTAGCCACGGCTAGTAGTACTTATATATGTTATCCTCTGCGGTTCATATTCTTCATAGCATTAATCGATAGACCGCTATTTTGTGAAGATAACGCAAGAGAATAATTCCAAAAGCAGATAATTATTTTTGGGAGGAAGGCGAGAAACGAATTCTAAGTTACAAATTAAAACTTGCATCAAATAAGAAAAGTTATACATGTTGAAATTAAATTCTCAGTCGCTTTAATGCCGGTTGACTGATAAAACACCTTTTTACAATATTCTGATTTCGGTATATATAAATCTTAAGCATGCGTTAAAAATTATAATTATTCTGCTTGCTAGTGGCATAGAAACAGAACGCTTATTTTCGAAATTATGAATAACTCTGCCTAAAATTAAAATTAAAGAGATTCTAAAATTGTTGCAGCGAAACTTCGCAAATACCCGCGAACTGAGAATTCGCATAAAATAAAAATAGAAGATGATTTTCCTGAAAATATAGGTCAATCGTTTACATAATCGTACCTAATGGAAGCAGCTCACTTTTTTTCGCTGGTAGGAATACGATTCACGTGTAAATGCCGATCGCGGGTAAAATGTTCGAGCCAGCATTCCATCGAATCAATAACGCATTCGATATCCAGTTCTTGCAAGAATTCGTTTAGATCATGCCATCAAACCCGCACAAATATACTCAATGAAACGAATTCAATGCTTTGTAGAATTAATTGCTCTATACGTAGCTATGTTAAAAGAAATAATAGCTTTAAAGATTAAATAGTGGAATGGATAGCGAATTAGGTACATTTCTTACAATAATCATTACATCAGTGAATATCAACATTTCACTAAACAATTTAAGCATAATTTTGAACCAAAATCATCAAAAAATTTCCAATTGGTTGACCAAAGTGTACGTCAAAATTCTAAACAATCTTCTACCAAAAATTACCAATATGTTCTTCGCGATATTCGGCAATATTATAGGCAAACCTTTATCAAAATTCTCCACTGAAGCCACCAAACGTCTCGTTGAAATCAAAGTCAAACGAAGGAAAACAGGTCCTGGGAGAAAATCCTCCGTGACTCAGAGATCTAGCAAATTCTCTCTGTGCTCTGTCCATTTACCCTCGACTATGGTGCACACAGTAGACGTTTCTAGATGTAGTTCGGTCCGGAGGCACGTCGATCAAGCCACCCCTGACTAGACCGTCTACGTATGCTCGACGAGGAAGAAAGCACGGTGCAGGAGATGGGAAAAAGGAAGGGAGTGAGAGGATCAAGCGAGTGGGGGCTGCGCGGAGGGAGGGAAGGCTTTATTTGCACCGGTCAACTTCATCTTATTTTGGCCGACACCGCATTCCTCATAAGTAACGGCGCACTCGGTCAAGTATTACGCTTCATCCACGATCCATCCATCCTAGGAATCGTTCCGAGCCGGTACGTCATCTGTTATTGAACTTCAGACACGTTAGGGTCGAACTATCGATCGATTTGTCGCGGCCGAAGATATCACGTTCATAAATACAGCAGTGGGACTGTCTAGGGGGATGAAATGTGAAATTTTGGAAGAAAAGGTGGAGGATGGAGCAGAGATCCCTTTTTCTCTGAGGAATTCTGAGGAATCGAACTCGATAATGTATGTGGAGTGGCTAGGAGTATACCTGTGAGGTAATCCTGATTCGCCATAGCAAGCAAATGATGGACGCACTTCAGTCAAGCCATTTTAGATTTCATGTTTTCTGAAGAAGAGCAGTATTCATTTTGTAATCAAGGTTCTTGTTCACCTCTTGCTTACTGAACATATTTTCGCCTTTACTCCACATTCGTGGTAGTGTATATATTCGCAACCCCTCTGTTTTCTCACATTCTCACTGCTGTTTCCCAAGTTTTAATATCTTGCTTCGTTTATCTTCGTACATCCAAGGAGCATTGTTGCAAGGTTCCAGCAGTTTGTCTGGAAAGTTTCGAAAATTAGAAGGTAGGTTACGTTCCACCAAATGCCCGAAGTATAACATGCCTGAGAATACGAGAAGCGTAACTGTGAATGTTGAAGGCAGGATGAAGGGTGACAACTGATATAGAATTTATATCTTTGCTTAGGAATTTGAAATTGTGAGCTAATTGAAATGCGTTGCTAGCATTAGGATCATGAAGCTGTAACGAGTGCCTAAATATCATATACACTGCTAATGGCAATCAGCCATTTGCACTCTACGATTTTTTGGCCAAAACCGAACAGGATTTCAAAGACTTTCAGTTACAACGCGGAGGATAATTTTCGGAGCGGGTATAAGAACTCGTATGGTAATTAACACGAAGAGTTATTTTACTTCAGTACCTCGCACACCGTTGCATTATATGGAGTATTACATATTCATGAATGTCGAGCTTCCAAATTCTACGAAATGGCGACTGAAGTGCGCCTCTCGAGCGCAAAGTTTTAAATCGGCATAATGAAATTAATGGAGCACACATAATTATGATCACGGTCGAATGAAAGTGGATATTGGTACAGAGATTGGACAGTGATACTATTTATTTGCAAAAACAACATAAATATGTGAGAATGCCAATAAATTTGAGTATTATTTCTCGGTTTAATGCAACGCTCAGCACTGTATTACAATATCACAACCCTGTCCGACTTCGACACCTAACATCATAAATCGATTAAACGACAATCACCATCGACTTCAACTGAAGCTTAACATGACCGTATATGATCACACTTATGTCACGACGCGTTGCCCACGGACACTATGTCTGACCTGGGCCTTCTATTTTCAACCCTCGTTCTCCCGGTAACCGAAATGCTACGTGGACATGATGGAAAATCTGAGATACTACGCTTACTTTCCAATATGCAACTGCATACTCTCTGGAATTGCGAAGACATTGTGTCCAAAGCTAGTCATTTCGTCTCCTTTGGTAGTTCCATTGTTAATATGCGTTTTATTGATCTTGTCATTGGTGAATTATTTATGGAGTTTGCAGAGAATTCGAGGGTGTGCCTTTGACGATATATATCAGGTAATTAAATTATAAATATGTATCCTTGGAAATGGTTTACATTGTCAGATTCAGCGAAGGATTAAGTAAAGTCTCATGAGGTACATTGGGTAATTAGTATAGTATCATAAATTTTAAGCTGAGATTTATTTGCTGCGACATACATAGTTCGATAGGTATTGATAATTATGTTAAATTTGGTCTTCGCTGGTTAATTCGAAAATATGCATCGAAGATGTCAAGAGGACTGCTAAAATCCGTTTATTAGGTTCACTGTATATGATTCTAATTCGGACAGCTCTACGAAGCACGAAGTTTTGCCACACGTGTGTGGCACAAACTATGATGCACATTGCATGTTCTCGTGAAGGTATGATGAATAATTCTGGCACCGAAAATCTGCGCTAGTATATCTTCATAAGTTAGAGAGCGAAGGTGTGTGACGACGTAATGCACAAGATTTTCTAATACCTATACAGCATTATTTACATGCGAATGATGTAATTTAATTCGGTAAAGGTTAAAATCGTATACAGTAGTCTAAATCTAGGTGCAATAGTTCGATTTGGAATTCGTAGGACGTGGTTCCCAATTTTAATAAGGGGCTGGTACGCGAACTCCAACAACTGCAAGAAACGGCAATTCATATGATTACTGTTTTATCCGGCCTAACGCAATTGCCCTAAGCGGAGAGAAAGTTTCTTGGAAAACGTTCTCGTCCATTGAAACAATGGAGAGTGGTACTGACGTTAATTGCAGTTTGACTCGTACCTAATAGTAGCTACCTAATAGTAGCTACGTCACTCCCGTGAATCGTCAAGGATTGCATTACCCACAGCCCACGAAAATTAAGTATTGCTGAAATTTGCTTAATGTAGCCTGTCCTGCCTGACGTCGCGGAAACGCGGTTTCTATCTCTAATCTATTTCTAAGGTACCGCGTAGACTAAAATTTCTAAAGGTGCAGATAATATTATGTTTGTAATAGATGTATGTAGCTGAAAGTTCAATACTCTATATAATTAACCGAGGACTTAGTTTGAATAATGCAACTAAATATATAAAATTGAGGATAACACAGTTAATCTAGGACACTGGTACCCCGTAGCATAATAAGTTAAACAATTACAATGGATCATGAATTTTCATTTCATTAACTATAAGCTGCTCTTAAAATTCATGTTGATAAGTGTCTTCGGAATTTACTGGTAACATGAGGTGAAATGCATATAATAACCGTCTCCGACAGCTAGTTGCAGTTGTGACTTTTAGTGTTGATGGCCTGTCGATAAGGAAATAAGTGTGAAATGCATGCCAAATTTAATCACTTGAACTTTATTAGAAAACATTCTGATCGATTTACATTTTCGAAGCTCAAAAGGAACATTGAAAGCTTCCAATAGATATCAAATGTCGTAGACTTTGTACGCATCCTTTAGCTTGGCGTCGCTTTCCTAGAATTGCTATTTGGAAAGCGATACCAGCTACCAGGGCTCATAACGTGGAGGTGGCTTCGCATCGAAACCAGACATTTGCCCTTGCGGTGAAAACAAATGGTGACATCAGTTTCTAATGTACCTAATCTAACTTGAAGCGCAAGAAGCTAAAGTGAAGCCACTCACACTTTATCTTATTTTGTGTCTTACAAAAAGTGCTTCGGATTGGTATACTAATATTTATACAATACTGGCGCAACGCTAATATGCTACATTTCAACCGAACCTGATATTCCGACGTTCTCAAAAGTTTGTGGAATCGAATATGAAAGATGCGTGCAAAGAAGAAGTACCTTATAATCGCGCCAGGCCTGAACGAGTTCGCGAAAGCTCGAAAGACCGACTAGCATACGAAGCTTACCTCTATGTACAAGAATCTCCAGGGCCAGCATCACGATCGGGCCTAGCCCGCATGAGCCACGGCCAACCTTGCCATGAATTAGCCGTGAACCAACGTATTCCCCGAACCAATGAAGTTCCCGGAGACGCTACGCAGGTCCAGTGAGGCCTTGCAGGCTGACAGACATTACCTAATCCTGTCCAACGTAGTAGAACTTAATTATAACAAATGGTATGACCGTAGACACATGCCGGACCAACTACAGGCCTATACCCTAGCAGCGTACGACCAGGGCTGCCGAACCTCGCATTCACCCCAGAAGGAACGGTGACACGATGGCCGTCCTGGAATCCGATGCATGGCGAGGTTGACAGTGGCTTGAATATGTGTTGGAGACGAGTCGTAACGATGACTTACGATGCATGGTATTATCGAGTATACGGAAGTACGTCGCGTAGGCTAGATGGTACTTAAGGACGATCGCGATTATCGGGGGATCAACTTTGATCCGACTGGTAAACGAGAGGTGTAACAGGGAAAGAATTTGGAACAGATTTATCGCTCCAAGTTATGTAGCCAACCATTCTACATATATCGCGCGCGTGAGTCTTTGCCTAATAATCGATCCTAAATCTGTTTATAACGTCTTAGATCTAAACGCAAGAATCCCTCGTCGTCCAACAATGTCTTCTATCTTGTAACCAGTTGTGTCTAAATGCTCGCATCCCTCGTTGTCCTACGCAGCTTTCCAGATTATATCTTGAGGTGCCTGAAAGCTGAAAGGAGAATATATTATCTTAAATATAAGCCCAAACAAAAACGGATTAGTTGTACGAAAGGAAATAGAAGCGAAACCAATAGAAACCATGAACTTTAACGAAATGGTAGAAATCATCCATCGATGAGACAGAAATAGCTCATCGATGAAGTAAAACCAAATTAGAGATAACAAACCAACGTTGAAAGTATTCGGAAACAGAAGTAGGTAGATCCTGTAGTAAAGCAAGCATGGGCGGCTGATGTGTATGTAGAGTCGCCAATGGCTATTGACTATCCAGAAGATCTAGACAATGACCGCCATCCAACTCCACCTCACCACCACCACACCCCATTTCCACCTCCAACCACTCCGCCGACGAACTATTCGAAATATTAGAAGTCACTGTATAGACGTAAAAACAGCAACTGAACTCGAGTGCGTAAGAGAGAACTCAGATAACAAACCTATAAAGCAGATATGTAGACTGGCCCTGGCAAGGAACTGATTAGAAAGTGGCACGATGAGACATATTGAAGACAACAACGTTATATCTCAATCGCAACGAGACTACAAAACCGAAAGGTAAGGTATAAAAATTTATTTACCAAAGCCAGCATTCACAACTCTGACCCTCGGGAACGTCGCCTAGGTCACACTGGTGAAGTCATTGAAGTGCCTGGTCCGGCACCCGAGGGACCTCGAACGAACTCCACCTGGCAAGTACCTGATAACTCACGCGGTGCCCCTTTTATATGAAACCAAATCAGTTGCCAAAATCGGTCGATGGTTTTCAAATTCGTCGATTTCGTTAATAATTAAGTAAATGTATGTTAATGTATGATTCGGGTCACTTGTTATCAGCAATATCAGTAAGATATGAACAATAAATTCAAAAATTTATACAAAACTAGTAATAACATTAACGTGTCTTCTAAATTAAGGAATTCTCCTGTACACAAAGTTATGTTAAGTTAACCGTACTACTTCTTATACGTATGCTTTCAGTTTCAACATATATATTCACCATTATAGTATTACTGATCATCATTCTAGTATTGCTTCTGCGTGGTTTGCTCTTCAAAGGAATGTAAGGAATGCCCTTTTGTGAAGCAAGTTCGTATCATATTATAGACATTTTATAAAAATCCAAGAATAATTGTATGAATAATGCTCGGAGAGATATTTCGAATCTCTGATAGCTATTTATAGCTATTTAGAAGCAATAATAACTTTAATTACGGACATTGATTTACTCGGGATACTCTCATCTAACTTGTAATGTAGGAATGAACCTCCTATCGCTCTTAGTGCTTGTTCCTGTATAAACGCACCTTTTTTTAAATCTGAGGATGCCAGAGCAACTTCGATTACGCATTCGCCTTTGATGAAGTTACCTCTAAAAGAATTACAAAATGGTTGTCACGGATTCAAAGACAAGTTAAAATATATTGGACAGCATAGCCTAGAGATATCTATTCCTTTTTCAAATTCATTTAATCAGTGATACGAGAGATTTATAATTAAATCTTGTTAGTTATTTTCGTTTAACTGATTTTTGTCAAAAATTCATGATATGAACAACTTGTTATTAACAGTAAGCCTTATAGTTCTTACACTCTTTGACCGAAAATTTAATTGGCTGTTTAATAATTAAGTGGCAAATGCTACTTTCCTATAGTTAGCTCATAATAGTTGTAGCCCAGCACCCTTATTATCATCTCAAGGTTTTCACAGTTAGTCCTATTTGGAGGTAACGAAATATTCAAAGGCATGGGCTTTCTGTCCCGATACAACGTTTACCTCCTATACCATCAGAATGTGTATAAGGCCATCCATAAATGTATCGAATTAGCTATACATTCTGTTCACTGTCGAATCACTAACTCATTCGATTAATACCAGTCATCTTATTTACACAGTGAACGTATAATATATTTATATATGCGTTTCACATATACTTATACACAGCCAAAGGACCAACTATCACCTTCCCGCTTCGCTTTAACCTTACACCAGGAAGATTTCCAATTTAACAAAGCCTCTCATCGTAGACACCACTCATACCGCCCAACAATCCTCCCTCGTTGATGTCCTCTATAAAGTCACGCCTCTCCTCGTTTTCCCAAATACTTTTACGAATGGTTACTCGTTTATTTCTCTCAGAGATGCTCTTCCAATATACATTGTTATACACATACTCAGAAAATGCTCCATCGTTCATGCAGTACTTGTTTCTTTATTTGGCCTCGTAATTTAACCCGTATACCATCTACACATCGAATGACGCCGAAATAATTCACGAGAAATGGGATCGATTCCTCTTGCACAAGTATAATCGCGGAAGTATGGCGGTACGTTATAGCCGCAACGAGATCAGAAAACGCGAAGGAGAAACTTATCGTTGGTGGTCAAACGTGCGAGTCTGATATTTTATCTCAGTCAGAACAGAACGACTTCGAATAATGCTGCTTGTACGCTTTCACGTAAATGTCAGAAACACGCACGCTGGAGTTCTGGCCTCAAGCCTGGTTTCGAACCTGTACGTAGGGCCTCGTACGCCGAAACTGCTTTCGAACCTGATAAATCCAATACGAGACAAGTGGGATTAAAAATCTCTGCACTCTACTAGCGCCGCTATAAACGGATAAATAATCTGCAGTTCATTATTTGGTATTCTTCCTTCAGAAGATATAGGACGAGAGTGCGTCTATCTATAATATCCCTTCCTTCCTCAAGCAAAGTTGTCTGCATCGAGTAACGTTCCACTGTGATATCAGCGCATCACTGTGAATCATAGGAAAATTTTCATGACGCACAGTATTCATAAAATTGGATTTGACTATGGTACTAGTGAAGCAGTCAGCGCGCTTTTTGAAAATATGTGAATAAGTCGTAGATACTACGAAAGGCAAATTATTCCAAAAGTTAACGGGAAACTGTGGTATCGGCGTACTATGGGATGAAGTCATGGGAAGGGAAGTGTAGTGATTTTCATAATTAAAAAGCTTATATACGGTAGGATCTAATAAAGCGTATCTTAGAATGCGTTACAGTCCATTTTGAAATATGCACGAAAAATTGGAGTAAATATACATTACGATATTAATGTAGGCTACAGGGATATTTTCTCATTATGAAAATTGAAATGTTGGAAATATGTCATAACAAAAATATGAGAGATAATGCGGGTAAAATGGATCCCTATATTCTACATTTGTTTACATAGATCCTATTAGATCCATCATAGATCCATCACTCATACAAGTATTACCCATATCTTTAGAATGAGATATTTAACCGCTTTCTACAATTTTCCTGCTATATTCCCTTCATTGCACAATATTTACATAACACTGTAAGTATTTTAAACGTTACAGTATTACATGAAATTATTCTCTACGACTTATTCTCACGAACAGTTTCTCAACCATTTGCACACCGCTTGTTCACTAGGTCATCGTCGCAGCTCTACAAATTGTTATTTATTTTTATCTTCAGTTGCCAGTTAATACGAAGACACTGAATAAGACGGCACTTCAAGGAAACTCGCAAACACCTTTAATTTTTCTTTTCGAAGCAAAGTCTTTTTTCTATCATATATTCCAGTGCATACCTTTGATTGGATTCGCTATAGATCGAATAATTAAAAACGTTTTTACAGTATAGAGGATTAATTGTTGTTGCCATAATTGTAACTGACAGGATACAACATTGTCTTACTGCCGGTACTCCAAGAAATTTAATCGCTGTATCTTCCGAAGTCTAATTCTGCGCTCACTAGGTGTCTGTCCAAGTATCGTCACAAAATAAACTAGATTTGATCGATTCGCCGACAGAATCCTCTACGGAAAATTATGATTTGATTGAAGCAGGTGAGCGGCAATAAGGCATAGCGAGATTTCGCATTTCAGGCTACACACGGTACGGAGGAGACGGTACAACGCCAGCTTATTCACAGTTGAGTGAAGGATGGTAAACGAATATGCCTTGAGGGGTGTCATCGAGGTGATATCCAACCGCAATGGTCGATTCCTCTTGGACAGGTAAAACGAGAATCCGGAATAGAATGTATAATAAAATACTTTTTATCCCTTTCTTCGTTCTCCATTGCCGGCTGTTTAAATGGTCGTTGATTCGAGGACCAGTACATGTCCGCGCTGTGAAATCTCGATTGTGTTTCGGTTTTACAGATATTCGGCAGTTACCCATTGAGTATTTGTGATTCGTATTTAGAAATTGATTGTCTTACTAATAACTTAATGGAAATGGTTGGGGCTTTTATATCGATGTAACTGTGCCACTCGTTTTTGTACTTCTGTTAGATACTCTCGGCTAACTGCCCTTCAGCAGTGGTTTCGAGACGTAAAATTGATATACAGAGATTTGTGCGGGTGTCTCCTGTCTAATATTGGTGCTTCCGGGATACAACATACGTCTTAATAAAGTATACATATTATATGCAGCAACTCGATAAAGATAAGAGGGTACAGGTAACCCTTCTCTTATGTTAATGGTAAATATCAAGAATAATATTCATGTAAAAGATGTATTTTTTAAAGAACTACTAAAACAGGGAATCAGGAATTCCTTACTTTAACGGGTTTAGTAGTACTGTCGTTAAGTTATATTTTGCATAATACGAATTTAGGATATTTGTTTGGTATAAAGAAATTATATGAATGTATGGCAAGGTTTATGTCGGGGTATAGATGTCTTCGTACATCGATAATTCTTTACTCTTAGATTATCTGGTAATGAGAATCTTTCTTAGTGATCTATTAGGTTCAAAAGTGTCAGGCACTTAAGGACAGCCAGCATATCTGTGATAACTATATAGAAACAATTGGTGATACTATTTGAAAGTAAATATCCGTTATTTGACTTCTCTGATTCGTATTTTTAGTACTTTCAGTCAGGAACATCTTGTTAGACAGAGCGCTGCTAATAACTCAATAGATTTGAAGGTGTCACGAGAAAGGAAGTGTCAAGAAATATCCATTCCCCTTGATTTTCTGAATTTGATAACTCTTAGTGGTTAAAGGAGAATATTCTAATATCTTGGGGTAATATAATTAGTATCCTAGTATTCTAATACTTCATTATAGTCTTCTGCTGTTAGAGGCAATGGTAAAGGTAAATAAAACTGGGATATACTTATTAGGTTCAAAGATATAAGTTTTTAAGGAATAGAATTTCAGACCAGTTAGATTGAAAGAAATTGATTTGAATCTAAAGTACCCTACGGACTTAATTCGGCAAAAACTCATATTGAACTTCTGAATAGAATGTAACGGTGTAAAATTAATACTCAATATATTTAATTCTAAATCTGCTTTCCGGCGATTGATGGCTCATATCATTATCCTACAAACTTTATATATAATGAAGATAACATCTTTTGTCGTGAATAATATCCAGTAGGAGATGCTTTCATCAGATTTGCAATACTACTTTTTCACAGAACATGACACCTGATAGAAATGCAACAGTGGTATCACACCAAGCTTATCTGCAGTATGTTGATTACCTGATTATTGTCGTTCATTATTGTCAGTTTTCGTCCATGAGTCCTTAATATATAAGTCAGAACATTGGTACATTATTGGCAGTGGATTAAGTGTAATTCTTGGAGCAAACCATGAACATTAGTAAATCGTGATTTAATTACTAATTCGTTCAATGGTAACAGATGACAATAATAAAATTTCTCTGGAAAGAATGTGAAATTTTTAATTTTAATTAGCAGCCACTTTCAATAGAAGTTCCTTATTAAATATGAATATGGAGAAATGGGAATAATAAGGAACGGAATAAAATATTAACCTTCAAAACTATGCTCTGATATATTTCCAGCAGTACCAATTATGTGTAACGCAGTAGTAGATGATATAACTAATTGTGATTCAGCTGAAGGGATTCTGAAGTTGGTGAAAAATGAAGCAGGCTCCAAAATGAACACGTGAAGATTCATTTCTCAACCAGCCGGTTAATAATTTTTGCTTCAAAACTTTCGCTTGAACATAATCTAACTGAGTGCACTAGTAATTAATCCTAGCACTGGTACTCACTGGCGTGGTTAGTTAAAAGCCTTTAGGTTAAATCCATGCCTTCACCGGAAAAATTGACCCCACTTTCAACCTTCAAATATAAGCTTCAAGCCCGCGTTCTATATCATATTATTTTAAATATAATTCTCTCAAACGCTTTGTTAATTGTATGCATGATGTGACACAATAATATTAATCACAAGAACAGGTAATTAAAAGTTTCTATGGTATAATTATATCAGAGGACAAGCATACAACATTTTTTCAAGTAATTCTGTTTTCCTTTCAACCACCTTCCTAAGTTTCATCCTTAGATATGTAAAATTGAAATAAGAAATGAAATGGAATTTGACTTAAAGATAAAATGCATAATAATGTTGCTGATAATATATGCAGTAGTCCAGGAGGATTCGTTAACACTTACTTATTTTAATTACACATTTTTTCTTTCTTGTTCCTTAGATTTTAATTGTTAATTCTTATTACAAAATCCCCAAATGACGGTATTTCGAAACTTAATTTCCCAAATAACTATCTCCATATCGTATTCGTCAAAGATTAACTACGGCCTATAAAGTCAACTTACAATAATCAAAGCAGAGGTCCTCCATAGTGTTCACTATATTTCCACAGATACGCACTGTGCGGTTGCAAAGGGATGTAGAACTATCAGCGAGAGTAGAATATGAGTTGATACTCTTCACCTGTTTCGTTAAAAAAATTATGAAATATGTACCTTTAATGAACACCATTTTTCAACGTGACTTCATTCCCCTTGGTTAATGTTTTACACGTTACGCGGATCCGCTTCTCTCTCGCTTCGAGTGCAACTCTTCATATCTCGAATATTCTAACTCACATTAGAACAGACGAATATGATGGTATCCGTAACACCTATAATTCGTGTTCGGGTAAAAGGCGTTGTTAAGAATCAGCGTTTAAATTGTATTTTATTTCACACGCTTATGTTTCGATTCTTCCGCAACAGTACAACGCACGTTTCAAAATTTTTAATTTATACTCTTCGCATAAAGCTTTAAAACGAGATTAAATTGCTGATACTGCAAAACGTAGATGTTAATGAGTATCAATTGTAAGTAGTTTAGTTTTACTTGAACAGATAGCATTACACTTAGTGCTTAATGCGTTAAGAAAATGAATTTCAATAAAATAAAAACAATTAAATTAGACTTAAATGAATAAGTTGTTTAGGGCAATATATCGTGAATCCAACACAGGAAATTTACGACATGTATAAACGGAAATAAATCGATAGGAGGAAGGGAGTTATTAGTGTATTTTATTTGTCAAGCATAGGAAATCCGGTGAATAATGAACGATACGCAGCCGTACCTTCGGCGCGAAATTTATAATGCAAAGCACACGCTGATGCTTAGCCTCAGATTCTTCGGCATCAAGTGTCTTCCAAGAAACTCCATACCTCAACGATGTAACATGACTTGGCAAGCACTCCGCTCAATGTGAACATGCAATGATTTCCAGCACTTCCCTAGCTCCATCCCTTCACGCGATTCCATTACCATTTCACCACCTCCTTGTGCAATGTCAAGGCGAAGAATTCTTCTGAACGAACCTATACAAACTTCTTAATTTAAATTAAGGTCATTACCTTCTTATTTTTAATATTTGGGCTTAAAGGGTGAATCGATTGAAGAATATTATCATGTATTGATGCATCGTTACAGGAGCTGCTGTTTCTTTTGTGATGCCTAGAAGTTCCAACTTCAATCTAGAAATAATTTGACTCCCTTATCACAAGACAGAAATAGAAATTTCAGAATATATTTGAAATTAATTTTTGGAAATGTGTGAGACGGGGACAATAGTATACAATTATGTACAACTGAAATGGATATCTTGAAAGATTTGACATGGGAAGCACACGTTTCACTCATACACTTTAAGGAAGAAATGGTCAGATATTGCGCAATTATATCCAGTACTCTTTATCCGTTAAGGAAAGAAGATACGAATTAGAAATGTGTCATCAAGATAAAGGTTTGAAATAGCCACGGTTATTAGTTAATGGAGAAAATGTATAAACACTGAAATACAAATGAACTAATATTTTAAATCTTATCTCGCAAAGTAATTACCTTCGTTAGGTACTGTCGGATATCATTAGTGGCGACATTCTTTATTCCTAATGTTGAATAATGGCGAACTTTAAATCATTCGCTTAGAACAGTAATTTCGATATTGAGAAGATTAATTCAAAATTTCTTCTCCTCGTATCAGTATTCCACTTTTACGGATCAGTTTCAAATTCGTGGATTATCCTCGAATCTCAATTTTTTCCTATGAAAATGCTATACCTTTTCCGATTCGTCGCAATATTCCTCATCATGAACTTTGTATAATGACGAATTTTAAATTAATCGTATACAGCATTGTAATTACAATATTAAACGGAATAATTCTACCTTTCTCCCAGAGGAAATTATATACTTTTCTTCACCTGGCATTCTATATCAACTTCTCAATTATTAATTTATCGAATGTTCTCGTTTCTCCATTTTCTCCCATAAAAGGGCAGTATTCCTTACCCTTTATGTGGAATAATAACGTATCATGGATCTGTCATATCTTGGATAATGTAGGCTACCATTCCATAAAAAAACACGAATCTGCGATTTCCAACAGAAACAACTAATAAACAGAACAATATTTTCTAGAAGCAAGTGGAAAAGTTATTTTGGGTAACAAAATTATGCTCCATACTCCCTATGGCGATGCGAAGCGTAGGTTAGGGAAAGCATAAAGGCATGGTCCTCGACGACAAGGACAGTGCTCTTAGAAGTGAATTGTGATCGGCACGAGCGTGAGTCGCTTGGTGTTCGAAAGAGTGATAAGTTAGAGTGCGTCTTTGTGTGTTCACGTTTTGCCATCTTGGTGTCCTTTCCTTCACTAGAATAGTTTTGTATATTTCGGGATGTTGCTATCCTATTATTGTTGTTTGTCAATTTCTGGTGGCTCAACGCTAGGCTTCGCCAACTTACAGTTTAGCAATTTAGTAATTTAGTAATATATTAATTTAGCAATTTCAACATTAAGAATATTAATTCCGTGTTGGAAATATGTACTGAAAGAAAATACCGAAGGATAGATAATTTTACAGTGTTAGAAGAGGAATCGGAATATTAAGTAATACGAAATTCGTAATTATAGGTTTGTGAGTAGGCACTTAATCCATTGAAGGTTTAGCATTAAATGGAAGTATGCTTCATCCATGTGGATATAAGCAATGGGAGGAAATAAGTTTTTCTTTTATTTATGATTGGGTAGAATTACGTGTGAAAGTAAAGTATCGTGGAGGATAAAAGGGATATGGAAATGTTTAATTTGACATGGAAGAGCCACTAACTTATACTTCTTATACGTATCGATATGGTGTGAGAAATGTATGGTAGGTTACAAGTAATTCACTTTTTATCTTTACCTTGCCACTATTTGTTACAACCTCTCTTGTCTTAGAGGTTTAATGGAAGTACCATTAATTAAGGCATTTCTTCCTTCTTGATATTCGTTACGTAATCAATTAAACTTTATTATAGAAATATCGAATCCTCCCATTCTTCATTTTAATTTTCTTATAAAACGGCGTAATTTTTCACGCTTTTATGCCAGTATGACATTTAGAAAACAGTAAAGGCCGTTGATAAGATAGGAAAGCTTGTTCAAAATATTTTATTGTAATTCTACTTGAAGCTGCACTCAAACATGGTACATACGTATAAAATTATTACATAATTCTGTCCGAATAAAGCCGAGAACTAACAATTGAAGAAACAATTAATGGGACTGGTCATTCGAATTATTTGCATAAACGTTAAAATCATGCTGTGCCAAACACAGTAGTTAACAATAATTATAATAGTAGCACTTTCCGAGAAACTGCCCCTTATTTCGGAATAACTAAGGCGACGAACTTTTAAAATCCACGAAACAAAGTGGGTATGTATTTTCTAGGGAATAGGCGTTGCAGCAGAAAGCTCCAGTTAATGGTTCCGTCAGACCAGGCTCGAACGTATACATTTTCAGCAGTCAAACGTATTCCGGTCACACATATTTCTTCAAATCATGCGTATGTTCGCTCGTTTTTCCCCCGATGAGAGGAATTAATAATAGACACAACGTTTTGTTTGAGAATTGTTGGAAGGAGGCGTCGGAATTTAAATTGTTGAAAGGTAAACACCGCTTTGTCGTAGAGTGAAACACTTTCGTCGGAAACCATGCTGCTCGCATGCATGCAGAATGTAATAGAGCCAAAGAATTAAAACAACGCTTTTATGGAGTTCCGTGACACATGGCTTGTCGCCGGCTTGCGGCGCATATATTAGGCTTGCCGTCTAGAATCGGAAAATACCCGATCGTTATCGTTCGCTATGAGTTCTACCGCGACGACCACATTATGTCCAGGCGTCGTAAACACGGTACTTGTAACGAACGCATTTTCATAGGGATTACTGCATATCCAGCAACTTGCTTCTGCGCTCAATGACTCTGAAATGCATGCAACCAAGTGCAAACGTGTAACTACGCCACCTTGGCATTTGAGCAGTTATATCTTTGCGAGGAGAGGTCCGAGAATAATACTTCTGGGCTCTGTATAAATGGTAACGCCGTACACTTGCGCCCTTCGAACGAATCTTCGCTTGGACATGTTTGTGTTGGAAGGCGGAGACGGGTTTCCGATGAAGAGATGGGGGAAGTCTTAGGAATCCTGCTTCTTCTAGAAATTTATTCCTGGGCACCAAATTCGGGAAAATTAGACCACTGTTGTAACCCCAAGGCAATTAATATACGGGTATTGACTGCTAGGTAATTCTCTCCGAAAAAATTATTCCGTTAAGATGCAAACTTGTTTGCCATTACTTTAAATGCCAGATTGCGAATTACTTGCTCTTATTCATTATGACTGGTGCGTGTTAATGGAATTTCATCCAGTGTATATTCTATCACAAATTTTTTTTATTAGTACCATGTCGCATGTATACGCTTCATTGAGTCTGAAATTACTAGAAAACGAAAAATTGCCCATTACCTTTCATCGTGACGCTTTTGCGGTTTTATATGCCGTAATTGAACGTAATGCAAAAAGATATTTTCTTATTGAAACAACCATTGTTCCAATTTTCACCAATTTTCAGCCAGTAATATTCGATGTCTTCTACAGTAAAACAGTGTCAATACAAATTCAATCCCGGTATGCGAATGTAAGGCTCACGAAAATATGCAAGCTGTATTCATGGTAGCGTATGGCGCTAACCGCTTACACTAGAATAACGAGCCTCTATCGTCGTGAGCTTCTCATACTGATTCCCATAAACATCAATTGCAATTGCATTAGGCTGAAATTGCGTGGAGCGTATATTAACGCGCGCGAAATTTGAATAAATTCAAAAATTGGTAAGACTTTATTTAGAACAAGGCGTGTACGTTGGTTACCAATTAGAATTTAGTAACACTATCATGCTCATATTCTCGTAAATATATCATGGTGTAAGGACTTAAGGCAGTACTAGTAGAGAATTAGCATTATCTCGTGCATTTAACCTGCCAAAGTTCAAATCCAAAACCATTTCCAAACATTTTACTTGAAATTCCATGTTGAAGCGGTCATTGCTTTGATCACATGATTGCGTGATATTGTGTCCAATATAAGTTGAATCCATTTTCCTATATTTTTTCAAGCTCCTCTTTCCTCTTCTCATTCGTGATCAATTAACCTGTGCTAGGTTTAGCGTTAAATATCAAATGACGAAGCGTGGAATGCTGGAATGAATTAATTTCATACGTTAATTAGTACCCGATACCTCGTTCTCCACTTTAAGGAGTTTCGTCGAATTCTCAGCGGGAAGAATTCTAACCGCTATTTTTCCGCAACGATTGCATCGAGGGCAAAGCGTTCAATATGCACTCGGTCGATGCTACTCCATTAACGGTCTAATAACAGCTCCTGCGCGACACCTTGACAGGCTAGGTGACAGCTGGTACAAAACGAAGGTATGTAACGCGCGTTTCCGGCAGTCCTGACGACAATGTATAACATTAGGGGCTTCATGCTGCCAGCATTTTAACTTGCTCCTGGCAAACGTGCGCGTGAACGAAGATAAACGGCCTGGCGCATTCGGCTCGAATGAATTTGGCAATCGCTCGAGACGGAAAGCAGGAAACGGAACAGATAATTCCACGGGCAGGAATAAAATATCCTGGCTACATATTCGATATCGGGGTGCCATAGGTATGGCCTTCCTTGTGTTAGATATTCCACCGGCGATCTCTCCCTTGATATTCTTGGGAGCCTGTTGCATTCATTTCCGTCTTATAATACGGGGTTATTTGTAATGGGAAGGTTTGATTGTAGACATGGCTTGTTTTATTGCTGGATTCGTAATTCTCGTTAATTTTGCTATATGCATTGAAGTGTTACGCAACACGTTATTTTAATTAGTGTTGACTGATGGACTGAACTTGCTGTTTAAATTTCTACTTCACGGTAATTTAATTATTCAGAGTTAATAACTTGGAACATTGGTTAACTAGAGAGTTTAACATTGTTAGGACGGCGGCATGAATTATTACTCAATACCGTAGACTTTATTAATGTCTAGTATATTTATTTATTGCTTTATCTATATGGGACTAACCGACCTGAAAAGTTACGTGAAAATTACTACAGTGAGGCACGAAGTTAACGGCAACAAAGGAAAATAAAAATAAGATAAGGAAATGAAGATAAAAATAAAAATATGCAAATGTACGAAGAGACGAGATGTGTATAAGTATAAAAAAAACGAATTTTCTGCAGAGATGTGCGACATGATAACTGTTTTGTTGTGTGAAGGGATTGGCTGAATGGTTATGTGGTAGAATAAGTATTGTTAACGTTAGTAATTACTATATTAATAACTGGGTGGTATGCAAACGCAGATTTATGTTTTTGTAAACGATGAAGGTGGTGTGGCCTTGACTAAAAAGTTGGAACATTGATTGATGATTTTCCAATGTATCAGAAAAATTGACAAGGCTATTGAACACTTTATACTCAAAAAGAGTACCAGAGATTTCCCTTGTTCCTTCTAACACTGTTAAAATGATGGATGATTGCATGAATTCTTAGGTATGACACGAAACAATATAGGGCTCCGCAATATGTCGTGAAACTAAACGTAATAACAGGTATCGTACTATTCCTAAGGAGCTTATACGTAATATAAAGTAATGTGCCCAGACTCCCAGAATACTTTGACAGATAGTTTGAAGTACTGTTAAATTTGTTGCTATGATTTACGTTGTTAATTGAATTGAATTAACTTGTGCATTCTCATCCAATGCTTTGTTATACTGAGCTAGCTGGCCTAGTTGTATTCCATACATTCTTTTCGACAGTGTTATACTGTCATTTGGAACATTACACATCTATTATTGTTTGAATATTTCAATTTTCTGTAGGAACTGATAGCAATTACATGATTTTAACAGGTTCTACGTTTTCAGGGACATTTTGGAAAGGTTGGGATACAAATTTTACCACAAGCAGGCTTAGAACTTGAAAGCTTTCCAATGCTATCTTATTTTTACATCTCTCTATAATATATAAATTTTATAATGCATCTACTTGTATTATGTCATTATAATATAATTTAAGCTCGATAGATAACTTTTTGTATTACACCTAAACGATGTAGATATATACAAAAGTATTTACTAGCTACGCAAATGTATATTTCCAAGTTATCCATTAAATTCGAATTTCAACACTGACCCACTTCATGATGAGCGTCCATTTATTTTTCTCAGTATTTAAACGAACTTATAATTATTCCTCGATTAGTTACTTTCCGCTAGCGTTACCTCGGTCGAAAATAGATTTTACAATTTAAATTACGATTCGGTATACGAAATTCGGAGAGAATTGGCAATGACGATGTATGAGATTGTCAGCAGACACCTCGCTGAGTATAATTCGTACCTCGGTTAGTTCCAATTTGTTACGTTTGCTTTAAATTACCATAATTGAGTTGAATTTCCTAATCTTTTATGAAAATTATTGAATATTTATGAAGAATGGTATGCCTATGCAAGATGAAACTATGAATGCCTCGCAAAAGAGGGTTTCGAAATGCATTACACCGCTTGGATATTAATGACAATTGTGCGGGTTGTCCAAATTGAATGAAATTTTGTTCATTACCTACATAAATATCGTCGGGAATTTCCCAGCAGAAATTCGATTTAAACAATTTGTAACTGAAATCTTAATTGGAATGCATGCTAGTATAGTATCTGTGGCCAACTACGTGGATAGTATCATTGAAGGGAATTGAAGCGAAATTAAGTTACAGTATGTTTAAAGAAATATTACTAGAAAGCTAATACTAGTTACCGTTAAAACCTCAGTAGGTAATGATTACAAAAATAAAGGAAGGGTAAAGAAATTTCTTCCGGTGCTGATATAAGCTCTTCAAGAATGGAATGGAATACAGTTCAAGAAGACAATGTACGGTTGTGTTTTTACGTGTGCAAGCTTGGAAGATACTAGTAATGTTTCCTAAAATTAGTCGCAATATATGTCACAACGTGAAGTAGGGTACAGTTAGTTGAGAAGTGGTTTAAACGATGAGGACTGTGATAAAGTTGCAGAAACCGAATTTGTAATGGATATTCCAAAAACGTAGCAATATATAAACATTAGCAATTGTAAAGGACATTCGCATGCAAAAGGTACAAACCGATAATCTGCTGTCCTAAACGAAACTACTGGGGCGATGGAAAATCAAGGAGTAATTTACATAGAAGTATCACAATAATAATACAAAAGCGATGTCAATCATGAGAGTAAAGTTCACAAATTGAATCACAAGAATAGTCGATACCAATTTAGAGAAAGGTTACCTCATGTTCCATGCAAAGTTAACATGCTTCTTTAGCTTAAGTAACAACTATGTGATAATAACTGAAATAGAAGTAACTTTACGTGAAAGACGGAAATGATGAACTCGAAATTTTCTATTCTCATTTCACCATAAATGGCAACAACCGGAATCCGTAAGCACATACAAGGAAAGCTTCGAATTGTCACGTGCACTTCATGAAAATTTTTCGAAGCGCATATGGTTAGTAACCATAAACGAGACACTCAAGGCAACAGCATGCCTAGAGTACCGTCATTGGTGGGCGAAGGGCGAGGATCGTGGGACGAGAAAAGAGTGATAGGCGCGCCAACGAGACCAAGCTCCTTCCCTCGCCACTATGGCTCCTCGTATCCCTTGGGCTGGTCGAGAGATATGCATCCAGGAGTGGGACGCACCATGTTGGCCTTTATAAGCGGCTTTGGCGCTCGAAGAGCAGATGCACGTGTCTCGCGAAACTGTTATAGAATGGTTAGAATTTGTCCTTCATTCGATCACCCTTCTCCTGCACGTTCCTATATTTACGGAGTACAAGTCCCTTAATGGATTGCTCCTGTGCTATAGACTCTTACATTTAATGAGTAAGATACAGTAAATGTGGCGCGTAATACCTACCAGTAAAGGTTGGCAGGCGACACAAATGTTATCAAACTGCATTCAAATTCCATGAAGTATTTGACATTACTGAAATAAGGCTATTCGGTGAAGATTAGAATCGGTAGTTAAACTTTGCAACAAAAAGTCAAAGGTTTTCCTAAGATTCGCTGAAACTGTAATCAAATTTCGCCGGAATTGCATGAAATTTGAGATTTTAATAAAACAAATATTCCTGTGCACTAATAAAGTAGTAGTAAATCTTCGCCCAAAAATCGCAAATTTCTTAATAATTCGCTGAGACCGCGATCAAGCAATACTGAAATTGCTGTAAGTGTGCGACGTTGCCTGAATAGTGTTACTATGTGCAGCTCCGAAGAAGTAAAAAAAATTTACCGCAAAAAACCCAATTATTCCAGAAGTTCGCCGAAACTGAACTCAAACTGCACTGAAAATGCATGATAGGTGCGTTATTCAGTGAATAACGCTATCCTGCGCAGTGTCGCGCAGTTCTGCAGTAGTAGTAACGCTATATCGCAAATAAATCCGTAATTTTCTAGAAAATCGCCGAATCTGCTTTCAAACTGTGCCGCAAAGGCATGAATTGTGTAGTATTCAGTCAATAACGTTTTTCATTCGGGAATTGCGGAAGAACGCTGATGATCGTGGTATAAGTTAGTACAAAGGCTGTAGAAACATGTCGATGGCTATAATCAGTAGCGTGTTATTAATTGCTTATATCTCCAGCTGCAATTATCATATCTTTTGATCATTCTCGAATCTCTACGTAATTAAAGCCGTCAGTGATGAGATTATTCCATCGGCTATAGTTCTGTAATGGTGGCTGTACGTAGGACCGTATAGTCAACTGTAGAGCACTCTAGCACAATTGATCTATACATTGATTATTATAGAGTAGCTCTGGATATTGAATCATCACTGTATAAGTCAATCCGTCGGATATAGTTCTGTGCAGTTGGCGATTCTAAGTAGTGTATTCATATTTGCCAACGTCTCAAGCGACAATTGCTATATCCATTGAATATTGAAGGGCTTCTGAACAATTTAGTAGATCACGGAACTAGTTAATGCACTTGCTGTATTACTGTGCAGATTGCAAATCTTTCTAATGTATTGCCATTTGCAAGTATCTCTTGCTGTAATTGATCCCTCCATTTTGTCATTCTATAATTGTTGCACAGATTTGACGACCAGGGAATAGATTAATCAAATATATATAGTACCGTGTTGGATGTTGTGATAAGAACAGTATTGACACTTGTTTACATCCCCAGCTATAATTTATTTGTCCTGTGATCTTTCAAGAATTGCTAAAGAACACAGATTATCATTGAATTGGTTAGTCCAATGGAAATATCACTATATTGTTAGCTACATTCAGTAATGAATTGTGGAATATTTATACCTGAAGTAACAATCGATCTATCCATTTGTCACTCTAGAGTTGCTGTACAATTTAAATGATCAGTGCATAGATCAGTTCAAGGTATACAATCATGTGTTGATGTCTGCTCCGTTTACCGGATTGTCAAGCCGAAATATCTCCTGCGGTACCTGATCTATGAATTGATAATTCCGGAATTGCTATAGAATTGGCGTTATCTGTGTATCGATTAATCCAATGGCTATAGTATAGTGATGGTAGCTGTACCTTGCACTGCATTGAATATTGTGAATATTCGAAACTATAACTCATTCTACCACTGATCCACCTAGAATTGCAATACACAGAATAACTCAGATGAACGGAGTGTAGTTTAATGTAGCAGCTATAGAACTCCGCAGATGGCTCATCATAGTATTGCATTGAAGTACACAGGGTGTATAATTTTGTAGATGCCTATGTTTAGTACTATATTGACATGTGTCAATACCTCTAGCGGAAATTGTTCCACCCATTGATCGTTCTACAACTACTGAAGGTCTCAGATGATCAGCGGACGGATTAATGCAATGGCTATAGTATAGTGTAAACGGACACACTCATTTCTTCACAGGCACTTATCAATATCACGTCCGATATGTGACCAATCCGTGGATCATTCTAGAACTGCTGTGTAGGAAAAATCGTTAGTGGACAGCATTATCCAACGGCTGTAGTGATCCGCTGACGAATGTACCAAGCACAGAACAGCCTATTATAAATATCTGAAGTCATAAGAGATCTAGGTATTGATTATGCTAAATTGCTGTGGAATTTAAATCCGCAGTGACCTAGTTTGCAGATAGTCTGCAGTACCTTGATGATGACGGTACTGAGTACTGTTTTGTACGTTGCTAATTTCAAGGGCGACCATGGAACTGTCTTTTGTAATTATAGAATTGTCACAGTATTCAGACCGCCATTGAAGAGACTAACCCAACGTCTATAGTGTTCTGCTGGTGGATCTACTAGGTAACGCACTGTCAATTGTAGATAGATCCAGCCATAAATGTTCAATGCATTGATTAATCCAGTACTGCTGCCGCACTCAAATCATCAGTGGAAAATTTAATTCAACGCCTAACGTATAGTGTAGACGGCTGTCATTAGTACTGTTTTGTCAGTTATTAATGTCTCGAGCCATAATGGATCCGCCTTCGTTCATTGTATTATTGCTATGTAACTCAAGTCATCAGTGAGCAGACTAATCGGACGGTTACAGTGATGTTTTGGTGGATGTAATATGTACCGTACTGCCAATTGTAAATATCTCTAGTCATAACTGATCTACACATTGTCAATTCTAGAATTGGTGTGGAACTGAAGTCTTCAGTGGGCATATTAATGCAAGGACTACAGTACTCAAACGATGACTGTATTCAGATCGGTTCTTTCAACTGTCGGTATCGCGATCGATAATTGATCTGTGTTCTGTCTTTCTGGAATTACAATAGAACTTGTATCATCAGTGTACAGATTAATTCAGCGGAAGCAGTGCACCGTTGGTTCACGTGCTAAGCAGTATACTGCCAATTGTTTATATTTCTAGCCAGAAAAGGTTTATATGTTGATTAAGCTAGAGTTTCTGCGGAATTTAAGTCATTATTGATCAAATTAACCCTACGCTTGAGCCACCTTGATGATGGCTCTAGTCAGTACTGTCTTGTAAGGTGTTAATATTTCGAGCGACAGCGGATCTGTCCATTGTCATTAATGTATTGATATATAATTTAAATCGATCGGCGAACAGATTATCCCAACGTCCAGTACTCTGTTGGTGAATGTACTGAGGACCATTCTGCCAGCTTTAAGCATCTCTAGCCTTAACAGATTTATACATTTACTGTTCAAGAATTTCTGTGCAGTTTATATCTCCAGTGAACAAACAAATACCACGGCTACAGTATCGTCATGATGGCTATACTATGTACTGTCTTGACGAAAGTCAGTGCCTCTAGCTTCAGTTGCCGTATCCATTGATCATTCTACAGTTGCTGAAGAACTTTGATGATGAGCGAATTGATTAATCCAATGCCTATAGTAATCTGTGAATGGAAACCCCAATACTGTATTTCTACTGTCAATGTCACTGTCTAAGCGGGAAGTATCAATTCATTAATCTAGAATTGCTATAGAACTTAAATCATCATTGAACATACTAATGCAATTTCAACAGTGCTTTGTTGACGGATATGCTACGTTCAGCACTATCAATTGTAAATGACTCTAGCCAAAGCTGACCTACACGTTCATTATTCTAGAGTTGGTGAGGAAACAAAGCCAACAGCCCACAAATTAATAAAATAGCTATATTAGAGTGATGATGGCTGTACTGAGTACGTCCTTGTCAATTGTCAAAGAAACTATCGATATGTGATACATCCCTTCACCATTCCAGAATGGCGGTTCAATTTAAGTCATCAGTGAACAACTTAACACAAAGGATACGTTACAGTGATAATGGATGTACTAAGTACTGTGCTGTCTGTTATTAATACCTTGGGCGATAATGGAACCCCCTTTTGTCAACCTAGAATTGCTGTACCCTTTAAACCGTCAGTTGACAGGGTGATCCAGACGATAGCGCTCTGCTGTTGGACGTACTATGTACCGTACTGATGATTGTATATATCTCTAGACATAACTGATGTATACATAGATTATTCTAGTATTCCTGTCGAATTTAAGTAGTCAAATAGCTGATTAATCAATCCGCTACAGTGCTCTCTTGATGGCTGCAGTCAGTGCTATGCTATCATTAGTCGATATCACTATCGACATATGCTCTATCCGTTGATCATTCCAGAAGCGCTATGCAATTCAAATCACTAGTGATGAAATTAGTACAGCAGATACGTTACTGAGGTAATGGCTGCATTCAATTACTGTACTGTCATTTGTTAGTGTCATGGGCGAAGATGCATGTGTCTTTTGCCATTCCAAATTTGCCATAGAAGCTAAATCATCATTGCATATATTAATACAGCGGCCACAGTGTTCTGTCGGCAAATGTAGGAAGTAGCGCTTTGCCAGCTGACAATATCTCTAGACATAACCGCACTATACATTAGTTATACTAGAATAGCTGCGGAACCTATATCTTCAATGAACAAGCTAATCCAACGGCTACTATACAGTGACGATGGTTATACTCAGTACTGTGTTGGCAATTGTTAATATCTCTAGGTATACTGGATCTGCATTTTTCATTCTAGAATTACTGTAGAACATAAATCGCCAGTAAGCAGACTTATCCAACGAAATCAGTGCTCTCTTGATGGATGTCCGACGCTACGTAATGCCAGTTGCAAATATCTCTAGTCTTATCCGTAATATACATTAAACATTCAAGTTTGGCAGCGAAATTTCAATCATCAATGATGAAATTTATCAAACGTCTGGAGTACCGTGATGATGACCGTACCCAAAGAATTGCTGTGAGTTTTTAATTCCTTGAGGGTAATGTGTCTGACTTTTCTCATTCTGGAGTAGCAAGAGTATTTATATCATGAGTAAACATATTTTTCCATCGCGAATAGTGCTCTTTTTGTGGATGTACTGGGTACCATACTTCCTGTTGTAAGCATCTCTAGCAACGAAGGTAAGGTACATTGATTATTCTAGTATTGCATTGGAATTTGAATCATCAAGGTACGAATTATTCCAGCGGCCACATTACGGTGACGATGGCTACCCTCAGCATAGTGTTGTTAATAGCTAATATCTCGACGACTAATTTATCCGTCCTTTGCCTTTCTAGATTTGCTACTGAATATAAATCATCATTAGACACATTAATCCAATGGCTAGAGTGCACGGACGGTGGATGTATAAAGTAACGTAATGTCAGTTGTAAACATCACTAGCCAATACCATACATTGGTTACTCTAGATTTACTGAGGTATACAAAATATCAATCAACAATGTAACTCAACAGCTAAAGTAAAGTGACGATGTATGTACCCAGCATTGCGTTGTCAACTGTGAATATGCCGAGAGATTATGGATCTGTGTATTGTCATTCACGAATTGCTATTAAGTTTACGTCAGTGGACAAAGTAGTACAACGGCTACGGTGCTGTGATGATTGCTGTACTCAATAAAGGTTTTTCGTCTGTTAATAATTCGAGTGTCAATGGATCTGCCTTTTGTAGCTATAGAATTGCTATAACATCAGAATCATCATCGTACAGATTATTCCAAAGGCTAGGGTGCTCATTTGGGGGATATACTATGCACTGTAATGTCAGTTGCAATTATCTCTAGGCATAAAGGTACAATGGGTTGGTTATTCTAGAAATGCTGCGGAGTATATAGCATCAATGAACAAGTTAATCCGTCCGCTATAGTACCGGGATGATAGCTCCACTTTGTACTGTGTTGTCAATTACTAATTTCCAGCGGGATAAATGATCTGTCTTTTGTCCTCCTAGAATTGCAGGAAAAAATATATCATCAGTGAGCAGAATAATCCAACTGCAACGGAGCTCTGATGGTGTATGTTCAATGTGGAGTACACACAATTCTAAATATCTCAAGCCATAACAGTACAATGCATTGATTATTCTACATTGACTTTGGAATATAAATCACGAATGGAAAAGGTAATTTAACGGCTAGGGTACTGAGGCTATAGCTGTACTCAGTACTATGTTGCCAATTGTTAATATCTTGAGGATAATGGATCCGCATTTTGCATTCTATCATAGCTACAGAATGTATATAAGCAGTGAACTGACTAATCCATCGGCAATAGTGCTCACTTGATTGATGTACCGAGTACCGTACTGTCAATAGCAAATCTCTCTAGAGGTAAAAGTAGTAAGTAACGATTATCTGGAATTGTTTGGAGACTTAAATCCACAATGATCTAATTACGCCAAAGGCAATAGTACTGTCATCTTGGCAGCACTCAGTACTACGTTGTCTATCGTTAATATCTCGCTGGTTAAAGCGCTTCTCCTTGCCATTATGAAATTGCTACAGAATTTATGTAACCATTGAACAGATTAATCCACCGGCTACAGTGCCCTTTTTGTGAATGTAATAAGTTGCTTACAGTCAGTTGTATATACCTCTGTCAGTAAGCGTAAAATACATCGACTATCGGAGTATGGCTGACTAATTTAAATCGACAATGGACAAAGAAATCCAACGGCTACAGTACTGCGACGAAGGCTGTACTCAGTACTGTTTTGTAAATTGCTAATATCGCGAGGGATAATGGACCTTCATTTCGCAGCCCAGAATGGATACAAAAACTATGTCATCACTGAAGAAGCCTTTCCTACCTATAAAGTGCTATATTGGTGGATTTACTAGGCAACGTGCTGTCAGATGGAAATATCTCTAGCCATAACCATACTATACATTGATTATTGCGGAATTGCTTTGGATTCTACATCATCAGCGAACAATGTAGTACAACCGCTGCATAGTTGTGATGATAGCCGTACTATGCAGCTTGTCGTCAATCGCTACTGTTTCGAGGCTCTGTGGATGTGTACTTTGCTATTACAGTATTGCTACGGGACTTATGTCATCAATCAACACATTATTCCAACGGCTACAGTGCTATATCCGTGGACGTAGTAAGTGCCGTACTGCCAGTTGCAAATATCTATATCCATAATGGAACCATACATAGACTCTTACACAATTTCCTTGGAAATTACATCGTGAGTGCACACGTTAGTGCAACAGATACAGTAGTCGGATGATGGCTGCTTCCAGTAATGTGTTATCCATTGTTAATATCTCGAGGGATAATGGATTTGACATTTGTCCCTCTAGAGCATTTATGTAATATTAACCACCACCCGACAGATTAATACAGCGGCAGCAGTGCTCTGCTTGTGGAATTATTGCGTACCGTACTATCAGTTGGACACATTTCAAGCCACAAACGAACCATATATTTACTTTTCTAGAGTCACATTCGAATTTACGTCTTCACTGAAGAAGGTGGACCAACGGCTAAATTACTGTGACGAGCGATGTACTCAATACTGTGTTTTCAATCGCTAATGCCTCGGTGCATAATGGATCTGCATTTATCGTTCTAGACATGCCGTTTTATAAGTGTCATCAGTGAATTGATAAATCCAACGGCAAATGTGCTCTCTTAGTGGATGTCCTGAGCGCCGTGTTATCTATAGCAGAGAGTCACTAACCAGAACCCCACTATAGATATGTCATTCTAGAATCATTTTCGTACTTATATCATAAATGACCAAAGCATCCCAACGGTTTCATTACTGTGACGAAGGCTGTACTCAGTAGTTTGTCGTTACTTGTGATTGTATTGAGGGTGCGTGGATAAGCATTTTGTTACTATCATAGTGTTATGGAATTTATATCGTCATTGAACGGATTAATCCAACGATGGGGTGCTAAATTAGTGATTGTATTAAGTACCGCACTGACAGCTGGAAATATCTGAAGCCGTTACCGTAATGTACAATGATTGTTCCAGAATTACCTTGGAATGTACATCACGAGTGGATGAAGAAGACCATCGCCTACAGTAGTTAGATGGTGGCTATACTCGGTAATGTGATGCCAGTGTTTAATATCTCGAGGTATAATGGACCTGACTCTGGTCCTTCCAGGATCTTCATAAAATATTGATCATCGTTGTACAGATTAATACATCGGCAGCAGTGCACTGCTGGTGGAAATACCAAGGTCAGTCCTGCCAATTGGAGATATCTCGAGCCATAACCGTACCATAAATTCATTATTATAGAATGTCTTCCGAATTTAGGTCATCTGAGTACAATGTAGACCAACGGCTACAGCACTGTGATTATGCCTGGCTCTGTAGTATGTTGTCAATTGTAAATACCTCGATGGTCAGTGGATCTGTGTTTCGGCTTACTACAATTGTTTTAGAATATAAATCATCATTGAACAGGTGAATCTAACGGCTACAGTGTTATATTGGTGGATGTTATAGGTTCCGCACTCTCAATTCATTGTGCCTCAGGCCATAAACGTAATATACATAGATAATTTCAGAATACCTTTCGAATTTACATGAGTGAGCAATGTAGTCCAACGGCCACAAAACTGTGTTGATGGCTATAATGGTTACTGTGTTGTCAATCCTTAATTTCTCCATGTACGATGGAACTGACTTTTGTCATTTTAGAAAAGCTGTCAAACATAATTAATCTCTCAACAGACTTATACAGTGGCTGCTGTGATCTGCTGGTGGACGTATCAATTACCCTACTGTGAATTGTAAAGGTCACTAACAATAACGGTAATATGCGCAGGTTATTCCTGAATAGCTTAGAAATTTACATCATCACTGATCAAAGTAGTCCAACGTATAAATTACACCGACGATTGCTATAATCAGTATTGTGTTGTCAAATGTTAATGTATAGATGGACGGTGGACCTGTATTTTGTCATTCTGAAATTGCCGTAGGGTTTATATAATCATTCCACAGATCAATCCAACGGCAAACGTGCTTTGTTGGTAGAGGTGGTAATTGCAGTACTGTGAATAGTAAATGTCACTAGATATAACCGTTGTGTGCATAGGTTATTGCAGAGTTGCTACGGAATCTGTGTCATAAGTTAACATATCAGTCCGACGTCAAAATTACTATGACGGTGGCTGTACTCGGTACAGTGTTGTCAATTGTTCGTACCTCGAGGTACCGTGGTCCTGTATTTTGTCATTCTAGAGTCGTTGTAGAATATTTATCATCACAGAAAAGATTAATCCATCGCCTAATGTACTATATTGGTCGATGTGGTAAGTACCGTACTGTCAATTTCAAATATCTCAAGCCACACCCGTAATATACATTGGTTATACCACAGTTGCTCTGGTACATACATAATGAGTGGTATAAGTAGTCCATCGGCTACATTGCTCTGATGATGGCTGCACTCATTACTGTGCTGTCAAGTGCAAACATCTTGAGCGATAATGGACATGTCATTTGCCATTCTATAGTTGCCAGGCAAACAATATTATCATTGTGCAGATTAATACAGCGGCTGCAGTGCTCTGATGGTGGATGTAATAAGTTCTGTACTCTTAATTGGAAGTATCTCAATGCAAAAACGCGACATTCAATGATTACTCGAGAATTGCTGTCGAACTTACGTCATCAGTGAACAATGTAGTCCAACACCTACATCACAGTGATGGTGGCTGTACTCAGTGCTGTGACTTCACCTGCTAATTTCTCTGGGGATAATGGATCTGCATTTCTCGTTCAAGTATTTCTGTATAGTAGACATAATCAGTCAACAGATTAATCCAACGACGGCAGTGCCCTCTTGGTGGATGTACTAATCGCCGCACTGACTATTGTATGTGTCAGTAGACATAACCGCAATATGCGTATGATGTCCTAGAAATTCATTTGAATACACATCACGAGTCAACAAAGTAATCAAACGCGTACATGAGTGTGGTGATGCCTGTACTCAGTACTGTGTCGCCAATTGTTACTATCTCGAGTGTCAGTGCAACAGTATCTTGCCGATATAGGACTGTTATAGGATTTAAATCACCATTGAACTGTATAATACAACGGCTACTGTGCTATATTCGTGGATGTAGTAGGTAGCGCTGTGCCAACTCTAAATATATCCAGCCATAACCGTAGTATACGTATATTATACAAGAATTGCTATGGAAATGACATTATTATTGAACAAGGTTACCCTACACCTACAATACTGTGATGACGGCTGCACTCAGTAAGGTGTTGCCAATAGTCCTCATATAGAGGGATAATGTATCTGCATTTCTGGGTCGAAAATTGCTGTGTAGTGTCCACCATCACTGGGCACATTAATTCAGCGGCAGCAGGGATATCTTTTGGAAGACGTACTAAATGCCGTACTGTCAACTGTAAACATCACTAGAAGAAACAGCACAATACATTGGTTACACTAAAATCACGTTCCAATTTACGTTATCAATGAACATAGTAGCCCAGCGGCTTCATTATTGTGATGGTGCTTTTATTCAGTACTGTGTTTTCAATTGTTAATATCTCGAGTGCCAGCGGATATGTACTTTGTTCTTCAAGGATTGATATGGGATTAAAATCGTCATTGAACAAATTGATTACACGACTGTTGTGCTATTTTGGCGGAATTAATAAGTACCGTACCGTCAATTAGAAATGTCTCAAGCCAACCGAAGAGTACATATGTTAATATAGAAGTGCCCTGGAATTTGCGTCATCGATGAACAAAATTATTCAGCGGCTACAATGCTGCGAAGATGGCTGTACTCTGTACTGTGTTATCATTTGCTAATATCTCGAGGGATGAATGTTCTCCATTTCTCGCACTAGAATTACTGCGGGGCACAAAACATCAGCGAACAGATTTACACAGCGGCAACTGTGATCAATTTCAGGATGTAACAAATACCGTACTCTGAATTGCAAGTAGCCCTAACCATAACCGCACAATAGATATATTATTATAGGATCACCTTCGAATTTACATTATCAGTGAGCACTGTAGTCCAACGGCCACATTACTGTGATGGTAATTGTACTCAGACCTGTGTTGTAAATTGCAAATATCTCGAGGGTCAGTGGATCTGTATTTTGCCGTATTAGAATTTTTGTAGGGTTTACATCAAAATTGAGCAAATTAATGCAGCGGCTGCTGTGGCGTATTGGCGAATGATATAAGTACTGAAATGTCAGTTGGAAATGTCTCAAGAGAACCGTAATATACATAGGTTACTCCAGAGTTGCTTTGGAATTTACATCATATGTGAAAAAGCTATTCAGCGGCTACAGTATTGTGACGATGGTTGTAACCAGTACTGCTTCGTCAACTGTCAGTATCTCGAGTGGTAAAGGACCTGCATTTCTCGCTGTAGAATTGCTGTGAAATATTTATCACCAGTGGACAGAATATTCCTACGGCAAATGTGATCTGTTGGGAGCTGTAGTAAATGCCGTGCTGTCATTTGTAGATATCACTAGTTATAACTGCGCCATACCTAGGACATTTTAGGTTCATTTGCGAATTTACATCGTCAGTGAACAAAGTACACCAGCGGATAAATTGCTGTGATGGAGGTTGTACTTAGTACTGTGTTGTCAATTGTTAATGACTCGAGGGTCAGTGTATCTGTATTTTGCTATTTTAGAAATATTATAGAGCATAAATGACCATTGAACAGATTAATTCAACGACAAGTGTGCTACGCTTGTGTATGTAATATGTACCACACAGTCATTTGGAAATGTCTGAAAAGTACTGTAATATACATAGGCTACCCTAGAATTTGTTTGTAACTTACATCATCAGTGTACAAGATTATTCAACTGCTAGAATTTTGTGATGACGGCTGTACCCAAAACTGCGTCGTCATTTGTCAATATCTCGTGGGATAGAGGATCGGCATATCCCGTTCTGGCATTGCGATGGAATAGGCATAATGAGTGAACAAATCAAAACGACGGCAACAGTGATTTGTTGGAAGATGAACCAAATGCCGTACTGTCTACTATAACTGTCAGAAGACGTAATCGCAAAATACGTATGTTATCCTACAGTATCCTTCGAATTTACATTATTAGTGAAGAAAGTAGTCCAACGGCTGCATTACTGTAATTTTGTGTGTATTCACTCCTGTGTTGTAAAATGCTAATATCTCGAGGGTCAGTGAGTATGTATTTTGTAATTCTAGAATTGTTATGTAACTTAGATCACCACTGAACGGAATAATCCAACGGCTACTCTTCTATAATGGTAGGAATAGTGAGTACAGCACTGTCAATTGGAAATATCCCGAGACAGCCGTATTGTAAGTTAATAATTTCGGAATAGCTTTGGAATTTTCGTCCTCAGTCAAAAAAATTGTTCAACGGCTACAACACTGTAATGATGACCATACTGAGTAGTGTGCTATTCTTTCTACTTCAAAAGGTATAATGCTTCTGCATTTATCGCTCTATAATTGCTGTGGATTATACATCATCTGTGAACAGCTCAATCCGGCGGCAGGAGTGATGTGTTTGAAGACGTGCTAAATGAAGTACAGTCAACTGTAAGTATCACAAAGCATAACCGAAGAATGCGCAGCTTTGTCGAGAAACTGATTCGAATTTATATTGTCAGTGAACAAAGTGCGATATTTGTGGATGATATCAGAACCGTAATGTCAATTGGATATATCTCCGGACAATCGTAGTGTACACAGATTCCTCTATAATGCAAAGGAATTTACAACATCAGTGAACAAAATTTTTCAACGGCTACAGTGCTGTGGCCATGGCTGCTCTCTGTGCCGTGTTAACGTTTGCAAATATCTCGAGGGTCAATGGATCTGCATTTCTCGTTCTAGAATTGCTGTGGGTTATACAAAATCAGTGAAAATATTATCACGACGGCAACTGTGATATGTTGCAAGAAGTACTAGTTGCCGTACATTCATTTGTAAATATCACTGCACGTGGCCGCACAATTCATAGGTTGTACTCGAATCACATTCGAATTTACGTTATTAGTGGACATAGTTGTCGTACGTATAGATTACTGTGATGGTGGTTGTACTCAGACCTGTGTTGTAAATTGCTAATGTTCCGAGACTCAGTGGATCTGTATTTTGCGGTTTTAGAATTTTTGTAGAATTTACATCATAATTGAGCAAATTAATCCAGCTGCTGCTGTGCCGTATTGGCGAATGTTATAAGTACCGTACTGTGAATTAGAAATGTCTATAGACAACGGTAATATACATAGATTACCCTAGAATTGCTTTCCTACTATCATCATCACTGAACAAAATTATACAACGTCTACAGTGTTGCGATGATGTCTGTAATCAGTACTGCCATGTCATTTATTAATTTCTAGAGGCTTAATGCACCTGCATTTCTCGCTCCAGATTTGCTGCGGAATATACGCTAACAGTGAACAGACTAATCCAACGACAACGGTGAACTGTTTGGAGATGTACTAAATGCCGCACTGTAAACTGTAAATATCACTGGACACAGCCACACTATGCATAGGTTACTCCAGCATCACCCTCGAATTTTCATTATTAGGGTACAATTTAGTATGGCGGCTACATATATGTGATGTTCACTGTACTCAGTACTATGTTGTAAACTTCTAATAATTGTAGGGTCAGTGGATCCTTATTTTGTCATTCTAGTATTGTTATAGAATTTAAAGCATCATTGAACAGAATAGTCAAACGACTACTATGCTATATTGGTGGACGCAGTATGTACTGTACTATCATTTGAAATATCTGAGGGCAGCCGTAATATACATTGATTATTCTAGAATTGTGGTGAAATTTACATGATTAGTGAACAATGGTACTCGACATCTACAATGGTGTGATGATGTCAGTACTCTGTACTATGTCGTCATTTGTTAATATCTCAAGGAATATTGGACCTGCTCTTCTCGTCCTTTAATTGCTGTGGAGTATACATCATAAGAGAGCAGATCAATCGGACAGCAGACATAGGTCTGTTGCTAGAAGTAGAATATGCCGTACTGTCAATTGTAACTGTCACTCAGCATAACCGCACAATGCATAGGATATTCTAGTATCACTTTCGAATTTATATTACTAATGGACGAAGTAGACCAACGGCTACATTACTGAGATGTTGGTTGCACTCAGAATTGTGACGTAAATTTTGAATAACTGGGAGAAGAATGGACTTGTATCTTGTAATTCCAGAATTGTTATAGAATGCACATCATCAATGATCAGATTAATTCAGCGACGACTGTGCTACATTGGCGGATGTAGTTAGTACCGTACAGTCAATTGCAAATAGCTCAAGACAACAGTAATATACATAAATCACTATAGAATTGCTTTGAAACTTACATCATCAGTGAACAATACTATACTACGGCTAAGATACGATTTTGGTGGCTGTAATCAGTACTGTGCTTTCATACTTTAATTTCTCGAGGGATAATGGATCTGCATTCCTCGCTCAAGAGTTGCAGCGGAATATACATCACAAGAGAGCAGATCTATCCGGCAGCAACATGGGTCTGCTGGAACACGTAGTAAATGACGTACTGCCAATTGTAGGTATCACTGAACATAGCCGAACAATACAGATGTCATCCTGGAATCGTTTTCGAATTTACATAATCAGTGAACAAAGTAGTCCATCGTAATCGTTACTGTGTCGATGACTGTGCTCAGTGCTGTGATGTTATATGTTACTACCTCGAGGAACAGCGGATCTGCATTTTTCGTTCTAGAATTGCTGTAGAATATACGTCCACAGTGAAATGATTATCCGAACGGCAACAGTGCTCTCTTGGGAGAAGCACAAATTGCCGTATTGTCAATTGTAATTATCACTAGCCACAACCGCACTGCAAACATGTCATTCTAGTGTCACATTCGAATTTACGTTATCAGTGAACGTAGTCGGCCAAAGGGTACATTACGGTAATGGTGGCTGTACTCAGTACTGTGATATCAATTTTCAATATTACGACAGATAATGGATTTGTCCTTTGTCATTCTAGAGCAGCAGCAGAGCGCAAGTAATTTGTGAACAGATAAGTCCAACAGCAACAGATCTCTGTAGGTAGATGCGCTAAGATCCGTTCTGTCCATTCGAGATGTCCCAAGCCGTAACAGTAATAAGCGTTGATTATTCCAGAATTTCTTTGGAATTTGCATCATCAATGGACAACGTAGCACAACGGCAACAGTACTGAGACGAGGGCTGCGCTCAGTATTCTGTTGTCAGTTGCTAACGTAGCGTGGGATAATGGATCTGAATTGTGTCATTCCAGAATTACTGCAGAATATAAATCATCATTGAACAGATTAATCCACCGTCTACAGTGCTCCGTTGGAGGATGTAACCAGCATCGTACAATTAATTGTAAATATCCAAAGCTGTAACCGTGCTATAAACTGGTTATCATAGAATTGCTTTAGAATTTGCAACATCAGTCGAAAATAGTGCAACTTATACAGCACTGTGGAGATTGCTGTACTCAGCACTGTGTCGTCAATTGCTTGCACTTCGTGGGCAGTGGACCAGTGTTGATTCATTCCAGAATGGTTATCGAACTTAAATCATCATTGAACAGTTTACTACATCTGCTACAGTGCTATATTGATCTACGTAATAAGTACTGTACTGTCATTTGGAAATATCCCAAGCCAAAACCGTACGATACCTTCATTACCCCATAAGTTCTTTGGAATTATAATTATTATTGTACAAGGTAGTCCAACGGCTACACCACTGTGACGATGCCAGCACTCTGTACTGTGCCGTGAACGGTTAATACCTCGAGTGACAGTAGATCAGTATTATGACACTTTTCCATTGTGACAGAAGTTGAATCATCACTGAACACTTTAATCTAGCGGATACTGTGCTATATTGGTGGATATAATACGTTCTGTAACTTCAACTGGAAACATCTCAAGCCATAACCGTAATAAGCGTAGATAATTTCAGAATTGCTTTAGATCTTAAAGCATCAGTGGTCATAGAGCCACAACGTCTGCAGCACTGTGAAAATGGCTCTACTCAGTACTCTCCTGTCAATTGCTAATACCTCGAGAGACAATTGACCTGCATTTCTCGTTCTAGAATTTATGTAGAATATACATCACCGGCGAACAGGATAGTCGGACGACAATAGTGCTCTGTTGGTAGGTAGACTATACGCCGTACTGTCATTTGGAAATATTTCTGGCCATAACCGTGCAATACATTGACTATAAGAGAAGGGCTTGCCGCAGAACTTTGGTCATTCCTGGGCAGCTTAATCAATTGCCTATACTGTTATATAGTACGGACGTAATAAGTGCTGTACTGTTAATTGGAAATATCTCAAGCCACAACAGTCATATACAATGATTATACCATAACTGCGCGGGAATTTACATCATGAGTGAACAAAGTTGTCCAACAGCTGCATTACCGCGATAATGGCTGTAATCAGTATTGTGCTGCCAATTGTTGATATTTCGTGGGATAGTGGTCCTGTATTATGCCATTCTCGAATTTTTATCGAATTTATATCATCATCAAACAGTTTAATCCAACTTCTACAGAGATACAATGGTGGATGTAATAAGTACCGTACAGTCAGTGGGAAATATCTCAAGCCATAGCCGTACAATACATTGATTATGCCAGAATTGCTTTGGGACTGACGCTATCAGTGAACCAAATTATTCTAAGTTACAATACTGTGATGATGCCTGTACACATTACTTTGTCGTCAATTGATAATATCTCGAGGGTCTGTCGATCAGCATCTTATCATTCTAGTATTGTTATCGAATTTATATCATCACAGAATTTATTGATACGGAGTCTGAATTGCCTTGCTATTAGATTTACTATATACCGCGTTGTCAATTGGAAATATTTCTGCCCATAGCCTTAGTATACATTGATTATTTTGGAAACGCTTTGCAGCTGTCATTATCAGTGAAAAATGTTATTCAGCCGCGAGAAAGTTATGATGATGGCTGTAATCAGTACCGTTTGTCAAGTGTTTATATCTCGAGGTACAGTGCATCAGTATCTTGTCATTCTAGGAATGTTATAGAATTTAAATCGTTATTGATCCAGCTACCATATCGCTATACTGGTGGACGTAATATGTACCGCACTGAAAGTTGAAGATGCCTTAAGGCATTGCGGAACAATACATTGAATATTACATAATTGCTTTGGAATTTAGGTCCTATTTGGACACTGTAGTACAACGGCTACAGTGCTCTGACCATGGCTGAAATCAGTACTGTGTTGTCAATTGCAGGTATCCCGTGGCTTAATGGGTCAGTCTCTTGTCTTCCTAGGGTTTCTACGAAATCGGTGTTATCACTGAACGGAAAAACACAGCAGCTGCTGTGCTGTACTGATAGATGAACGTAGTACAGTGCTGTCACGTGTCAGCATCTCTTGGCATAACCATACCAAAACAGTGTTAATTCTGGAGTTGCTTTGGAATTTACATCATTAGCGAAGAAAGTAGTCCAACTGCTGCATTACTGCGATGATGGACGTACTCAGTAGTGTGGTCTCCATTGATAATATCTCGAGGCATAATGGATCAGCATTTCTCGCTTTAAAATTCCTGTCTGTTTTACATCATCAGTGAATGGAGTTATCCAACGGCAGCAGCACTCTGTTCCTAGATTTACTAAACGCCGTAATGTTAATTGTGTGCATTACAAGACATAACCGCACTATACATAGGTAATTCGAGATCCTCCTTCGAATTAACATCAATGGTGAAAAAAGTATTCGGACGGCTACGCTACTGTGAAGATTGCTGTACTCAGTGCGGTGTTGACAATTTTTAATGTTTCGAGGAATAACGGAACCCCCCTTTGTCATTCTAGTATAGCTATACGGTCTGAATCATCATGGAACACGTTAATGCAGCGGCCGCATTGCTCTGCTGTAGGACTTAGTATGCAACGTGCTGTTGTCTGGAAACATCTCATGCCATTACCGTAGTAAACATTGATTATTTTGGAATTGCATTGCATCTTTCATTAGCAGCGAAAAATATTATTCAGCCGCTAGTAGCATGTGATCATGGCATTATCAGTAGAGTTTTGTCAATCGTTTATTCCTCGAGAGTCAGTGGAACCGTATTTTATTATTCTATAATTAATATTGCATTTAAACCGCCACTGAAGAGATTAACACAACGTGTACTGTGATACATCTGTGGATGTAATAAGTACCGTTCTGTCAACTGGAAATGCTTCATGCCATAGCCGCGGTATATAAGGATTGAACCGGAATCTCTATGGAACTTTCGTCGTCAGTGAACAAAGTTATTGCACGCCTGAAATTCTGAGATGATATCTGCTGTTTTGTCACTCGTTAGTATCTCGGATAATAATAGACCTGCTTTCCTCCTTCAAGTATTTCTGTGGAATATACATCATAAGTGAACAGATTAATTCGACAGCAACTGTTATCTGTTGGAAGATGTACTAAATGCCGTATTGTCAGTTATAAATGTCACTAGCCGTAATCGCATTATACATGTGCTATCCTAGAATCACTTCCGAATTCATATTATCATTGAGCAAAGTAGTGCATCGTCTGGATTACTGCGATGATGGCTGTACTTATTACAGTGCTGGCAATTGTCAACTTCTCGAGGGTCAGTGGATCTGCATTTTGGCATTCTAGCATTGTTATTGAACATAAGTCATCATTGAACATACTAATCCAATGACCGCTGTGCAATATTGGAGGATGTAAAATGTATCGTACCGTCAATGGAGAATACCTCAAGACATAGCCGTAAATATCATTTGCAATTCCAGAATTTCTTTAGAATTTACGACATCAGTGATCAATGACGTCCAACGCCTACAGTACTCTGAAGATGGCTGTATTCTGTACTGTGTAGTCAATAGTAAATATATTGAGGTATAACGTACCTGAGATTCTCGTTCTGGAATTGCTGTGTAACATACATCTTCAGTTGCCAACGTAATCCAGAGGTAACAGTGCTTTGTTGGCAGTTGTACTGATTACCGTACTGTGTACTGTAAACGTCACTAGCCATAAAAGTGGTACACACAGGATATTCAAGAACTACCTAGGAATATACATCGTCGGGGAACAAATTAGTACAACGTACATGTTACTGTGATGACGGCTGTAATCAGTACATTGTTGTCAATTGCCGATACCTCGAGGGTTCGTGGGCCTGTATCTTGTCAATCTAGAAATGTAGTAGTGTTTATAGCATCACTGAACAGTTTAATCCATAGCCTAAGCTGACATGTTGGTGGACGTAACGTGTACCGCACAGTCTATCGGAAATATATCAAGCCGCCACAGGATTATGCATTGTTTATGCCATAAATGAACAGCAATTTACATCATGAGGGAACAAAGTTGTCCAACCGCTGCATTACTGTGATAATGGCTGCAACCAGTACTGTGCCGTCAATTTCTGATACCTCGAGGAATGGTGGACATATTTTATGCCATTCTGGAATTGTTATCGAATATATATCATCATCGAACAGTTTGACCCATCGGCTACATTGATATATTGGTGGGCGTAACAGATACCGTACTGTCGTACATCGTACAATTAATTGTAAATATCCAAAGCTGTAACCGTGCTATAAACTGGTTATCATAGAATTGCTTTAGAATTTGCAACATCAGTCGAAAATAGTGCAACTTATACAGCACTGTGGAGATTGCTGTACTCAGCACTGTGTCGTCAATTGCTTGCACTTCGTGGGCAGTGGGCCAGTGTTGATTCATTCCAGAATGGTTATTGAACTTAAATCATCATTGAACAGTTTAGTACATCTGCTACAGTGCTATATTGATCTACGTAATAAGTACTGTACTGTCAATTGGAAATATCCCAAGCCATAGGCGTACAATGCATTGGTTACTCCAGAATTGCCTTGGAATTTATATCATCAGTGAACAATGTATTCCAACGGCTACATTACACTGATGATGGCTGTACTCAGTACTGCGTTGTCAATTGGCAATATCTCGAATGTCAGCTGATCTTTACTTTGTCATTCTAGAACAGCTATGGCGTTTAAATCGTCATAGAACGGAATAATCCAACGGCCAGTCTGCTGTATTGGTGAATGCAACGAGTACCGTATTGCCAATTGGAGCTATCTCAAACCATAACCGTAGTATACATTGATTATTTCATAAGTGCTTTGACAATTACATCATCAGTGGAAAAAGCAGTCTAACGGCTACATTCCAGTGATGGTTGTTGCACTCAGTGCTGCGTAGTCAATAGTTAATTTCTAGGGGATAATGAACCTTCATGCTTCATTCCACAAATTCCGTAGGATATGCAACTTCAGTGAACTTTTTAATCCAACTGCAACAGTGCTTTGTTGGTAGATGTACTGATTACCGTGCTGTGAGTTGTATACATCACTAGCCATAACATAAGTATACATAGGTTATTACAGACATACATTGGAATATAGTTCATCAGTGAACTGAGTAGTCCAACGTCTACATATATGTGCCGATGGCTCTACGCAGTACAATTGTTAAGGTCGCTAGGGTTGTTCGACATGCTCTCTCCCATTCTGGATTTGTTACAGAACCTAAGTCATCATTGCACGGAATAATGGAACGGCAACAGTGCTCTAATGGCTGACGTGCGGAGTACCGTACTGTCAATTGCAAATATCTCCGGCCACAACCGTACTATATATTGATAATTCCAGAACTGCTTTGGAATTTACATCATCAGTGAAGATAGATACTCGACTGGCACACCAGTGTTGTGACGGCTGTATTCAGTACTGTGTTGTCAATTGCTAATATCTCGTGGGATAATTGATCTGCATTTCTCTTTCTGGAATTGCACTAGACCATGCATTGCCTGTGACCAACTTAATACATGGGCATAATTTATCTGTTGCTTGATGTAGCAATTATCGTACTTTGAATTGTAAATATCTCTAGCCATATTTGTAGTATACATTGAATATTCTGTGATTGCTTTGCAACTGAAATTATCTGTGAATGGGGTTATTCAACGGTTACAATAATGTGATGATGGCTGTACTCAGTAATTTGTCGTCAGTTGATAATGTCGCGAGGCATAATGTTTCTGCTTTCCTCGTTCTAGAATTGGTGTAGGATATACATCTTCTGTGACCAACTAAACCCAACGGAACAGTGCTCTGCTTGTATATGTACCAATTACCGTACTGCGAATTGCAAGGGTCTCTGTCCCAAAACATAGTACACATTGATCTTCCTTCAATTGCTTTGGAACTGACATTAGCGGCGAACAAAGTTATACAGCCGATGAAGTAGCATAATGATGGCTGTGCTCAGTACCGTGTTGTCGCTCGATAACATCTTGAGGGATAATGGATCTGCATTTCTCGCTTTAGAAATGCTGTGTATTATACATCATCAGTGACAAACCTATCACAACGGTAACAGTGCTCAGCTGGTAGCTGCACCAGGTACCTTAATGTCAAATGTAAATGTCTCTAGCCATTGCCGTAATACATATTGATTATTCCAGAAGTCCACTGGAACTGTCATCATCAGTGAACTAAGTTATACAACCGTTACAATACTATGGCGATGGTTGTATTCAGCAATGCTTTGTCAATGGTTATTATCACGAGGGATACTGGATCTGCATTTCTCGTCCTAGAAATGACGTGGAATATGCGCCGTCAGTGACCAGATTCAACTAACGACAACCGACCTCTGTTAGAGGACGTGCTGGTTACCGCACTGAGATTTGTAAGCATCACTAGCCGCAAGAGTAGTATACAAATTTTATTCCAGAAATACTTAGGGATTTACATCACCAGCGAACCAAGTATACCGATGTCTACATTACTGTTATGATGGCAGTAGTCATAAATGTGCTGTCAATAGTTATCATCTCCAGGGATATTGGATAAATGTTTAGCCATTCTAGAATCGCTGTGAAATCGAAATCAGCACTGAACAGATTAATACAGCGGCTGCAGAGCCCTAATGGTAGATGTACAACGTACCGTACTGTCAATTGGAAATGTCTCATACCATATCCGTAATGTACATTGATTATGCCATAGTAGCGTTGGAACTTTCATCATCAGCGTACAAATCATTACAACGGCTGCATTACCTTGATGATGTCAGTACTCAGTACTGTTTCGTCAATTGTTAATATCGCAAGGGATAATGTATCTGTACTTTGACCTTGTAGAACTGTTATAGAATTAAAACCATCATTGAACGTATTAAACCAGCACCAACAGTGCTCTATTGGCACTAAGTAACGTACTGGCAAATGTAGATATCTCCAGCCATAACCGTCATATGCTATGATTATTCCGGGATTGCCTTGGAATATACGTCATCAGAGAAAAATTTGTACAACGGCTACATTACTGCGATGATATATGTACTCAGTACTGAGTCGACAATCCTCAATATCTCGTGGCTCAGAGGATATTCATTTTGTCAGTATAGAGCTTTTATAGAATTCAAGTCATCATTGAAAATATTAATCCCATGGCAAAAGTGCTCTATTTGTAGATGCACGAAGTACCGGATTGTCAACTTTAAATATCTCTATCCATAGCCGCGGTATACATTGATTATCCTATGTTTGCATCGGAACTGACATTATCAGTGAACAAAGTTATACAACCGTTGCAATACTGTGATGATGGCTGTACTCACTACTGTGTTGCCAATTGTTAATATATCCACGGGCATTTTACCTGTCTTCTCCCATTCGAGAAACCTTATAGAATCTAAATCGTCACTCAACAGACTAATACAGCGGCTGCAGTGCTCTGCGGGTGGTTGTACTAAGTACCGTTGTGTAAACTGTAAATATCTCATGCCATAACCGTATTGTAAATTGACTATTCCAGGGTTGACCTGTAATTTACACCATCAGTGAACAAATTAGTCTAATGGCTACAACATTGTGATGATGGCCGTACTCAGTACTGTGTCGTCAATTGCCATTATCTCGAGGAACGGTCAGTCTGTGTTTGGTCATTCTAGAATAGATATATGACTTAAATCATCGTCCAACATATTCATCCAGCAGCTACATTGCTATACTGGTGAATGTTACAGTTACCGTGCAGTCAAGTTGAAACATCTCAATTCAAACTCTTAATGTACATTGAATATTCCAGAATTGTTGTGGTATTTACATAATCAGTGAACATAGTAGTGCAACGGCTACAGTACTATGATGATGACTGTACTCAGTACGGCATTGTCAATTGTTTATGTCGCGAGGGATAATGGACCCGTATTTTACCATTCTAGAAATGTTATGGAAACTAAGTCATCATTGAAGGAATTTATCCAACGGCAACGGTGCTCTATTGGTAGATGTACGGCGTAACGTATAGTCTACTGTAAGTGCCTATAGATATAACCGTATTAATCTTCGATTATTCCAGCGTTGCTTCGGAATATACATCGTCAGTGAACAAATGAGTCCAACGGCCACATTACTGTGATGATGAATACACTAAGTACAGTGTTGTCTATTGTTAATTTCGAGATAATGAATGTGTGTTCTGTCATACTAGTGGTGTTATAGAATCTATATCATCATTGAACGGATTAATCCAATACTTAACTGTGCTCCATTGGCAGAAATAATAAATGCGGCATATTAATCTGAACGTATTACTTGCCATGGCCGTACTATTCATAGGTTACCCTAGAATCACTTTCCAATTGACATCATCAGTGAACAAATTACCCCAACGGATACATTACTGCGATGGTGGCTGTACTCATTACTGTGTTGGCAATACTTACTATCTCAGGAGAAAGTGGATTTGTATTGCTTTATTCGAGAAGAGATATTGAACTTAAATCGTCATTGAACAGTTTAATCCAATAGCAACTGTGCTATATTTGTGGCTGTAGTATGTACCGTAATGTTAATTTCAATCGTTTCTTGCCAGACCGTTATATACATTGTTTATCCCGGCATTGATTTGGAATTTGCATCATCAGTCAACAAAGTAGACCAGCAACTACATTACTGTGATGACAGCAGTACTCAGTACTGAGTCGCCAATTGTTAATATCTCGAGAGATAATGAATCTCTCTCTTTTCATTCTAGAAGCGCTTCAAGATACACATCAAGATTGAAAAGGTTAACGTAGCGGCAGCAGTGCTTTGCTGGTAGATGAACGGCGTATCTTGCTGTCAATTGTAAATACAACTAGAATAAACAGTAGCATACATTGATTACTCTAGAATTAGCTTGCACCTAACATTATCAGCGAATAATGTTATTCAACCGCTACAATGATATGGTGAAGGCTGTACATAGTACTGTATCGACAAATGTTAACATCTTGCGGGACAGAGCGTCTGTGCTTTGTCATTCTAGAATTGTTAAGGAATTAGTTGTTCATTGAACAGGTTAATTCAACTCCTATAGAGCTATATTTGTGGACGTAATATTTACCGTATACTCAATTTTAATTATCTATAGTCATAACCGTAATATACATTAGTTATTTCAGAATTGCGTTGGAGTATACATTATCAGTGAATAAAATAGAACAGCGGCTACGCTACTCTGACGATGGCTGTACTGAATACTGTAATGTCGAACTTAAATGTCACGGTGGACAATGTATCTCTCCTTTGTCATTCTTGAATAGCTATGAAGTATATATCACCACTGAACCGACTAATACTGCGGCTGCTGTGCTCTTCTGTTGGATGTAATATATACCGCACTGCCAATTGGAGATATCGCATGTCATAACCGTAACATACCATGAATATTCAGGAATCGATTTCGAATTTACATCGTCAGTGAACAAAATATTCCAACGCCAACATTACTGTGTTGATGGCTGTAATCGGTACTGTGATGTCAATTGTTAGTATCTCGAGGGTCAGAATGTCAGTATTTTGTCGTTCTAGAATTGTTATAGTATTCAATATATTATTGAACAGAGTAATCCAGCGGCTACAGTGCTATATTGGTTGTTGTACTGGGTACCGTGATGTGAATTTTGAATATCTGAAGCAATAACCGTAATACACATTGATTATTCCATAATCGCCTTGCAATATACATCATCAATGAACAAAGTAGTCCAACGGCTACTTTACCGTGATGACGGCTGTACTTAGTACTGTAATGTGAATAGTATATAACAAGAGGACTAATGGATCTGTCTTATGTCATTCTAGAGAAGCTACAAAATCTAAATCACCACTGAGCGCATTAATACAGTGGCTGTAGTACTCTGATGGTGGACGTACTGTGTACCGTGCCGATAATTACAAATACCCCATGCCCTAGCTGTAAAATACATTGATTACTCTTCAATTGTTTTGGAACTGGCATAATAAGTGAAAGACGTTATTCTATCGTTAAAATACCCTTATTAATGTTAATATCTCGAGGGATAATGGATCTGTCCTTTGCCAATCTAGAATAGCTATTAAATCTAAATCATCGTTGAACAGATTAACTCAGCGGCAAATGGTCTCTGTTGGTGGTTGGAATAAGCACCGTACTGTCAGATGTAGATATCCCTAGTCATAGCAGTACCATGCACTAATCAATCCATACTTCCTTTGATATTTACAGCATCACAGTCCTGTAGACGTTGAGTCATTTCGTTCACTGATGATGCGAGTTCCAAAGCAATCATAAAATAATCAATATACAGTATGGCTGCGTCTAGAGAAATTTATAGTTGGCAATACGTTTCCTACCACATCAACCTGCATGGCAGTGTATCCGTTGTATTCATCTGCTTAGTGGTGATTAATATACTGAGGCTACTCCAGAAAGAAGAAAGACAGTTCCACTACCGACCGAAATATAAACAATTGGCAACACAGTACACAGTGCAACAATCGTTACGGTAGTTTAGCCGTTGGATTAACTAAATCATTGCCAATATACATCCAGCTGCCATTCCAGAGTAATGAATGCTTAGTTCGGCTATGGCTAGATATATTTACAATTGTGGGTACAGTACATGGTACATAAACCAGCAGAGAACAGTTGCCTTTGGATTAAACTGTTCAATATTGATATAGACTTTATAGCAACTATAGAATGACAAGGGGCAGTGCCGTCATCCCACGACATACTAACTATTGACAACGCAATACTGAGTACAGGCATGATTGCAATAATCTAGCCTTCGGTATAATCTGCTCATTGGTGAATTAAATTCCCAAGAAATTCTGGAATAATCATCTTGTAGTACGCTTATCTCTAGAGATAGTTACTACTGTCAACACTGTAATGAGTACATCAATCAAGAGCGCGCTATTGCAATTGGATTAACCTGTTCAATGACGATATAAATTCTACAGCTTTTCTAGAGTGAAAAAGGACGGATCCAATATTCCTCGAGACACTAACTATTGGCAACACTGTACTGAGTTCAGCCATCATACCGGTATTGTCGCAGTTCCATTACACTTTCTCCACTGGTAATGTGGAGCCCAAACCAATTATAGAATAGTCAATGTATGCTACGACCATATCCAGTGATTTTTAAAATTGAGAGCACGATACGCGTTACATCCGCAAGGAGAGCACTATAGCCGTTGGACAGACCTGTTCGACGATGAATTACATTCTATAGCATCTCCAGAATGACGGACGCATGGAACATACATCGGTAGTTATATAGACGTTTCGCAATAGAGTACACAGTGTAGTCGTCTACGTAATACCTTAGCCCTTCCATTAATCTGTTCGCTGAACAAGTAAGTTTACCAGCAATTGCAGAATGACAAATGAATAAAGCAAATGTCGCTGGAGGCATTTACATATGGCAAAACCGTAAGCAGTATAGCAATAGACAGTGCACTCTCGCCGTAGCATCAACCTGTACACTGTTTATTTACTTTCGACAGCAATCCTAGATTCAAATGAGAAAGATACATTATCGCGCGAAGTATTAACAATTGATAGAGCAATACTGAGTACAGACATCATCATATAACCGTAGGCGTCGGACTAATTTGTTCATTGAAGGTACAAATGAGAATCCGACTACAGAATAGTCAGTGTATAATATAGTTGTGGCAGCAGACGTTTGCAAATGACAGTACGTTGTTTAGTACTTCTGCCAACAAGGCACTGTGTCCGTTGGATTACTCTGTCCACTGGTGACATAAACTCCTTCCCAAATCTTGAATTACCAATTGAGAGAACACATATGTCTGGTGATAAGGTCAGTAGATGATACAGTACGTTGTATTGCTGTTAACAGTGCACTGTAGCCGTTTTATTATTCAGGTCACTGATGGCTTTTATTCTATGACATTTCTAGAATGATAAATGTATGGTCCACTATCGCTAGAGACTTTAACAGCTGAACCACGGTACTGAATACAGCCAACGTCACAGTTGTGTAGCCGTTGCACTAATTTGCTCACTGATCATTTAAATTCCACAGCAGGTGTATAATAATCAATAAATGGACCCTTTACGTTAGAGATATATACAATCTGCAGCGCAGTGGTTAATACATGCACAAAAAGTGCTTTGTAACCGTTGATTTGTCACTAATGATTTAATCCCTATAGCAAATGTAGGATGATCTATGGATAGATCAAATATATGTACTGCTATTGGCAAGTGTCGATAGAGTACTGAGTATAACAACATACACATCACTATGGCCAAACGGACTTACCTGTCCGCAGTTCATCTATGTTCTTCGGCACGTGTAGAATGATCAACGGATAGGGCCATTTGCGCTAGAGACAATAACTTACTACAAGACAGTACTCAGTACAATTATTGAATAATCAATGTATAGATCAGTTAAAGATACAGATACTTACAATTGGCAGTATCGTGCACAGCACATCCACCAACAGACCAATGCAGCCGTTGCAGTAATCTGTTCACGGAAGATATAATTTCTATAGCAATTCTAAGAGGAAAGGGACAGATCCAATATCCCTCGAGACGTTAGCGATTGACAGAAAAGTACTGAGGCCATCCATCATCACAGTAACGTATCCGTTAGATCTATGTGTTTACTGATGATATATATTCCGCAGCAGTTCTGCTATAATCATTTTATAGTACGGTTACGGCTAGAGACATTTACAGGTGAAAGAACGGTACTTCCTTCACCCACCAACAGAGCGCTGTAGCTGTTGCATTATTCTGTACACTGACGATTCAAAGGTTCGTACAAATTCGAGATTGATGAGTGAGTAGAGCACATATCGGTGTATCGCAGTACTGTAATGATAGCAGCCATGTACACACTACTAAAGCCAATGAGTTCGTCGTTTCGCTGATCATCTAGGTCCTTCAGAATTTGTAGAAGGATCAATGGTTAGAGCAATTGAAGCCAGAGACGTTGATACATGTCAATACAGGAATGGGTATAGCCATCAAGAGGGCAATGCAGCCATTGGACTAATTTGTTCACAGGTGATGTAAATTGCTCCGCAATTCTCGGATGTACAACATTGACTTCGGTTACGGATATAGATGTCTACAATTGACAATGCGGTACGTAGTAAATCCACCAACAGGGCACTGCAGTCGTTGGAGTACTCTGTTCACGGAAGATATAATTTCTGTGGCGATTCTAAATTGACAAATTACAGGACCATTGTCGCTCGAGTAATTAACAATTGACAGTACAATTCCGAGTATAGCCAGCATCACACTGATGCAGCCATTGGACTAATTTGTTCAATGTTTATATAAATTCCTCAGCTATTCTAGAGCAATCAACGTATAGATAAATTGCGTCTTCGGATATTTACAATTGGCAGTTAACTGGGCCTAGTACAACGGCCAGCAGTGCATTATATCCTTCGGAACAATCTGGTCACTGATGATTTAAACTTCATAGCAAGTCTAGATTGTTCAGCGTCTAGATAAAATATCGATAGTGCTATTGACAAATGACAACACAGTATTTAGCGTAGCCGTCTACACAATACAATAGCCATTGACGTAATCTGTTCGCTGATGATCCAAGTTCATCAGCAGTTGTAGAGCATTCAATCGATACAGCAATAATCTCTGGAGGTATTGACATATGTCAAAAGAGTTATTAGTTTCGTCATCAACAGCGCACGGTAGCCACTGCTGTAACTTGTTCCCAGAAGACTTATATACCCCAGCAACTTTGGAATAACCAACGTATAGGCAAGTTATGTCTAAGGATGTCTTCAATAGTCAGTACACTCCTTAGTAGATCCGCCAAAAGGTCGCTGTTGCCGTAGGAGCTTCCTGTTCTCTGAACATTTAAACTCTATTGCAATTCTTGGACTGTCAATGGATCGATCAAGTGTCCTTTGAGATGTTCACATATATCTGTTCACTAATGAGTGTAGCCAACTACACTATACCAGAGCCACTGAATTAATTTGTTCGCTGGCAATATATGTCCTCTAGCAATTGTAGAAATACCAATGGATAGAATAATGGTCGCTGGAGACATTGACATACGTCAATAAGTACTGATCATAGCCATTCACATACTTCTACAAGCTGCGAACTTCAATGCAGTACCGCGACGAGCCATCTGCGGAGTTCTACAGCTGTTGCATTAACCGACACTCCCTTCATATGTGTTACATTGAAATACTAGACGGATCAATGGATAGATCAGTTATAGTTATATGTATCTACAATTTTCAATGTAGTGCTGAGTACAGCCACCATCACAGTACTATAGCAAATGCAATAATCTATGCACTGATAAAGTAGTCTCCACAGCAGTTCGGAAATTATCCACTAAAAGATCAATTATCGCTAGAGACATTTCGACTTGACACTACGCTGCACGTAAATGGCGCCAACACATGGCTATATCCGTTGGAATAATCTATGCACCTAGGGTTTAAATTTTACTGCTATTCTAGAGTGATGAATGGATAGGCCAATTATCACTTCAGACATAGGTACTTCGTAATGCATTACTCTGTGTAGGTATCTACACAGTGCTATTTCCATTGGGCTACTCAATTCGCTGCTGATCTAAGTCCTTCAGCAATTCGCGAGTGGTCACTGGATAAATCAATTATAGCAGGGGATATTAAAAAGTGACGATACATGTCTGGTTACAACCATCAGCACGGTACTATTGTCATTGGATTAACCTATTCCCTGGTCATCAAATCTATACAGCAATTATAGAAACATAAATGGACAGATCAATTACCGCTAGTGATACTGGCAAATGGAAGTACACTACAAAGGAGAGCAATCTGCACTGTACTACAGCGAATGAATTAATTAATTCCGCGATCTGATTAGTTGTCCACAAACACTGGGATATCCAATGGATAGAGCAATTGTAGCTAGGGACGCTGACAAATGTGATTACACTACTGCACAGAACTGTATGCGACGGATTGACCGATACAATGATGATTTAAGTTCCAGAGATACTCTATAATAGTCAATGTACAGATCAATTGTGTCTAAGGTGCTTTACAGGTTACTATGCGGTACTAAGTATAGTCACCAATACAGGAGTGTAGCCGTTGGAATAATCTACTCAATGACGACGTTCATTCTCTAGCGATTCTAGAATGATCAAAAGATATATGAATTGTAGCTGGAGATTTAAACAATTGAGAATGCGCTACGGATTATAGCTATAAACATAGTTATACAGACATTGCTTTAACTTATTCCAAGCTAATCTACGTTCTTCATCAATTCACGAGTGTATAACGTTATTCACAGAATAACACACAATTCATGCTTTTTCAGCGCAGTTTGAAAGGAGCATCAGCGGTTTCTTAGAAGACTGTCGATTTTTGTGCGATGTTGTCCTACTGCTGCTGCAGAAATACGCGAAAATGCACAGTATAGCGCTATTCCATGAATAACACATATTTGATGCATTTTCAGAGCAGTTTGAGTACAGTCTCAGTCAACCTTTACAATAATTGGTTATTTTGCAGTGAAGTCTTTTTACTGCAGCGGAGCTGACCTAGAAACACTATTCTAGTAATGTCGCACATTTCCAGAAATTGCAGTATTGTTTGATCGCGTTTTCACCGTATTTTTAAAAAATTTGCGATTTTCGGGAGAAGATTTACTACTGCCTTATAACTGCGCGGAAAAAAGGTTCAGCGAATGTTACGACAATTTTCGATTTTTTGCTGGACAGCATTACTACTTCTTCAGATCTGCACCGGATAGCCTTATTTTAGTAACATCGGACACTTCGTGCAATTTAAGCGCAGTTTGATTTCATTTGTACCGTCTGCCAATCCTTACTCACAGGTGTAGCCTGCCACATCGACTGCACCAGACTCATTAAATAAAAGAATCTATAAGGCAAGAGGGATCCAATAAGAGCCTTGTACCCCATAAAAATAAGAACATAAGCAGAAGATATAATCAGCGAAGGGCATATTATAACTATATAATAACAAGGTCGCAAGACCTGTGCATCTGTCATTCGAGCGCCAAAGCTACTCGCAAAGGCCGACATGACGCGTCCTATTTCTGAATGCACAGCTTCCGACTAGACCAAAGCGTGCGAGGGAGCCATAGTAGCGTGGCAAGGAGCTTGGTCTCGCTCGCACTCCAATCTCAATCCTCTCATACCATGATCCTCGCTTTTCGCTCTCCAATGATGGTCCTCTCGTCACGCTGTTGCCTTGAGTGTCACGCTTATGGTTATTAACCATTTGCGCTTCGAAAAATTCGCGCGATGTACACGCAACGATTCGAAATATTTCTTGTATGTACTTGTGGATACCGCTTGTGGCCATTTATGGTGAAATAAGAATAGAAAATCACAAGAACTTCGTTTCCATACTTCACGTCCAGTTACTTCCATATCAGCTAGTACCATATAGTTGTCACTTAAGCTAGACAAGCATGTTAAAATTGCGAGGAACATGAGATCACCTTTCTCGACCTATGTGTGGAATATTCTTGGATTTCAATCTGTGAACTTTACTCTTACGATTGACATTATTTTTGTATTATCATCCAGATACCTATATGTAAATTACTCGCTGACTTTACATCGCCCCAATTATTACGTTTGCGACAGCAATTTATTGGTTGATACGTTTTGCATACCAATATCCTTTATTTGCAAATGTTCCTATATTGCTTCGCCTGAGAATATCAGTTACAAGTTCGGGTTCCGTAATTTAGGCATAGTCCTCATCGCTTAAACCGTCTCTCAATTAACTGTACGTTACTTCACATTGCTACACGTATTACGACTAGTTCTCGGAAATATTCCTAGCTCCACCAAGCTTGCACAAGTAAAAACAAAGCCATATATTTCCTTCCTGAACTGTATCTCGATGTATCTTTGAAGTGCTTATACCAGCTCCAGAAGAAACATTCTTCACCTTCATTTATAGTTCCATTCATTACCTACAAAAGTTTCAACGATTACTATTACTAGTGTCCCAGTAATATTTGTTTAAACACAGTAATTAGTCTTCGGTTCAACTCCGTTCAATGATACTATTCACGCCGTGGGCCACAAATAATTTTTTACAAAGCATTCGAATTAAAATTTCGGTTACAAATCGTTTGAGTCGAAATCCTGCTGGGAAATGCCCGACAATTTTTATGTAGATAATGCACGCAATTACATTCAATTCGGACAACCCGCGCACTCGTCATATATATCTAAGTGGGGGTAATATATTTCGATACGCTCTTTTATGAGCCGTTCGTATTTTCATCTTGCATAGGCTTGCCCTCATTCATAAATGTTCAATAATTATAATAAGATTCCAGGAAATACAATTCAATTACGATAATTTGGAGCAGACCGTATATTCTCGAATTAACCATGATACGAATTAAACTGAGCGAGGTATCTGCTAACAATCTCATATTACGTAATTGCCAACTATCTGAAATTCGTATAGAGAATCGTACTTTGAATTGGAAAACCTATTTTCGTTCATGTTAACCCTAGCGGAATGTAACTAATTGAGGAATAATTATAAGCTCGCTTATATACTGAGAAAAATAAATGAGCGTTCATCATGAAATGCGTCAGAATTAAAATTTGAATCCTATGGACATCTTTGAAATCTACTTTTACCTAGTTTGCAAATATTTCTGTGTCTATGTTCATCGTTCATGAATGACACGAACAGATATCAATCGAGCTTAAACTCTATTATAGTGACATAATACGGATAGTTGCATTATAAAATTTATATATTGCTGAGAGATGCATATATAAGATAACGTTGGAGTGCTTTCAAATTCTAAGCTTGCTTGTGATAAAATATTTATCCTAACGTTTCCAATAGCTCCCTGAAAACGTATAACTCCTTAAAATCTTGTAATAACTATGAATTCTCGCCGAAAATTGAAAAACTTAGTTAATAACCTTTAGTTCCCGAGGAAAGAATATTTAAGTTCCAAATGATAGTATAACAGTGTTTGGAAGAAAGAATGCTATACAACCAGACTAGCTAATTAAGTATAACAAAGTATTGGATGAGAATACACCGGTCAATTCAATTTAATTAACAACGTAAATCAAAGCAACAAATTTAACGGTATTCCGATCTATCTAGCGAAGCGTTCTAAAAATCTGGGTACCTCAATTTAAATTGGACACGCGCTCTTTAGTTACAGTACGATAACTGCTGTTACGTTTAGCTTCACGACATGTTGGACAGCCCAAGTTAGTTTCGTGCCATACCTAAGAATTCATACCATCATCACGCATTTTAGCAAAGTTAGAAGGAACGAGGGAATTCTCTGGCGTTCTTTTTGCCTGTAAAGTGATCAAGAGCCTTGTAAATTGCTCTGACATAATGGGAAAGTCCTCAGTCAATGTTCCAACTTTTTATTCAAGACCATACTGCTTTCATCACTTACAAATGCATAAATTAGCTTTTGCAAACCACTCAGTTAACAATGTAATCATTATTAGTGTTATCAATACCGACTCTACCTTATATCTGCTCGCCCAATCCTTTCATACTATAGAACATCTTTTATATCTCACATCTCGGTAGAAAGTTACTTTCTTCTTATACCTGCGCACGTCTCGTCCCTTTGCATATTTGTATATCCTTATTTTTATCTTTATTTCCTTGCGTTACTCTTATTTTTCCTCGTTGCAATTAGCTTTGTGCCCCACTGCAACAGTTTTCTGGTACTTCTTCATACCGAATATTCCCGTATAGATAAAGCAATAAATAAATATACCAGACATTAGCAAACGCTACGACATTGAGCAACAGCTCATGCCACCCAAACCATACTAAATAGTTTAGTTAAGCAATGTCCGAAGTTATTTACAGCGAATAATTGAAATACTGTGAAATAACAGCTTAAACAGCAAATTCAGTCCACCAGCCAACACTAATTATAGTATCGAAAAGCAAAACGCTCTAACGCATATAGCAGAGATACCGAGAACTACGAATCCAGTAATGAATCCATGCCATGTGTATAAACATACCTTCCCATATCAAATAACCCTGTAGGATAGGACGGAACTGAATCCAAAAGAATTCCAAGTATATCAAGGGAGTGATCTCCGGTGGAATATTTAACGCAAGGAAGATCATACCGATGGCTCCCCGATATCGAACATGTAGCCAGTTATGGTATCTCCGCCCGTTGAATTATCAATTCGGTTTCTTGTTTTTCCGTCTGGGCCGAGTGCAAAATGCTTTCGAATCAAATCCGCTTAGCCGTGTATCTCCGTTCGCGCGCACGTTTACCAGCAGCATGATGAAATACTGGCAGCATGACGCCGCTGACACTATACATTGTCGTAAGGACAGACGGAAACGCGCGTCACACACGTCCATTGCGCGCCAGTTAGCAATCATCCTGGCAAGGAGGCGCGGAGGGGTTGGAATTAGATCGTACAATTAGTTTCATCGACCGAGTGCATATTGAACACTATGCCCTCGGCGATGCGATCGTTGCGGCAAAGTAGCGGTTCCGATACATCCGGCTGAAGATTCGACGAAGCATTCTTAATGCGATGTACGAGATTTCTGGTACTAATTAATTCGTGGAATTATTTCTTTCCGACAAACTACGCATTGTCATCTGATATTTAACGCTAAACCTAGCACAGGTTAATTGACCCACTAATTGGAAATGGAAAGAAGAATATGAAAAAATGTAGGAAAATTCTTTTAACATATATTGGACGCAATATCACGCAATCATGAGGCCATAGCTATGACCGATTGAATGGGGAATTACAAGTAAAAGGTTTGGAAACGTTTTTGGATTCGAAGTTTGGCAGGTTTAACTTGCGAATTAATACTAATTTTCTACTAGTACTCTATTAAGGCCTTATATCCTGATGTATTTACGTGAAACTGAGCATAATTGTGTTACTAAATTTTAATCGGCAACATACGTACCCGTCTTATTCTAAATAAAACCTTGTCAATTTTTGGATTTATTCTAATTTCGTGCGCGTTAATATATGCTACATGTAATTTCAGCCTAATGCGAGTTCAATAGATATTTATGAGAGTTAGCATGTGAAACTCATGCAGACTTGTTGTCTCAGTGAATGCGGTTAGCGCCATATGCTACTATGTATATCGTTTGCATACAATCATGAGTCTTACTTTCGCGTACCGGGATTGAATTTATATTGATACTGTTTTAATGTAGAAGGCAGGGGCAATTCCTTGCTGAAAATTTGTAAAAATTGGAAAATTCTCGTACCCCTCCTCGCAAAGTTATAACTGCTGAAAGGCTTATGTAGCGTAGGTCCGCGTTTGCACTTGGTTGCATGCAATGGAAGGTCATTAAATATAGAAACATGGGGCTAGACATTTAGTTATCTGTATGAAAATGCATTAGTTGCAAATACCATGTTTACGACTCCGGAATATAATAATGACGAACGCATTGCGAACGCTAACGACCTGGCATTTTCCGATTGCAGAAGGAGGGCCTAATATGCGCGTCGCGAGCCGACGGCTAGCAATAGGATACGGTGCTCCATAATTGCGTTGTTCTAATTACTTGTCCCAATTTCCTTTTGCGTTGATGCAAGCAGCGAGTCTTCCTGCGAGCGTGTTCCACTCCACGACCAAGTGGCGTTTGTCTTTTACCAAGGAACACAAAGAAGCACAATCAGACGCCTCATTCCAGAATTTTTCAAACGAAACGTTGTGTCTATTATTTATTCCTCCCTCGGGTTAACATGGCCATTTTGTTTCGTGGATTTTGAAAGTCTGTCGTCTCAATTATTCTGAGTTGAAAAGCAGTTTCTCGGGAAATATTATTAATCCAATTTTTATTACCTACTGTAACTGGTGCAGCATGATTTTAACGTGTATACAACTAACTGTAACGACAAGTCCCAGTAATTGCTTCTGGAATTGTTAATTTTGAGTTTTGTTCAGGCAGAACGATATATTAGTATTGTTCATGTATACCGAGTTTGGGTGCAGCTCTACGTTGAATTACGATAAAATACTGCAGACAAGCATTTCTAGCCTCTAAATTCCATTTACTGGCTTCTAAATGTCATACTTGCATCAAAGCGTGAAAAATTACGCTATTTTATAAGAAAATTGGAATGAAAAATGGAAGGATACGAAATATTCATAATGATATTGCAATAATTACATAACGAATATCAAAAGGAAGCAATTTTCTAATCAAAGGTTCTTTAATTGAACTCCAATGGCAAGAGAAGTTATAGCAAAGAGTGGGAAGATAAAGTTAAAAAGTGAATTACTTATAACCTACCATACATATTCCAAATGTTATCGATACCTATAAGAATAAAGATTCAGTGATTCTACCATTTCAAATTTAACATTTCCATATCCCTTTTTATCGTCCACGATATTTTACTTTCAAACATACTTATACCTAGTCATAAATAAAAGAAAAATATACTTCCTTCCATTCCTTATATCTACACGAATGAAATATATTTCCATTTAATGCTAAACCCACAGTGGAATAAGTGTCTATTCACAAACCTTTAATAAAAAATTTCATATTGCTTAATATCCCGATTTCACATCCAATACGGTAATATGATCAGCCTTCCCGTATTTTCATTCAGTACATTTTTCCATCACTCGGAATTAGTATCCTTAGTGTTGAAATTACTTAACTTCTAAACTACTAAATTACTATATTGTAGGATGGCGAAAGCTAGCGTTGCGCCACCAAAGATTGACAAAGCAACAATCACGAAATGACACCATCTAAAAACTTATAGAATAATTTTAACGACGGAAAGAACGCCAAGTATCGGAACGAAAGCAGACAAAGACTCACTCTAATTTATCTCTCTTTCGAACACCAAGCGTCTCGCGCTCGTGCCGGTCGCCGAGGACCATGCCTTTATGCTTTTCTTAACGAAAGTTTCACATACCCATACGGAGTAGGGAACTTAATTTTGTTACCCAAAATAACTTTTCCATTTGCTTCTAGAAAATATTGATCGGTTCATAAGTTTTCTTTGTTGGCAGTCGCCGATTCGTCGTCCCTTTCTGAAATTGTACACTACAATATCCTAGATATGACAGATCCATAATTCGTCATTATTGAACAAAAAGGTTAAGGAATACAGTCCTTTTATGGGGAGAAATTGAAAAACTAGGATAATCGATTAATTTATAGTTGAGAAGTGGATATAGAATGCCAGTTGCCGAAAAGGAACGCATTTCTTCCGGGAGAAGCTTTGGATTAATCTCTTTAATGTCGAAAGTACCATGGTAAATGTGACTAATTTGAAATACGTCATTATACGAAATATATGATGAGGAATATTGGAACGAATAGGAAAAACGATCGTCCTTCTACAGGGAGAAATTGAGAATCGTGGACAATCAACGACTTTAGAACTGATTTGTGAAAATGGAGTACTGACTGGAGGAGAAGAAGTTTTGCAGTAATCTTCTTAATATCGAATTTACTGTTCTAAACGACTGATTTACAATTCGTTATTTTCCAGCATTACGGATAGAGAACGGTGCTATGAATGATATCCATAGATACCTAACGAAGAAAATTCCTCTGCGGGAAGAGATTGAAGGTATTTGTCCATTTGTACTCCAATTTTTTATCAATTTCGCCATTAGTTAATATTCATGGTTATTTCAGACTTTTATTTTGGAGATACCTTTCTAGTTTGTAATTCAGTTTCTTAACGGACAAAGACTATTGAACATAATTGCAAAATATTAGACTGTTTCTTCCTTAGAGAATATGAGTGATGCGTGTGTTCCCCATGTCAAATTTTTCAAAGCATCTACTTCTGTTCTACACAATAATATGCTATTCTTCCTTTCTTAAACTTTTCCAAGAGCTAATTATAAGTTATCCTGAAATTTCCATTTTTGCCTTGCGATGAGGAAGTCCAATTTTTCTGGATTGAGGTTCGAAATTCTTGACGTCACAGAAGAAACAGCAATTGCAGTATCGATGCATTAATACATGATAACATTCCTTAATCCATGCACCTTTTAAAAGCAAATTCTTAAAATAGAAGTAATGACACTTATTTAAATTAAGAAATCCTTTTCGGTTCGTTCAGAAGTATTCTTCGCCTTGATATTGCTCAAGGAGTTGGCGAAAAGGAAATAGAATCGCGTAAGTGGATGGAGCTAGGGAATTGCTGGAAGTCAGTGCATGTTTTAAGTGGAGTGTATTCTATGTCATATTAGAGTGATGGGTTTCGGGATTCCTTGCAGGACACTACACGCCGAAGGACCTGAGGCAAAAGGTCGGCGTGAGTTTTGCACTATAAATTGCACGCCGAAGATACGCTTGCGTATACTTTTTTATCCGACTGGCTTCCTATGCATGGCAAACAAGGTACACTAATAACACCCATAATCCTTTCGATTTATTTCCCTTTATTTATGTCATAAATTTCCCTTCTTTGTTTCACGATATATACCCTTAAATAACCTAATCATTTAAGTTTAACTTAGTTGTTTATATACTATTAAAATTTATTCTCTTAACTTACTTATCATTTGAGACACTGCCATCAGTTCAAGCAAAACCAAACTATTTGTAATTGATAATCATTAGCATCCACGTTTTGTATCATTTACAATTTAAACTCGTATCAGAGTTCTATTCGCAGAGAATAAACACAAAATTTTGGAACGTGCATTGTTCTGATGTAGAAGAATTGAAACAAAAGCGTGAGTATTAAAATACAATCCAAAGGCCGAATTTTAACAACGTTTTTTACCGGAGCACGAGTTACAGGTGTTTCAGTTGTTATCATATTCGTCTGTTTGTAAAGTGAGCTAGAATAATCGGGATATCAAGAGTTGCACGCGAAGCGAGGGAGAAGTGGATCCGTGTAATGTGTAAAACATTAACCAAGGGGAATGAAGTGACGATGAGGAATAGTGTACACTAAAGGTATATATTTCGTAATTCTTTGTAACGAAACAGATGAAGAATAGCAACCCATATTCTACTCTGGCGGAAAGTTCTACGTACCTTTCCTACCACACAGTGCGTAACTGTGGAAATACAGTGATCACTATGGAGGACATCTGCTATGACCATTGTAAGTTAAATTTATAGGGGGTAATTAATCTTTGACAAACACGATATGGAGATATCTATTTGGAAAATTAAATTTGGAAATCTGGCATATGGAGACCTTGTAATAAGAAAGAGCAATTAGTATATAAGAAGTAAGAAGCAAAAAATGTGTAACCAGAATAAATAAATATTGACGAATGTTCCAAGGTTACTGCGTATATTATCTGTAATATTAGTATGCACATTATTTCTAAGTCATAACCTATTTTATTTCTTATTTCAATTTTACATATGAAACGATGAAATTTGGAAAGGTGGTAGAAAGGGAGACTGAATTACTTTAATATATGATATATGCGTGTCCTCCGATTAAATTATAACATCGAGAATTCAATTACATATTCTTCCGATTAATAGTATTCTGACACACAATGCATGTAATTAATAAAAGGTTTGAGAGAAGTGTATTTTAAATAATATGATAGAGAACGCAAGCATGAAGTTTATATTTGAATGTTAATAGTGGGGGCAATTTCTCTATAGAAAAGATGGGTTTAACCTAATGGCTCTTAATTAACCACGCCAGGAAGTACCAGTGTCAAGATTAATTAACAGATTATTAAATTAGACTATATAGAAACAAAGGTTTCGAAACAAAATATTATTAACCGGTTGGCAGGGAAGTAAATATTCATGTGTTCATTTTGCTGACGGTTTCATTCTCCACTAACATCAGAATCCCTTCAATATAAACACAATGGTTTATATCAAGTTATATTACGTTAGACATAATTGGCACTGCAGGAAATATGTCAGAATCTCACTTTCAAGTTTAATATTTTATTCTGTTCTTCATTATTCCCATTTCTCAAAATTCGTACTTAACAAGGAATTGTTAATGAAACTGCTTGCTAATTAAAATTAGGAAGTTCACATTCTTTCCAGAGAAATTTTATAACTATCGGCTGATGCTACTATATGTATTACTAATTAATAGAATGAAAACGCATTACATTTAGAAAACCTCGTTCTGCACTATCAATACCAGAAGAACAAAGATCCAGATACTTATATTATTCAACATATTTATTACCTTCAATATAGATTACTTTTGCCATTACTATAACTGCAGTCCCTGCTTCACATCTTTACCAATACTTATCAGTAACTCCAAGAATTACATTTAATCGACTGCCAATAATGTACGTACGTACTGATTTATATATTCAGGACTCAAGAACGAAAATTGACTATAATGAACTACAATAATCAGGGAATCAACATATTGCAGAAAAGCTTGTTGTAATGACTGTGATGCATTTCTATCGAATATCACGTGCTGTGAAATGGTTAGATTGCAAATTTGACGTAAGTATTCCTTTCTGGATGCTGTTCACGATAAGAAGTGCTATTTTCTTTATAAATAGAGGGAGGAGGGGAATACTGTGAGCCATTTTTCGCAGGAAAACAGATTTAAAGTTTAATATACTGCGTACTAATAGTACGCTTTACATTTAATTTAGAAATTCAATATGCATTTTTGCCTTATTAATTACGTGGGGAACAGTAAATTGGATGCAGTTTCACTCAATCTAAGGGGTTAACAACTCTATTCCTTGCAAACTCACATTTTTGAGCCTAATACGCCAATTCTAGTTTTATTTATTTTTATTATTACCCCTAACATCATAAGACCATAATGAACTATTAGAATATCAGGATACTAATTGTATTACGTTAAGATATCAGAATATTCTCTTTTAACAAGTAGGATTTATCAAATTCAGGAATTACAGGAGAATGGACACTTCTGGAAATTTCCTTCCTCGTGATACCTTCATATCTATTGAATCACAAGAAGCGTTTGGCATAACAGGATGATCCTGGCAGAAAGAATTAAAAGTATGACACAGAGATATCAAACAGTGGATACCTACATAGATGTGCTATCAACAATGGTTTCCATAAATATGTAACAGGTATGCTAGGTGTTCATATAAGGCCTGATACTTTTGAACATAATATATCACTAAGAATGAATCACGTTACTAAGTAATGTAAGAATTAAAGACAATCGATATACGAAATCATCAATACCTGAATACAAAGCTTACCATACATCTATATAAACTGCTTATATCAATTTTATATCCTAAATTCGTATTATCTAATATAAAACTTAACGTCTGTGTTACAAAACCAGTTGATGTAACGAACTCCTGGTTTCCTGTTCCCACAATTAGTTAAAAAATACACCTTTTACATAAAAATTTTCTTTGGCGTTTATCATTAATATAGGAGAAGGATTATCTGCGCTCTCTTATCTTTATTCAAATGCTTCATATAATACGTATACTTTATTCAGACGTATGTTGCATTCCGGAAGCACCAATATTAAACAAGAGACACTCGCACTAATTTCTGCATATCAATTTCTCTTCTCGATTCCACTGCTGAAAGACACTAAGCCGAGAGTGTCTAGCAAAGATGAAAAAACGCGTGGGACAGTTACATCCATATAAAAGTTCCAACCATTTGCATCAAGATATTAGTAAGACAAACAATTTCTAAATACAAAGCACTAATACTCATCGGTTAACTGCCAAATAACTGAAAACCGAGGCACAATCGAGATTTAACGGCGCGCATAAATACTGGCCTTCGAATCCACGACCTTCTAAATATCCGGCATGGGAAAACAAGGAAGGTGATAAAAAGCACATTCTATTAAACATACTATCCCACATTAACGTTTTATCTGTCCAAGACAAATCGACCACTGTGATCAGATATCACCACGATGACGGCCCTCGATGCATATTCGTTTACCATCCTTCGATCGACTGCGAATATGTTAGATATGTACAGTCTCCTCGGTAGAGAGTGTCGCTAGGAGAACGACATCTCGATATGCCTTATTGCCTCTCATTTACCATAACCGAATCACACACCTTCGTAGAGGAATCTGTCGGCAAATCGGTTAAATCCAATTCATTTTGTGACGATACGTGGACAGATACGTAGTGAGTACAGAATTAATCTCAGACAGTTACAGCCAAAGAGTTTTATGCAATACCGGCAATGCGACATAGTTGAACCTTGTCAGTTACAATAACAGCAAAAGCCACTATTCCTCTGACGCTTAAAAACATTTTCAATTATTCCATCTATACTGAATCCAGTCAGTTGTCCGCACTGGAAGACGTAGTGGAAACAAATTTTTTTTTACAAGAAAAATTAAAGATGTTTACGAGTTTCCTTAAAGTGCTTTCTTATTCAGTGTTATCATTTAACAGATTACTGAAGGCAAAGGCAAGTAACAAATTGCTGATCAGCGAAGTTGTTGTAGTGGTACAAGCGGTGTCCAAATGGTTGAGGAATTGTTCGTCAGAGTAAGTCGTAACGAAAAATTTCAAGCAATACCGTAGCATTAGAAATACTTATAGTATTATATAGATATTATAGAAGGAAGGGAATATAATAGGAAAATCGTAGAAAGTGAGTAAATACCTTATTTCAAAAATATGGGTAATATTTTTAGGAGTGATGGATCTATGATGGATCTAACAGGATCTATGTGAACAAATATAAAATTTACAGATTAAGAGTACCAACATTTTCAAGCATATATTCGAAACGATATACTTCCGACATATGAATATTTACAGTGATTTACTGTTTCTTTAACCAGCATTTATATTATAGGGCGTTATGTGCATTTTTCAAATTAAATTTTAGCTAATTCGAAGATTCCTTTTATTAGATACTACCGTATATAAGCTTTTTATTTATCGAAAGCACTTCACTTTCCTTCGCATGACACTTCATCCCATAGTACCTCATACCATAATTTCACGTGAATGTTTACAATAGCTTCTGTTTCGCAGAATCTACGACTTCTCGTTCGCATATCTTCCAAAAGTGTGCCAACTGCTCCATTAATACCATAGACAAATCCAGTTTTATGAATACCTTGCGCCGCGAATATTCTCACATATTTCACCGTATTCTGCTGATATCGTAGTGAAACGCTGTTCGGGGCAGGAAATTATATTTCAGTAAGGAAAGCAAATTATAGATTGACGGTCTCTCGCCCTATACCTTCTCAAGGATGAAAACAAAGTAATGAACTACAGATTATTTAACCATTTATAGCGACGCCAGTAGAGTGCAGAGTTGTCTAGCCTCACTTGACTCGTATTGGATTTATCATAGTCGAAAGTAAGTTCGACGTACGAGGCTCGACGTACGAGGCTCGACGTACAGGTTCGAATCCAGGCTTGAGGCCAGGACCACAGCGTGCGTGTTTCTGGCAAGCATGTGAAAGCGTACGAGTAACTTCGTCCGAATGCGTTCCAATCCCACTGAGATAAGATAAGGCTCAACAGACTCGCTTGGTTGGCCACCAACGATAAGTTTCTGCTTAGCGTTTCCTGATCTCGTAGCGTCGAGGACGTACCGCCATACTGCCTCGTTTATGCCTGTGCAAGTAGAATCGATCCCCCTTCTCGTGCATTATTTCGTCGTCTTTGGCTAAGCAGATAGCAGACGGATTAAATTACGAGGATAAATTACGAAATAAGAACTGGTTAGACGATGGAGCATCATGTGAGTGTGTATATGACAATGTATATTGGAATCGCATATCTGAGAGAAATAGATGAGAAATTTTTCGAAAAGATTTTTAGGAAAACGAGGACAGACAATATTTTATGGAGGAGAACACCGAGGGATGATTATTATGTGGTTTGATTGGTGTCTACTATGAGAGGCTTTGTTGAATTGGAAATCTTCGCGGTGTAAGATTGAAGCGAAACTGGAAATTTATACTTGGTCCTTTGGCCACGTTTAAATATATGTGAAACGTATATTTAAATATATTGTATATTGGTTGTACAAATCAGGTAAGTAATGTTAATCGAATGGTATAGTGTGTGGACTAAGAACAGAAAGGTTAATTAATTCGAAACCCTGATGTACATTTTAAAACTGTATATACATTTTAAAGGTATAAGTGTCAATCGTGGTGTCAGGACCTCAATTTCTTGCCATTGAATACTTCATTTCTTCCAAATAAGGCTAACTATGAAAATTTTAAAATGATACGGGTACTGAGCTACAACTATTATAAACTAACTATAGGAAAGTAGCATTTGCTACTTAATTATTAAGCAGCCAATTTAATTTGCGGTCAAAGAATGTACGAATTATTAAGTTTACTGTTATTAACAAATTGCTCGGAGAGTGAATTTGTGATAAATATGAATACAACGAACACAACTTACAAGATTAGTTATAAAATTCTCGTACATCTGGTTAAGTGAATTTGATAAGGGAATACGTAACTCTAGGTAACACAGACCAATATATCTAAACTTCCTTTCAAATCTGCGACAAGGATTTGGTAATTCTTGCAGAGTTTACTTTATTAAGGATGAATGCGTAATCTAAGTAGCTCCAGCATCCTCAGATTTTAAAAAAAGGTGTATTTATACAAGAATAAGCATTAGGAACAATAGGAGGTTCATTATTCCTGCTTTATAAGCAAGATGAGAGTATACCGAGTTAATTAATGTCCCTAATTAAAGTTATTATTGCTTTTAATGTTTACAAATAGCAATCAGAGATTAGAAATAACTTTCCGAGCAATATCCATACGAATATTCTTGGATTTCTATAAAACGTTTATTATACGGTACGCTTATGCTTTACAATAGAGAATTCTTCACATTTCGCTGAAGAAGGGACAACCCAGAAGCAGAACTAGGATGAAGGTCAGTACTGATAGAACGGTAAAGTATATATGTACGAACTGAAAGACATACATATAAAGAGTAGTACGGGTAAATTGACATAACGATGTGCACAGGAGGATATCTTAATTTAGAAAACCCGTAAATGGTGTTATTAATTTGTATAAATTATTGAATTTATTGTTAACATCTGGTCTACATTCTTAATAGCAAATAACCCGAAACATATATTTGCGGTAGAAGTAGAAAAAGGTGAGAAAATATCGACTACTATAGAGAAAAAATAATTATTAATGAAATCGGCAAAATTCGAAAATCGTCGGCCAATTTCGGAAACCGATTGAGGCTCATACAGAAGGGGTTCTGCGCGGCTTCTCATACCCTTGCCGGGTGGAGCTCGGTCGAGGCACCTCGTGGTCTGGACCAGGTACTTCCACGACTTCACCGGTGAGACATAGGCGACCTTCCCTAGGGTCAGATTTGGGCAAGTTGGCTGTGGTAGACTAGTTTTTATACATCCTTCTTTCTGTTCTATGTTCTCTTTTCGATCCTGACATACCGTTGTTGTCTTTATTGTGTATCACCGTTCCGCCGTCTAATCAGCTCTATCCCAAGACTTATCTACGTACTTACTTTACATGTTTATTATCCGAATTCGCTGGTTTGAACTCGAGTTCAGTTGTCGTTTTTACGTCTGCATAGTAGCTTCTAAGATTTCGAAGAGTCCGTCGGCCGGGTGGGTGGTCGTGGCATTGGGGTGGGATGGTGGTGAGGCGAGGTGGATTGTGGTCATAGTCTACACCTTCTGGCTAGTCGATAGCCATTGTCCACTCACCATCTACATCACCGCCGGACATGATTTCTTTCACAATCTACGCATTTCTATTTCCGAACTACATCATCGTTGGTTTGTCATCTTCAATTCGGATTTATTTCATCGATGAGCCGTTTCTGTCGCATTGATGGATTAATGTTACCACTTCGTCAGCGTTGGCGGTTTCTATTCGTCCCGCTTCTATTTCCTCTCGTGTAACTTAATCGTTCTCCTTTAGTATTATATTTAAATTAACATATTCTCCTTTCAGCTTTCAGGCCACTCAACAATTAATCTGGAAGTCATCGTTGGACGACGAGGGACGCGTACATTAAGACACAACCAGTTACAAGGTAGGAGACATTGTTGGAAACCGAGGGACGCTTGCGTTTAGATTTAAGTCGATATAAATAGTTTTAAGATATATTATTATGCTGAGACTCACGTGCGCGTTATTTGTAGAAAGGCTTGCTACATAACTGGGAGCGAATGCATCTATTCCATATGCTTTTTCTGTCATCCCTCTCGCTTGGATGGATCATGGTTGTTCTCCCGATAATCCCGATCGTCCTTATGTACCAACAAGCCTACGCGAAGTACTATCGTGTACTCGGTAATTCCATGCATGATAAGACATCGTCGCGACTCGTCTTCGACGCACATTCAAGACACCTTCAATCTCAACATGCATCGGTTTCCAGTATGGCCTTCGAGTCATTGTTCCTTCTGGAGTCAATGGGAGGTTCCAGCAGCCTTAGTCGTACGCTGCTAGGGTATTGGCCTGTAGTTGGCCCGGCTTGTGTTTGCGGTCATAACACATGGGATGATTATGTTCTACCCCTTGGGGCAGGTCCACGTTATGTCTGTCCGACTGCGAGGCCTCTCTGAGCCCTCGTTGTGGCTCTGGGAGCTTCATTGTATCGGGGATTACATTTGTTCACGTCTAAGTCATGGGAAATCGGCAATGGCTGAGATAGGCTAGGCCAGATCGTGATGATGAGCATGGAGTTGTCTTGTACCCAGGGATACGATATGTGTGTCAGTCGGTCTTTTGAATACTCTCGATCTCGTTCATGAGCGTAGCGATTACAGTTTAGTACTTCTTTGCTCGGGTTTTTCACATTTGGTTACCAAATATTTGGGAACATGGGAATATTAGATTGTGCTGAAGTGTAGTATAATGTCGATGAGTCAGTAGGGTATAAATTTTAATATTCACGTCCGAAACCCTATTTGCAAGACACGAAATGTAACGAAGGGTCGGCATATCCGCTTTAACTTCTTTCGCTCCAAGTTAGATTAGATCTCTTGAAACAGATATCGTCAGCATGATGCTCCACTAGGGCACACGATGGGTCTCGCTGGGTAGCCACATCCACGTTGCGGGTCCTGCTAATTGGTAGCGTTTTCCAAAGAGCAATTTTAGGAAAGCAATGCCAAGCTCAGGGCTACGATCAAAATTTACGATATTTGCTGTTTATTGGAGTTTTTAAATGTTCTTCTTGGTCTTCGAAGATATAAAGCGGGCAGAAATTATTGTAATGGAATATAAGCTAAGACGTTAGATTTGGCATATGCTCCACACCTATTTTTTCACTGGCAGAAAATGAAGAATAAAAGACATAAATGTAACTAGGATTCGGAGACCGTCGTAATATGCATTTCATCGTATATTACCAGTAAACAACGAAGATACTTATCAACTTGAAACTTAAAACTATCTTATAGCTTATGGAATAAGAATTTACGACCTGAAGTACTTGTTTAACTTATTATGCGACAAGGTACATATGTCTTAAATTAATATTAGTACTATTAGTCTAATACCATTAGTAACATCATTGCAACTAAGTCCTCGATTAATTATATGCAGTATTAAATTTTCAGCAACATATATTAATTACAAACCTAAGATTAGATATACCAATGGAACTTTTAGTCTACGACATATCGTACTTGCAGCAATGAAAGTGTTCGCACGAAAGAGATGAAAACCGCAATTCAGCGACGCCTGGCAAAATAGGTTACATTAAGCACATTTCCATTATACTTAATCTTCGTGAGTTGAGAGTAATACAATTCTCGACGCTTCGCGGAAAGGACGTAATTTCGATTACCTCATATGGATGAATTAGAACGGATAAAACAATAATCACGCGAATAGCTGATTCTTGCAAAGGTTGGAGTTCGCGTATCAATCCCTTTATTAGAATTCGGAACCACGACCTATGAATTTCAATTCCTCCTCTTGTCCCGGGATTTAGACATATGTAGTCGGTTTTAACTATTACCGAATTTAAACACAGCATTCCTTTGCTAATAGCCCAGTATAGATTTAAGAAAATGTTATCCATAACATCGTCACTCTCCTTTACATTCTAACCTATGAAGGTTGATTAACATAAATTCTCAATGGCAAATGTGTGCTTCTTTCCCTTACGCGAACCTGCACTATACATCATAGTTTCTGCCACAAATGTGTGGCAAAACCACGTGCTTCGTATATCTGTCTGAATTTGAAACTTATACATTGAACGTGTTAAACGGAATTAACAATCCATTTTACATGATGCGTATTCTCGAATTAATCAGCTAACACCGAATTTAACATAATTCTCTATACTTGTCGAAACCTGTATATCGCGGCAGGGAAATTTATGCTTTCAATTCATGTTCCTATACTAATTAACCAATATACATCCTGAAACTGTACCTTATTCTTCGTTGAATCTGACAAGATAAATTAGAAGAACCATAAGAATTTATGTTTATAAATTTGTTGCATGACATATTTCGTTAAAAACACTCACTCGAATTCTCTGCAGATACCATAAATAATTCACCAATGGCAAGAACAATAAAACACATATTAACTATGGCACTACCATAAGGAACACAATGACTAGCTTTTGATACACTGTTTTCACAATTCCCTTGTGCATGCAGTTGCTTATTGCAAAATAAGCGTAATTTCGCGCATTTTCCATTATGTACACGTAGCATTTCGGCTACCGGGAGAATGAGGGACGAATATACAAACCACAGGTCAGTCGGAGAATCCGTGGGTAACGCGTCGAACCATTAGTATGATCATATATGGTCATGTTAAACATTAGGTTAAGTCGATGGTAATTGTCGTTTAATCAATGTGTGATGCTAAGGGTCGAAGTCGAACAGGGTTGTAATATGGCAATACAGTGTTGAGCGTTGCAGTAAACCGAGAAATAATTCGTAACTTTATTATCATTCTCACATATTTATGTCGCTGTTGCCGATAAGTATTACCACTGTCCAATGTCTGTACCAATTTCGATTTTTATCCGACCGCGATCATATTTATGTATGCTCTTTTAAATTAATTACAACGATTTAACATTTTGCGCTTGATAGGCGCACTTCATTTCCCATTTGATGAAACTTTGAAGCTCGATATTCGCAAATATGTCATACTCCATATAGAGTTTCAGGATTACCTATCTGATAAACACCTAACCACTCCACAAGCATTATCAAGCTTGATACAACACTCAACTTCCACTGTGACGCTACCTTATGACTCTCTCTAAATTCCGCAGATATCAAAGGGATCTCCGCTCTATCTTCCAAATTTTCTTCCAAAATTTCACCTTTCCTTTCTCTCGACATCCTGGCCGCTGTGTTTAGGTGTGTGAGAAACTCCGCAGTACCAAAACTATCGAAAATTATGCCCTATTGGGACTGGTGGTCACCCACATATGACGTAACGGCTCGGAACGATCCTCAAAATGGATGGAACATGGATGAAGCGTAACACATTACCGAGTGTGTCGTTTCGTACGAGGGACACGTTGTCGGCCAAAAGAAGGAGAAGTACAACGGTATAAAGAAATCTTTTCCCCCTCCGCGCAGCCGCCGCTCGATGGCACCTCATCCTCCCTTCCTCATTCGCCTTTCCTGCTCCGTGCTTCCCTTCCACGCCGAATTGTCCTAGCGAGACGTGTCAGAGGTGGCTTGATAGACGTGCATCCGTTGGCACGAACTGCCTCTAAAAACGTCCACCGTGTGCACTACCGACGAGTGTAATTAGGCAGTGACCAGCGAGAATTTGCTAGATCTCGGTGTCACTGAGGATTATATCCTAGGACCTGTTTCCTTTCGAATGGCCATGATTTCAGCGAGACATTTGCTGGCCTCAGTGGAGATTATTGATAAACGTTTGCTTGTAATGTTGCCGAACTTCGCAACGAATTTATTGGCAGCTTATGGCTGGAAATTGTTTAGAAATTTGACGTATGTGTTGGTCATTTAATTTGAAATCTTTTGATGGCGTTGGTTCAAAATTATGCTCCCATCCTTTAGAGAAACGTTTATATTCCTTGATGTAATGCTTATAACAAGGAATATATCTAATTCGATATTTATTGCACTTTTTAATGTATAAAGCCGCTATTTCTTCTAAAATAGTTACGTGTAGAGCAATTATTATTACGGTATCTTGAGTTCGTTCGTTTGAGTATACTTGTGCGTGTTTGATGGTACGTCCTAAACGAATTATTGCAAGAATTGGACATCGGGTACGTTATTGATTCAATGGAATACTCGTTGTAACGCTTTACACGTAATCGGCACCTACACGAGGATCGTATTACTATCTGCGAGGGAAAAGTGACCTGCACAAATTTGGTACGATTATGTAAACGATTGCTCCATATTTGAGGAAAAATCTGATTCGACTTAAGTTTCGAGTGAATTCTCAGTTCTCGGGAATTAGCAAAGCTTCGCTTAACCAACTTTAGAATCAATTTAATTTCACTTTTAAGCAAAGAAACTCATTACTCCTAATCTAAGCCCTTTGCTCCTGTGCCACTAGTAATAAGAAGAATTACAACGTTTAACGCACGTTTGAGACACATTTATTTCGTAATATGTTGGAATACTGTTAGGAGATGTTTAATGATCCATAACGGTATTAAAGCGGCTAAACATTTTATTTACAACATATATATTTTATTTTGTTTGGAACGAATTTCTATTTGGAGCATAGGATTTTTTCCCGCCTTCCTATAAAAAATAATTATCTACATATATGTGTAGTCGCTAGTGCTATCTTCACAACATACCAGTTTATTGGCTAATGCTATGAAGAATATGAGCCGCAGGGGAGAATGTTCTTAATTACTACTAATTATGTCTAGATAATTCATCGAAAACCGCGTGGCTTGCAGTAAACTTCATTTCTAAACATTTAGATTTATTTATCTTCGGAGGTCAGTGATCCAACTTTCACCCCGGTGTAACAAAAATGTTAAAAAATGTTTTACGTAATATCATATTATAAACGAGTGTCTGCGTTAATTTAAAATACGTAGAAAACACGCAATAAAATATTGTAAAGACATAGTAAACAACATTACCATTTTCACATCATTTCTAATTTAATTCCTCATGTCGCCAAGATATCATTCTGAATTTTATGTTCATATGTATGTGCTAAACTCACTGTACAAGTTCCGCCAAGCCTCCTTCCTTAAAATGCATAATCTAATAGAAACAATGTATACTACATTAATTCCAGTATTATACAGAATTCTCCTTGCTATAACATATTTATGAAATGCCTACTTAAATGGCTACTCAAGATGGTGACAGAAATAGCCTTTCCCATTTCCATATTTACCAGCAGCACCCACACGCGCTTCGTTACCGAATACGAACTAACGCCCACGGGTAGAATCCTTGCAAAAGAAGGCGGAAGGACCATTCTATCCTTTCACGAGTTTGCATGTGTACATCGATTCTCGTAATTCTCTCTTGTGAAGCTCCGTCACGTGTACCAGCCTTGGCCATGTGGTTGCAAAGGGAAAAGCGATCGGAGAGATAGTGAGGATTAAAGAGAATGGACGGTGTTGCAGAAAGATGAAGAGTGTCACACACACGCGTACATACACAGGGGAATGGAAGGAATGAGCGCAATCTTTGTGAAAGCTGGGCCCATACTACGTGACAAGTGTCGCCGATACTTCATTTGCATTTGTTTTTCATCCTCCACACCGATCTATCGTGCACCATTCCTATGTCGTCCACCCTGCCCCGAACATTTTGGCAAAATTTCATTGCACGAATTCCTGTTCCGCGAACGTTTCATCATACTAGAATTATTTTCCTTTCTGATACCCAACGTAATTCCGGTGTCGGAGCTATGCTCCTCGAGTATATTTCATTTTCAAACACTCCGTGCCAGAATTTGAATACAAGTGGTCGTGAGTGATCATTTATAGCAGATGGTTGGTTGTTTTTGATATTCGTTTCAGCAAGGATATCTATATTTATTCTTTACCATTCTACGTATTGAAGAAAGCAGCCCTCCGCTAATGTTGCTTCATAATTGAATAGTTGTGGTTTATGATATGAAGTCAATCGATTCCGGTGTGATGTTAAAGGGGGTATGTTGAAATAACGACTGAAATAATGCGAAATGCAATATTCACAAATTATTGAAAATAGATTAAAAAGGAAGAGAGGTACACTTATGGTACACTGAAGCACCCAATAAAACTATCTGTAAGTTGTACATTACCGATTCTTATTATTTGGGCTAAATCCAAGCTATCACCTCGGAATTAATTTGGATAGCATCACAAAATTCTGTTCTAATGAAGGAAACACAAAAATACACTTTTCTGCGACGTTTGATGTGTAACGACTCCTTTACGTTCATTTTTACATAATGGATTTCCATAGTCCGCAATGTTTCATACAAATCAGCGTGCTATATTATACAAGCCTTATCTTAGTTGCCCAGTTCACCTTCAGGAACATGTGAACTGCTCTCTATGTCAACTTATATATTTAATAATACCAAGAAACATAATTCCGCGGCATTATGTAAATTATTAGATTCCACGAAAATATCTTTATTTGAAATTTATGAATTCACTTCTCCCTGGCCACTCTGTACACTTAAATTGGTGTAAAACTAAATACTACATATGCGGGAGTATACACAGCAAAATTAGTCTTAATTCAATCGTTTATCTATATGTAGATATTCATATCGGGCAAGACAAGCTACGGAATTGTACATAGGAGACCTATATAGAACGAAAGTAACGATAACTCAAATTCAAATCCACGTGTACTTTGCATCCGCGCATAAACTTCCATTTTGGTCACAAGTGTGGTTGAAATTTTTCATGAAATAGCACAGCAATAGCTACATTACGCGACAAGGTAGTCCGCTCTACATTTTTCAATGCTTTTCGAATTTCTTCGGGACCGTATACCTCGGTGAACTGGGATTACTCATGATTACAGGCAAATTTGATTGAGGGGGTACGTTAGCGTTACACAAAGCAATGGATAAAAACTTTCAGGAACCTGTTACTATTTTCAGAATATTATCTAGGGTAAAAATAATAACGTCAAAAACGTATTACACTTATTTATTTGTTCCATAAACGTGACACGGCAACCAGTGTTTGCCCCTAGATTCGAATTCGCCACATTGATTTATAGAAGACTATAATAGTGAGGCTCTTAAGGTATCATATCCTCTTCCTCCTGCCTTTTCTTGACACCTTCGCCATGCATTAATTCGTTGCCGCGATTTTTCACATAAATCTGTAAAACTTGTAGAAAGAATTGTAGATGCTAATT